>NC_140172.1:15985261-16057617 GCF_963971535.1 Notolepis coatsorum | reverse complement strand
AATCTTGCCAAAACAAACCAATTAGTATCCAGCTGCAGAACGGCAGACCAGCCACACTCTCAGACCCAAATTATTATTATTTTTTTTTATTACATTTTTTTAATCCCAATTTCTCACATTACATTCACCCTGAATGTTGACGTTATCCAGGTGAAAAGTTAACTTCATAAATCATTTGATGTATAATTAAATCAAAGGAAATGCGTTTGGGTCTGAGAGTGTGGCTGGTCTGCCGTTCTGCAGCTGGATACTATTGGTTTGTTTTGGCAAAGTTCTTCTGCTCTGTGTGACAATAAATAAATGAATGATGATATGCAATTTAAAACCAAAACTAAGGCCTCAGTATGAGTTTAAGACGTGAACATGGTCATGTTTGTTGAATAAATTTTTTTTTTTTTTTTTTTTTTTGATCGTGAAATATCGGTATCGGTAGATACTCAAAATCACATGATCGGGATCGGATTGGGAGCAAAAAAACATGATCGGGACATCCCTAGTTGTGAGGCCCTTCTTGAAAGCCTCCACAGTCTGTGGCGCTCGCAGGTGGTCAGGGAGACTGTCACAGACTGGGAGCGGAGGAGCAAAAAGCCCGATCTCCCACGGTCTGTTTGATCAGTCTGATCAGGAACCATAGTGTGATTGTAATGGTTGTATAAATAAAGATGTGTTATAATAACCCTCTGTGTGTCTCCTCCTCTCCCTCACAGTGAAGGACTACCAGCTGATCCAGCCCCAGGACTCCAGCGCCGCCGCGGCAGCAGCAGCAGGCCCCCCGGGCCCGCTGGAGGGCCAGGGCCCCCCCCAGGCGCTGCTCAGTCGCTACCTCAGCAACTTCACCTCCATCATCAGCCACCTGCTGCAGGGCGGCCAGGAGAGCAGCTCCCCCGACAGCGTGGAGTCCTCCTGGGTTCTCTCCCTGGCGCTCAAGGGCCTCTACAACACACTCAAGGTAGAGAGGGGTCTGGGCCTGTTGGCCGACTGGTATGCGCGCCATTAGCGTTAGCCACGCGTCTAGGCCTCTTTGCTTTTGGAAAGAAAATAATAATAATCTTTTTTATTTTATTTTACTAATGAATGAATGAATGAAAACTTTATTAATAACAGATTGCAGAATGGGTACAATACAGTACGGCTCAATACACACAATTGTTAAGGGGATGCAGACCAGAGAAAGACTTTCGTCTTGTTCACATCATTGTGTAGTTCCTCAGTGAACGAAAACTTAAATGTTGTTATTTTGCTACCTTTACGATTAATTGCGAAAGATTTTCATGTTGAGCTATATAGATTGTGGATGAATACACACAGAAAGGTACACCGTGCCAATGTTCACGCTTTATTTGTTTTAAACGAGACGATTTAGAAATGGGTCCATTGGAAATACATTGCAATTTCAAGGAGGGTGGACCGCGCGGGAAAACAACAATGACGTAACCACTACACCTCCCTATAGGCACGCTCTGTTTGTGTGTGTTTTCTTATAGAAGAATAAAAAAACTGAATTCGAGGAATACTCAAATAATATCAATTAGAGTAGCTGAATTACATGTCACTCTTGTTGGTTTGGTAATAACTGGATAGAAGTAACATGAATATAATAATAATCATAATAAAAAAATGTAAACATAAAACTAATATGCTCGTTTTTGGTGTTCAACGCGTGGGCGCCAAAAACGAATATACTCGTTTTTGGCAGTCAAGGAGTTAATCGTCCAGTGCTACCCAGCAGGCCATGCAGCATCTTAAATATGTAAGCAAATTCTGTTACTGGAAATACCTACTGTAGGAATGTAATAATGAAATATTTACTCGTGAATGTAATAACCTTTTCTGAAAATATTCTGACGTTTATAAAGATGTCTACAATGTTTTACTGTTTTTAGATTATCATTGTTAATTAAGTGAATTGTGATTGTCATTATGTATCTCATGTATTGTTATGTTTTGTGTTTTGTGGACCCCAGGAAGACTCTAGCTCGCCACTTAGGTGGCAGCTAATGGGGATCCTTTTAACCCTTTCATCGGCGCGCTACCAAAACGGTTAACCCTTTTCACTGCCACACAACAGCTGGCGACTGTCGGTTGTGTGATAGTAAAGGGTTAACCGTCTGTCGTGTGGCAGTGAAAGGGGTTAAACAATAAACAGTCCGGGCTGACCTTCTGCTTTGTGTTCTGTCTCCCAGAAGCACGGCGTGGAGCAGGCCCAGGAGGCCATGCAGCGGTCCGGGCTGACCCAGCTGCTGGTGAGGAAGTGCAGCAAGGGCACGGGCTTCAGCAAGCTGTGGCTGCTGCGCGACCTGGAGATCCTCTCCATCATGCTCTACTCCTCCAAGAGGGAGATCCACTCCATGGCCCAGGACTCCCAGGAGGAGCGGGGGGAGGAGCGCGGGGGGGAGGAGCGCGAGCCGGACAAGGAGCATGACTCTGACCACTCCAGCTGCTGCGCCGACGACCCCGACCCCAACCGGCTCGACCCGCTGGAGGGCCTGGACGAGGAGACCAAGATCTGCTTCCAGGTCAAGAGAGGGTCGCTTGTTGCTTTGTAGCACCACGGCTTAGTGCCAAACGGCAGAGGGGGTCATCTCACAAACGGGATGATTAGCCAGTTAACCTGTTAATAACCCTTTCACTGGCACACGACAGCCGGTTAACCCTTTCACTGTGACAATACAGAAGGTTAGCCCTTTACTATCACACAATCCGCGGAGCTAATGATGCTAATGATGGAGCATCGCCGTCGGTTGTGTGATAGTAAAGGGCTAACCTTCTGTCGTGTGGCAGTGAAAGGGTTAAGCTGTAGCCCTATTTTCAGAAAATCCGCCTAAAAGTACATGCCCAAGTAAATGGAAGATTGCTCCACTTCTACAAGGTCCATTTGCATGTTCATGTATCTAGGGACATCTATGGACCTCAGGGAATGTATTCCCAGTGTCAGAAATATTGTGTCTATATTACTAGGCTTGAGTAAATCGTAATGAAACAAAGGAGAATATAAATTATGATTTGTCTTTGCATCTTTGACGGTGAATAACACCATGCTAAAAATGACCAGACATGAAAAACTGCCACTGATCTCGTTCAGCACCTTCTTGAGATCTTGCAAAATCTAAGCAAATGAATAAAGGGAAGATGATTAAACGGAAGGATTTGTAGATACAGTACTGAACTGCCATCCGGACACATGCCATTTTTATTATAATGCATTGAATATAGAATATCTGGCCTATAAATGACCTTATTATGGCCAAGTCATACATCTTTGGGTAGGAGTGGACCAAATCTCTTTCCAATGGCAGTGTTAAATCTGGATTTAGTCATTTCCTCATGTTTTTTTCTGATGCAATGCACAGAGAATTCACATTATTCAGAGAAACTCTTATTTTCGAAAAAAATTTAAAACATCGGAAAACAAACGTAGTGCTGAAAATATACACGTTGACTGCTGTTTTGATGGGGTTGGGGGACCCTACAGCTTAACAGGTTAAGACGGATGACTTTGAAATCATCATGTTTTGGGTTTGAATCTGTACTAAACTAAACTTGAATATTTAGGTTTAGGAATGTGATTCAGTCTTGCATATTGATAATTGTTAATTATGAGTTATACAAAATATTATAACAAGTTATTTAATGTTATTACATGGCGTTTTCACATAAGCCGAAATGCTGGCTTGTGATTGGTCAATAGCGCGCGTCAGAGGTCAGTTATCAGACAATAATGACCGCTGTGGGACAATAATGACCGCTGTGCGCAGCTGTTCGCAATCAAGCCCACTGACAAACACTGTTTCAGTGCAGCCAATCAGACACACCTGCCGGGCTCCCCGCGATAATAATAATCACTTTATTTGGGCTGACAGAGCCACAGAACAACTGCGATTTGTCAAATTAATTAGGTATATTGTTAGTAAGTTAGCCATGTAATAAGCGGGATAATGTATAGCTTTACTCGGTCATTGTCGCAAAATAATTGACCTTCACTGATGTTTAAAACACCTCGCCGAGGCGGCTCGGTATTTTAAACTACGTGTCGGTCAATTATTTTGCGACAATGACCTCGTAGCTATACATTATCCCTTACATATTGACTCTTGGCCAGACTCTCTGTCCTCGCTCCACAACGGTGGGACGGACTTCCCACCACAGTTAGGACAGCCGAAAAACCCGATCAGTCTTCCGCCGTCAACTAAAAACACCACTTCTTCAATCGATATCTGAAATGACTCGGCTGTAAAGAGTCTTACCCTTCCTGCTGACTTGTCGTACAGAACGTGTAATGACCAAATGTAAATGTTAAAGTGGCTTTAGCATCACACAGGTTCTTAAGTATGACCACGTTCTTACTGTATGCAGTTCTCTACGTGCGTCTCATGGTGTCCCGTGACGTCCCGTAGATCACCCACGACGCCCTGAACGCCCCGCTGCACATCCTGAGGGCCATGTACGAGCTGCAGATGAAGAGGACGGACTCCTTCTTCCTGGAGGTGCAGAAGAGGTCGGCATCATCATCCACTCCTTTTTCGTGACGATACTTTTATATAAACGTCAACGTATTCTTATGTCTGAAATGTATGATTTTCTTTTATTTTGTCACTTTGTGTGCTGATTTTATGCCTATGTAAATTTTTTATACTAATTGCTGTGGTGCACTCTGGACTGAGAGTACTATGTAGATAGTTATTGATTTGATTTGATTTGATTTGATATTTTTTATTTTCGTGTCTTACATACAGATGTAAGACAGATGTAAGCCATATGGGCTTACAAGACACATAACAATAAGTATATAATAATATACTTTACCAATTACTTAACAAATGACATAGACCAAGATGGCCATAAAAAAAAGAAAAATACAAGAAAATACAATAAAACGTAATATAACACAAGCTGTACTCAATGTAAATAAACAGAAAAACAAGGTGAATTCAAATACAATTATATAGGATACAGTGTGTTTTGTCTCAGGTGCATGTTATTAATATTTATTATTGTTATATTGTAGAAATGTGTGCATTGAAATGTCTGTAAAGTCTCGACGACATTGAAAATGAGGATGACCTCGATTGTAATTTCGAGAATAAATAAAGGTTGATGATGATGATCAAAAAGGTGATTTATGACAAGGGGAATGTCAACGCTCCCGTCTGTGTGATTGATTTGTGCAGGTTTGACGGAGACGTGATCAAGACGGACGAGACGATCCGCACCCTGGCCCAGAAGTGGCAGCCGACCAGGAGGCCTCGCTCCCAGGAGAGGAGCACCAAGGCTGTGGACACGGACATGGTGGTGGTCTCCTGCATGGTGAGCTGTTCTTATGACATGGTGGTGGTCTCCTGCATGGTGAGCTGTTCTTATGACATGGTGGTGGTCTCCTGCATGGTGAGCTGTTCTTATGACATGGTGGTGGTCTCCTGCATGGTGAGCTGTTCTTATGACATGGTGGTGGTCTCCTGCATGGTGAGCTGTTCTTATGACATGGTGGTGGTCTCCTGCATGGTGAGCTGTTCTGATGACATGGTGGTGGTCTCCTGCATGGTGAGATGTTCTGATGACATGGTGGTGGTCTCCTGCATGGTGAGATGTTCTGATGACATGGTGGTGGTCTCCTGCATGGTGAGATGTTCTTATGACATGGTGGTGGTCTCCTGCATGGTGAGCTGTTCTGATGACATGGTGGTGGTCTCCTGCATGGTGAGATGTTCTGATGACATGGTGGTGGTCTCCTGCATGGTGAGATGTTCTTATGACATGGTGGTGGTCTCCTGCATGGTGAGCTGTTCTTATGACATGGTGGTGGTCTCCTGCATGGTGAGCTGTTCTTATGACATGGTGGTGGTCTCCTGCATGGTGAGCTGTTCTTATGACATGGTGGTGGTCTCCTGCATGGTGAGATGTTCTGATGACATGGTGGTGGTCTCCTGCATGGTGAGCTGTTCTTATGACATATTACTTACTGTACAACTACCTTCTATAAGAAGACATATTACTAGAGGTTTGCCCTAGGGCTGACCTTCGAATCTTTTTTTTTTTTTATTCGAAGCTTCGGGGCCGAGATTCTATTTTAATTCGAAGCTTCGAGATAAAAAATATATATATATATATATATATTTATTAAAAAAATTATATTTTTTTATGTTGTGGGACTTGTACAGCACTTTGTTCAACTTTGTCAGTGCTGTAAAGTTTAAACCTTTTAAAATCTTAGACAAACTAAACACTTTGCTTTCATGAAATATTGTAAGCCATCATTTGAGGCTTTATAAAAGCAGCACAATGAACACAAATCTGTCAGTGCCGAGTCCGACCTCATCTTAAATAACAAACAGCATTGCTTGTTGTAATTAACAAAGAGAGGCAGAGTTGATTTAGCAAAAAAAAATATATATATATTTTTTTAATAATCAAATTTAATTTTCATATTCGAATCCCATGCCCATCGAACGAAGCTTCGAAGTATTTAAGACAGCCCTAGTTTGCCCTGAGTGGGAGGTTCGAAAGGTCAAAGTGGGTATCAAACAGGAGGGAAGACTGTCAAGTTTTAAACTGTGGATACCAAACAGAGAAGGTAAAGACGACTTTGAACTGTTGAACAGTAATCCAGAACTATTTTATTGCACTGTAAAGAAATTATAAATTCTCTTTTTTAATCTATTCTACTATTTTATTGCATTGCACTATTTTACTCTGTATTTTATCTTACTCTTTTTATTATTGTCTATTTAAAACTGAATCAAACCATAAACAAGCTGGCCTGTTGGGATGTTAGATCCTAATGTGAAAAACTGTGATTTTATATGTCTGCATTTATGCCTGTCTTTGAAGCACTTTTAGCTGCAGTTTCTGTATGAAAGGTGCTATACAAATAACGTTTATTATTATTATTATTATTATTATTATTATTATTATTATTATTATTATTATTATTATTATTATTATTACTTACAACTAGGGCTGTCAGTTTATCGCGTTAATTAGATTAATTAATTACACAGCAAATTATCGCGTTATGAAAATTAACTCAAAATGTATTACAATTTTTTATATATATATATTTTTTTTGTATCTCATTCATTCCATAAGAACGTAGAATACACATTTACAGACTTCTTTTTAATATGGTCCATTTGCATGTTCTTGGTATCTGATTCTAGGGACATCTATGGTCAGAAATACTGTGTCTGTTTCTAGGCTTGAGTAAATTGTAATGAACCAAATGAGAATATAAAAAAAAAAAGTTATCTTTGACTGTGATTAACACCATGCTCAAATTGACCAGACCTGAAAAATCCGGACACATGCAATTTGAAATATGATTATAGAATATAGAATATCAGGCATAAAATGGTTATGTGATTAAAATGCGATTAATTCGATTAATTCATTACAAATCCTGTAATTAATTAGATACATTTTTTTAATCGCCTGCCAGCACTACTTACAACTAACATTGCTTCCCTCCCCTCCCTCCCTCCACCAGTCCAAGCCCAGCCGCTGTGAGAAGGCCATGGAGGAGTCCAACGTCGTGGTGCAGAAGCTCATCACCAACTCCGAGAGCGACCTGCAGCTGAGCTACGCCAAGCAGCGGCGCACCAAGAGCTCCGCCCTGCTGCACAAGGAGCTGGACGTGCGCAGCAACCGCTCGGTGCGGCAGTACCTGGTGAAGGTGAACCAGGCCATCGCCACGCTGTACGCCCGCCACGTGCTGGCCTCGCTGCTGGCCGACTGGCCCGAGGGTGCGTCGCTGACCGAGGAGGCGCTGGAGCTGAGCGGGGCGTCGCACATGGCCTACATCCTGGACATGCTGATGCAGCTGGAGGAGAGGGCGCTGTGGGAGAAGGTGAGGGGGGGGGGGGGGGCTGTGGGAGAAGGTGAGGGGTGGAGAGGGAGGGAGGGCGCTGTGGGAGAATTTGAGGGAGGGAGATGGTGAGGGGGGGAGAGAGGGAGGGAGGGAGAAGGTGAGGGGGGAGGGAGGGAGGGCGCTGTAGGAGAAGGGGGGAGGGAGAGGAGGGAGAAGGTGAGGGGGGGGGGGAGGGCGCTGTGGGAGAAGGTGAGGGGGGGAGAGGGAGGGAGGGAGGGCGCTGTGGGAGAAGGGGAGGGAGGGAGGGAGAGGGAGAGAGAAAAAGAAAGAGAGAGAGAGTGGAAGTGTGTGTGAGGGGGTTGGGTTTTGTTGAGTGATCATGGTGATTAGGGCAAATGGTTTCCCTCATTTACAGTCACGTCGAGTGTACATACAGAGTTAAGCAAAAAAAAGGCATATAAAATCACACAGTATATAAAACCATAACAATAAGACAAGTGAGGATAACAATCAATTAAAACATGAACAACTTTATTGACAAAGGTTGGAGATCAAGGGTTTAAACTCTGCAACAGAGGGGAGAATCTCGAGCTTTAAGGACCGTTTGTGTTCATTCCATGAGCTAGAGGGGCATCGTGGCAAAATGTAGATTTACCCTGTTCAGAGCAAACTGAACCTTAAGGACCAGCCAGTCACTAGACCGGGTCTCCCATCAGAGAGGACCAACCAACCTTCTCATAAAGGACACAGTGATGAGTGTCGTATCTATCACCAGTGATGAATCTGAGGGCAGAGTGATAGACGGAGTCCAAGGATTTAAGGGTTGAGTCCGCAGAATGCCTATAAATTACATCACCATAGTCCAGGACTGTTTCTCCATTTCTCCATTTCTGCCTTGCACTATATAGTATTGTATATTAGTACACTGCACAGTATTGTATATTGTATGGTAACTACGTCTATTCTGCATCGAACATTGTACATATGTCTAAACTGAACACTGTGACCTCATTTTTTTTACTTCTAATTTTACTATGTTATTTTATTTCATACTTATCTTGTCTTGCACAGTCTCTGGAGCGCAACAGTAAGAAGCATTTTGTATAAAAGTATTCTGTACTTCTGTATGACAACTATTAAAGAAACTTGAAACTTGAAACTTGACTGATGAGAAAACTGCTTAGACAACCCTCTTCCTGCTAATCAAAGGAAAGCTGGTTCTGTTTCTGGATGGGAAGCCAATGTTCTGTTGCAACTTGGAGGCTAGGTTGTTTAATGTGGAATTTAAATGTACATTTCTCATCGAGCCACACGCCTAAATAATCATACAGAAAATTCAAAGAGAAAAATATGAATGACGTGTGAAAATACTAGATTACGCAGCACAACTGAGTTGACAACCGCGGCAATTTAAATCTGCCTTTCTTACGGTAATTTTTTTTAACAGATGACTAAAATGACACATTAAATAGATTATATAATTTTTCCACCAATGAAATGCTAAAAGACCACAACCATTGATGACTGTGGAAAAACAAAAGCTGGTCATTTTCACTATGAAGAATTGTCATTTTTTTTTTCTAAAAGAAATGTCCACCATCAAGCTCCAAAGTGACATATGGCTCCTGTGTGTCATCCCGCTCTCTCAGATCCTCCAGAAGGTGCTGACGGGCTGCAGCGAGGCCATGCTGGCCAGTCTGTCTCTCACCGCCTGCCAGTTCATGGAGGAGCCAGGCATGGCCGTGCAGCTCCGGGAGTCCAAGCACCCCTACGACAACAACACCAACTTTGAGGTAAAAAAAAATATATAATAATTGATATTCTCCTTTGGTGCATTACAATTTACTCAAGCATAGTAACAGACACAATATTTCTGACACTGGGCATACATTCACAGAGGTCCATAGATGTCCCTAGATACCAAGAACATGCACATGGACCTTGTAGAAGTGGAGCAATCTTCCATTTACTTGGGTATATGTACGTTGTCAATCCGGCTTCAGAACGCACCATAGCACTGAAACTGCTCTTACAAAAATAATTAGTGACCTCAGAATAAACTCTGCAAACAAAATCTAAATTCTTGTCCTATTAGATCTAAGCGCAGCGTTTGACACGATCGACCTGTTTTACCTTTCTGTTCTATTGTAAAACTGCTCAAAACTAAGATTTTAAATTGGCAGGTTCGGAATCCACTGTTTACTGTTGGTTGTTTGACTAATACGTTACTTTCATGATCCAACATTTATATTCCATTGTGAAACAAGGACACTCATTGTCATAGATGCAAAGCATTCTCACATAGATTGGACTGGTCTTGCACAAAGTGCCATGCCTATGATTCACCACTAGGGGAAGAGTAGCTAAGACAGACAGAGAGACAGACAGAGAGACAGACAGACAGACAGACAGACAGACAGACAGACAGACAGACAGACAGACAGACAGACAGACAGACAGACAGACAGACAGACAGACAGACAGACAGACAGTGGTCTACTCTATAAGGTGCTTCACATCTTGATTAAATTAGATTGAAAACCTTTATTTATCCCCGAGGGGAGATTCAGGTGTCCATCACATCATCCACAGCCATTTAAAAACAGTTAATATATAACATGCAATTAGTTAGTATGTGTTAAAAACAAAGACGGACATAATACGTAGGCTAAGAAAGAGCAAAAAAATGAGCTAAAATAGGGCTAAAAATAGAGCTAAAAGTGGTGAAGGGAAAGAAAAGAGTCTAATCATGTTGTTAATTAATAAATTAGAGTCCACCAATCAGCTCCTCCAGTCTTCAGGCAGTGTTTAACGCGTTGAGTGAGTCCTCTGACCTCTGCGTGGGTGTCTTATTTTTATAAAAAAAGATTTACCCAGTGCACACATTAATGAACATCTTCAGTTTCCACATCAATGTAAATGTGCCAGAGTTAGCTAATGAGCTAGTTTCCACCTGTAGTCGCTGCCTAACATGATGCATGTGTTTATGGTGTGGGAGGAAACCAGAGTACCCAGAGGAAACCCACACGAACACACAGGGAGAACATGCAAACTCCACACAGACAGGCCCCCTGCTGGGGTTCGAACCCAGGACCTTCTCAGCAGTGCTAACCACCGTGCCACCCACTGTAGGACAAGGTGCACATCCCGGGGGCCATCTACCTGTCGGTGAAGTTGGACCCGCGCTGCTACACGGAGGAGGGCTGCGACGTGCTCATCATGTCGAGCAGCAGCGACTTCCTGCAGGACCTCCACAACTTCAGCGGCTCCCCACAGAAATGGGCCGACTTTGAGATTCCCGGTACGACCCCCAATCCAGTCACTTTTCTACCGCATGATTGTTTTAGAGCTGTTTCCCCGAAGCCTGTTTTTGGGCTTCGAACTTCGTCAGGGTGTTTCGAACGGACATTCGAACCTTTTCATTAAAAAAAAGTTTATATAAAAAAATAATAATAAAGTTTCATTATTTTTTTTATAAATATCCTCAAACTAAATCCTCAATTTGAATAAAGTGATTCATCCTATTAAATGAGTTTTCTTTTTTTATTAAATCAACTTTCTTTAATGAATATAACTCAATCAGTTTTAATACTATAATATTAGTGTAGCCTAATCTTTATCTGCAACTGTGAAGAAAAACCCCATTGGTTTGGGACACATAAAAAATAAAAATAATTAAAAGTGTAAAATTCGAATGTTGATTTAGAATTCAAATGCCAACGTAACGAACGAAGGTCTGAGCGTTCGAACGTTTGGGCTCAGCCCTCGTGTGTGTGTGTGTGTGTGTGTGTGTGTGTGTGTGTGTGTGTGTGTGTGTGTGTGTGTTAAATCTGCACGTTTACAT
This sequence comes from Notolepis coatsorum, assembly GCF_963971535.1. Taxonomy (NCBI): domain Eukaryota; kingdom Metazoa; phylum Chordata; class Actinopteri; order Aulopiformes; family Paralepididae; genus Notolepis; species Notolepis coatsorum. Next base: position 16,045,972 of record NC_140172.1, on the reverse strand, counting down.
TGCACTACTTTTATTGTCTTTTATACACATTCTTATGTCTGAAATGTATGCATTGTTTTTATTTTGTCAATTTGTGTGCTGATTTTATGCCTATGTTCATTTGTATATACTAATTGCTGTGGTGCACTCTGGACTGAGAGTACTATGTAGATAGTTATTAATATTTATTATTGTTATATTGTAGAAATGTGTGCATTGAAATGTCTGTAAAGTCTCGACTACATTGAAAATGAGGGTGAGCTCGATTGTAATTTGGAGAATAAATCAAGGTTGATGATGTGCGTTTCCACAGGGGATACCCTGCACTACAGGTTCATGTCTGACATGAGCAACACAGAGTGGGGCTACAAGTTCACCGTGACTGGAGGACACAGAGGACGCTTCCAGACAGGTGCGTGTTTGTTCATTTTAGGGCTGACCTCGACCGAAAGGAGCCGTAGTCGACTGCCAACTCGACTTAGTCGAATGCTATTTGTTTTTAAATAAAATTGAATTTCTAATATTTTATTTTACTTTTACGTTTTTTTGGAGATCATTCTTTCCAAAAGCAAAGAGGCCTAGAAGCGTGGCTAGCGCTAATGGTGCGCATACCAGCGAGGCTAACTGCCTAAGAAAACGGGCACAGAGGCACTGAAAGAGGATTTCACCCGTCTAATGAACACACTAGACTAGACAAATATCAAGATGTATCCATCAGTGGACCAATTGCATGCTTTCGCAGAGGACAAGAAGCCTTCAGTCGACTCCTTCAGACATTAACACATTGGTCACCAAAAACGGCTTACGACGTGTTTGCCTGCCATGCGTTAAACGCCAAGAACGGCGAAAGCCGTTTTTGAAATCAATATAAAAAAAATTCGCCATGGCATTCATAATTCATCCAGCCAACCTCCGACCCTGCAGCGGGACCTGAATGAGATTGCAACGCCTCATTACCGCCACCTGGTGGATGGTTGGGCGAGTTACACTCTCAAAACCGGAAGTTGTGATCGGTGCGTCGAGGAAATCCCTCCGGCAGTAATATCTTGCTACGTGGGTCCAGACAAACACTGGCGTGCATATGGATCGCTTCCATAACGCAATAATCGATATGATTTCGGCATTTATTGCGCCATACAAACCGGAAATGGATCTAGGCGATCAGCGTCAAATAATTGGGATCTTTTTCTTCCAGTCTCATCAGCGAACGGTAAGGGGACAGTAACGTTATTTTCAGCCCGATTGTGCGTTTCTTAGTTTGCAAACAGTCTGATCAATATATCAACCCATACTACATAAAGCCGTTACTGGTGATAAAGGAATTATAGACGACCCCCGCACCCCCTTTCCTCCACGCATGATTAAGCATAATGTATACCGATCATATAGATTTGAATTTTTTTAATATAACGTGTATAGGAAAGAAACTGCAATCGATAATCTATCATATGCGTTTGGGCATATAACTAGCGTTTTTGGAATTACAGCAGAAAAGCTTATAAACATACTTATATTCAAGACGGTATTAACACAACAATGTATGAATGAAAAAATATAACGTTCCCACATCCGGAACGATAGATAATCGATGGGCCATAGTAATGTCAATATAGCAATAAAATTTAAAAAGTTATAGCCCTGCAAAGAAGGTAAACATCTCCATAGGCTTTCAACGGTGGCAGACTGGGTACTTTGATGGGTACAATGGCTGGCAGTCAATGTGTTAAGCACCCCCCACAGCCCAAATGGAATGATAAAACAAAAACTAAATGTTTTAATTTTTATTATTTTTCCACCAGTCGACTATCTGCAAATTTTGGCCAATCAAAGTCGACTATACAAATCCTTAGTCGGGGACAGGCCTAGTGTTTGTACAGTCACAGACAATGATGTCACATGTCTAAAATAAGTTAATTGAACCTGCACACTGAATTGTTCTGCATCTACGTTTGACTTCAGGGCTGCCCCCTCAGTGCATTAATTCTTTCGGTTTGGTTTTAGTTGACCGAGACTTAGTCGATTTTTGTTAACTTTTCATAGTTTTTTCCCACACTGATAAGCTCATAGTATCTGATAAGCTCTAGATTTAAACAGGTCCTTCTGCACAATTACAGGTGGAAAACACAAGTTTACAGTTGTGTCTATTAAACCGACTAATAAGTGAGTCGACTAAGTCATAACAAGACTGTCTTTAAGTCTTTAGTCTTACTCGTGCTTCAACCCAGAATGCGTTCAACCATTAAGACCATGTGTTGTATTACCTGACGAAGGCTCACTTCTGCTTCAGATGTTCCATAACAAGTACAGTTGATTGGGAGCTATATTTTAGTGTCTGGGTTATTGTAGTGTCTTCTGTTTGACACGTTTGTAACAGACATATTCTCACCCGCTAGTGTGTGACTGATGCCTGCCGCTCGCAGCAGCTGTGGAACTATCCCACATAGATTGGCCTCCTATGATAGGAAAAGAATTGGCTTTTCAAAGTGGGTATCAAACAGGAGGGAAGACTGTCAGGTTTTAAACTGTGTAGGACCCAGGCCTAGATCTGCACCCTGAGAGAGGGAACTGCACCCTGAGAGAGGGAACTGCACCCTGAGAGGGAGGTTCGAAGGGTCAAAGTGGGTATAAAACAGGAGGGAAAACTGATTTTATATGTCTGCACTTCATGTGCTCAGTGGCTCAGGAGGTAGAGCAGTCGTCTGGCAACCTGGAGGTTCCCGGTTCGATTCCCGCTCCTCCTGGGCAGCGTGTCGATGTGTCCTTGAGCAAGACACTTAACCCCTAACTGCTCCCGATGTGCAGGTTGGCACGTTGCATGGTTGCCTCTGCCGTCGGTGTGTGAATGTGTGAGTGAACGGGTAAAATGTGAGTAACAAATTGTATAGCGCTTTGGATAAAAGCACTATATAAAAAAGCAGCCATTTACCATTTCATGTCTATTCTATTCTACTATTTTATTGCACTGCACTATTGCAGTTAGGGATGGGTACCTTTCACATTTGAACCGATACCGGTACCTGTGAATCGATACCGGTACCCAACGGTACCTTTTTTCGGTACTTTAGTCTCAAGAAATTTAATTTACCTACCTCAGTCGTAAAAAAAAAAATCCAAACTTCAAATAACTACAATTTCGACAGTTTTCGGCTTGTCATTGCTCCGACTGCTTTGTTGTTGAATCAAGTCAAATCCTAGGTAAGCATATATTGTGCGTGTGAACGTTGACATGAAAAAAAAAAGTAAACATTTTTTATTTATTTTTTTGGTTTCTCACTTGATTCGATACTCGGTAGTACCGACGTGTTTCGGTTCGGTACCTCAAAAGTACCGAATTCGGTACCCATCCCTAATTGCAGTATTGCATTTTACTCTGTTTATTCTATCTTACTCTTTCTATTATTGTCTATTTTTAAAACTGAATCAAACCATAAACAAGGTGGCCTGTTGGGATGTTCGATCCTAATGTGGAAAAACTGTGACTTTATGTGCTCATTTTATGCCTGTCTTTTTTCTGTTGTGATGCACTTTGAGCTACAGTCTCTGTATGAAAGGGAAATGTCTCCTGAAAGCATTGTCGGGCTCAGCCGTCGCTCTCCTTCCATGTTCCAAGTCCAAGTCACTTGGGAGACTTTCACATTTGTTCAAACTCCCATCGCCTCTGAAAATGTAATACATGTTTTTTTTTCTCTTTGATCAGGTTTTGAGATCCTGAAGCAAATGTTAGCCGACGATCAAGTGCTGCATCACCTGCCATTGGCTGACATCTGGGAGTGGCAGGTGGGCGTGGCCTGCTGTCAGACGGGGAACCAGCGTCTGAAGGCCATCCACTTGTTGCTCCGCCTCCTGCAGTGTCAATCACAGATGTAAGGCTCCTCCCTTCCTATAATTATTAACCCTTTCTTCTCACATACATACACATGTCTCATTCTGTCTACACAGCACAAGGATTTTAGGACTGTAGGTGTTGCTTTGTCTAGTTGGGTAACAAGTACGACACCAAAGTTGTTTGCAAAACCTAGTGTTTTCTTAAAGAGACAGTACAATGATGTTTTAATTCAGTCATAAATGAATGAATGAATGATTTTATTTCGGTCTTCTTTTACAAATCAATATACAGTAGTAGTAAATGTATAAAAGAAAGAAAATTACCGAAAAGGTTTAGGCTGAAGCCGAGGCTTATAATTGCCTGTCCTTTTTACATTACATTATTTACAAAAAAACTAAAACGTTTAAAATTTAATTTTTTTTTGCCAAAACAAAAGGTTACAAAACTGTCATAGTTTTATATACAAAACAAAATGACTTATTGTGGATAGTTAATGTCACGAGTATCATTCTTTCAGCATCAGATGTATCATTTGATTTGTTAGAAGTGTTTTAGGTCACCGTCTCTGAGCACAGCCAGCTCTCAGTAGGCTGAGGGGGCGTGGCTTAGTGCACCCTCTCTGAGCACAGCCAGCTCTCAGTAGGCTGAGGGGGCGTGGCCAGCTCTCAGTAGGCTGAGGGGGCCTACTTTCCCCTACTTTCCCCTACTGTTGGTCCGAGAGGCCGGAGACTGTCACATGCTTTCCTCCGACACATGTGCAGCCAGCCGGCAGCCAGCCTGGCCGCGCAGATTCTCACCGGGAGAGTGTAACGTGTGGAAGGCCACACTCCCTCTCACCAGATCCTACCTTCGCTGAGCAGGCGCCCCGACCGAACTGTAGGGGTCGCTGTCCACAACGTCCAGGACCCACCCACGGCTCCCCTCCCCCTAACTCAGCCAAACGAGTTAGTATAGCGATCAGCCCGAGCCAAGGCAATGCTGACTCTCCGGGAGTCGAGACCGCAGCCTCTTGCATTGGTGACGAGCACAACTTCCGCTACGCCACCTGACCGCCCGTACTGAATGTTTTAAGTTGTTAGCCTCTCACTAGTCTCTCTTTCTTCTTGTCTCTGTACAGTCCTGACCATATTCACAGTGTGTTGTCAGGGGCTTGGAGGGGATTATGTGGCGGCTGACGAGCTTGGTGTTCAGCAACATTATAAGTGATTATAGATCAGATGCTAAGCTCGCTGACAGCTGTACTGATATTCCAGCTGACGTGCTGCACTGCACTGCCAAGTGACTCAGTTGGACTTCTAGTCAGATTTAGATCCAATTTGCAAGCATTTGCAAGAAGTGGCGTAACAAACTCCATACATATTGTCAAATGCCTTGCATTCTATTTGTTGGCTGTAAAATGTCAGCGCATGCGAGTGAGTGAAATAACACTGTGCATCAGATGTTTAGGGTTAGATGTTAGATGTTTGGGTTAGGTTATATGTTGGATGTTATATGTTTGGGTTAGGTTATATGTTTGATGTTAGATGTTTGGGTTAGGTTATATGTTTGATGTTAGATGTTTGGGTTAGGTTATATGTTTGATGTTAGATGTTTGGGTTAGGTTATATGTTAGATGTTAGATGTTTGGGTTAGGTTATATGTTAGATGTTAGATGTTTGGGTTAGGTTATATGTTAGATGTTAGATGTTTGGGTTAGGTTATATGTTAGATGTTAGATGTTTGGGTTAGGTTATATGTTTGATGTTAGATGTTTGGGTTAGGTTATATGTTAGATGTTAGATGTTTGGGTTAGGTTATATGTTAGATGTTAGATGTTTGGGTTAGGTTATATGTTAGATGTTAGATGTTTGGGTTAGGTTATATGTTTGATGTTAGATGTTTGGGTTAGGTTATATGTTTGATGTTAGATGTTTGGGTTAGGTTATATGTTAGATGTTAGATGTTTGGGTTAGGTTATATGTTTGATGTTAGATGTTTGTGTTAGGTTATATGTTAGATGTTTGGGTTAGGTTATATGTTAGATGTTTGGGGTAGGTTATATGTTAGATGTTAGATGTTTGGGTTAGGTTATATGTTAGATGTTAGATGTTTGGGTTAGGTTATATGTTAGATGTTAGATGTTTGGGTTAGGTTATATGTTAGATGTTAGATGTTTGGGTTAGGTTATATGTTAGATGTTAGATGTTTGGGTTAGGTTATATGTTTGATGTTAGATGTTTGGGTTAGGTTATATGTTTGATGTTAGATGTTTGGGTTAGGTTATATGTTAGATGTTAGATGTTTGGGTTAGGTTATATGTTAGATGTTAGATGTTTGGGTTAGGTTATATGTTAGATGTTTGGGGTAGGTTATATGTTAGATGTTAGATGTTTGGGTTAGGTTATATGTTAGATGTTAGATGTTTGGGTTAGGTTATATGTTTGATGTTAGATGTTTGGGGTAGGTTATATGTTAGATGTTAGATGTTTGGGGTAGGTTATATGTTAGATGTTTGGGTTAGGTTATATGTTAGATGTTAGATGTTTGGGTTAGGTTATATGTTAGATGTTAGATGTTTGGGTTAGGTTAGATGTTAGATGTTAGATGTTTGGGTTAGGTTATATGTTTGATGTTAGATGTTTGGGTTAGGTTATATGTTTGATGTTAGATGTTTGGGTTAGGTTATATGTTTGATGTTAGATGTTTGGGTTAGGTTATATGTTTGATGTTAGATGTTTGGGTTAGGTTATATGTTTGATGTTAGGTTAGAAGGCCAGACAGTGCTTTTTCACTGTGTGGGGTTAGTTGTTATTGTTAGTAATTACCTGGCAGTGAGTGACATTTCTTAATTCACTATAAACTTGTCATGAGGTGTAATTGTTGCATATTTGGGGTTGTAATAATATGGCAATAATACCATATTTGATCTGGAAGATTATGGACAATATCTCCATGACCATTGATCCAGTCTATTGATCATAGAACTTGGCACGAAACACATGCGAAATGTTATGTTAATCCATCAAAGGGGTCGATTCTCAATCATGTGAATTAATAGATGTTTGCCTATTGATAACGGCTGTTACAATACTCTCAGATAGGTATTCCATCTGTGACGTGGACCTACACTCCTGCAACACTTTAGTGATAGTTTCTTCCATATTATCATACTCAATGCTCAATATGCTCATGTCGTCATCTGTAGCTAAATAAGTTATAACAATTACAACAGTGTTCCCCCAACATTAAAGTCCGATCTATGGCCCAAGATATAGCTACATGCATCTTTTACTGTACATACATTATAGCTTCAATTCAAACCTTTATTTATTCGCGAAAAGGACAATAATGAGGTCACCCTCATTTTCAATGTCTTACAGACATTTCAATGCAATTGAACATTTAATAAAAAATAATTACAATATTATAATAATAAATAATAATAACTCTTATCTATATAGCACCCTTCACAAATGCACGGCAGCCCAAAGTGCCCCACAGCAAATAGCACAAAATGAACATAGGCATAAAATCAGCATACAGTCAATTAGGGGTGGGAATCACCAGAGGCCTCACGATACGATACTATCACGATACTTAAGTCACGATACGATAGTATTGCGATTCAAAATATATTGCGATATGCTGAGTATTGCGATATTAATATTGCGATATATTGCGATTTATTACCTTTTTTTCAACTGCAAAGTAAAACTTTTTCAACATGTTTTATCTAATAAAATTACGTTTTCAGTCTGTTCATCTCACTTCAATCATTTTTATTGCAGCAAATGGGATTTTCTCAAGCAGACAGATGTCAACACTGTAATCTGTGTTGCATGTACCTGACAAACTGAACTGTTTGTATTACAGTCATATTCCAACTTAACTGAATGCACACGTGTGTGTGTGTGTGTGTGTGTGTGTGTGTGTGTGTGTGTGTGTGTGTGTGTGTGTGTGTGTGTGTGTGTGTGTGTGTGTGTGTGTGTGTGTGTGTGTGTGTGTGTGTGTGTGTGTGTGTGTGTGTGTGTGTGTGTGTGTGTGTGTGTGGACTACTGTACTATTACAGGTATTGAAATGAACAATGCAACTTCCTTATACAAAAAATATAAAATAATAATTAAAGAATTTCCATAATAAAATATCGATACTTGGTGTCCTTGTATCGATACCGTATTGCCACGCAAAGTATCGCGATACTATACTGCAGGGGTCAGCAATTAGGTTTGCCCACGGGCCAAATTTTCCCCAAGCCATTGTGTGGCGGGCCAATGATAGTGACATTTTTTTAACTTTGTCAAAATAAACGACATACATGTTTGCACTGTCTTTTTTCTATTATAAAGTGCCTCTCACACAGTGCATAACACATGAACAGATCAGTCATTTGATTTTAATGCAGGTGCTCGCATTATAAATCGAGATTAGTAGGGTGCATTTGATTTGAAGCACCACGGCGGGTGTATTATACATCGAATGCATTATTATTATTAAAACACAACACTCACCATAATGCAGGCAGCCCTGCCCTGGACTTATTATTGTTTCTGCTTCGGTCCTCCAAAATCCATAATGTTTGAAACATGTCAAATGTCCACTCGCGTTGAATGCCCACCCAACTTGAACACAGTTGCTTGCTTCATTGCCCCGTGTTGCCATGTCAACACGCGAGAGTCACGGGTTGCTTATTGCGAGAGTTACCTGTTGCGATAAACCCTTATTTTAAGTATGACTCTTGTTTATTAAAAGAAGCTTTATAGGTCGTAGGCTCCTCTTCTGGCTCATCGGTTGATATTTCCCCGTTGCAAAGAAGTTATTCAAAGACGTTTGTTTTGTTTTTGCTCGCATGACGGCATCCCAAACGCGGAAGTGAAAGTGAAATTCCATTGGTTCTCCCAGTCCACGTGACCATTTCTAGCATTTCAATTGGCTATAGTGACAGCCATAGATATGATGAATAGATAGATACAGCTTCACATGACACTCTGGCGTCACAACGAGTGAATATTTCCTGCGCGTAAAATAAACATCATATTCTCAAAATAACCTGACGGGCCAGAAATTATTGCTGGCGGGCCCATTTCGGCCCGCGGGCCGCCTATTTCCGATCCCTGCTATACTGTATGGATATTTCCCCCACCACTAAGTAACACGTACCTTTGATACTATACTGTATGGATATCATATTTCCCCCACCACTAAGTAACACGTACCTTTGATACTATACTGTATGGATATTTCCCCACCACTAAGTAACACGTACCTTTGATACTATACTGTATGGATATCATATTTCCCCCACCACTAAGTAACATGTACCTTTGATACTATACTGTATGGATATTTCCCCACCACCACTAAGTAACACGTACCTTTGATACTATACTGTATGGATATTTCCCCCACCACTAAGTAACACGTACCTTTGATACTATACTGTATGGATATTTCCCCACCACCACTAAGTAACACGTACCTTTGATACTATACTGTATGGATATTTTCCCACCACCACTAAGTAACACGTACCTTTGATACTATACTGTATGGATATTTTCCCCACCACTAAGTAACACGTACCTTTGATACTATACTGTATGGATATTTCCCCCCACCACTAAGTAACACGTACCTTTGATACTATACTGTATGGATATTTTCCCCACCACTAAGTAACACGTACCTTTGATACTATACTGTATGGATATTTCCCCCCACCACTAAGTAACACGTACCTTTGATACTATACTGTATGGATATTTCCCCACCACTAAGTAACACGTACTTTTGATACTATACTGTATGGATATTTCCCCACCACCACTAAGTAACACGTACTTTTGATACTATACTGTATGGATATTTCCCCCACCACTAAGTAACACGTACCTTTGATACTATACTGTATGGATATTTCCCCCCACCACTAAGTAACACGTACCTTTGATACTATACTGTATGTATATTTCCCCCACCACTAAGTAACACGTACCTTTGATACTATACTGTATGGATATTTCCCACCACCACTAAGTCATAACACATGAACAGATCAGTCATTTGATTTTAATGCAGGTGCTCGCATTATAAATCGAGATCAGTAGGGTGCATTTGATTTGAAGCACCACGGCGGGTGTATTATACATCGAATGTATTATTATTAAAACACAACACTCACCATAATGCAGGCAGCCCTGCCCTGGACTTATTATTGTTTCTGCTTCGGTCCTCCAAAATCCATAATGTTTGAAACATGTCAAATGTCCACTCGCGTTGAATGCCCACCCAACTTGAACACAGTTGCTTGCTTCATTGCCCCGTGTTGCCATGTCAACACGCGAGAGTCACGGGTTGCTTATTGCGAGAGTTACCTGTTGCGATAAACCCTTATTTTAAGTATGACTCTTGTTTATTAAAAGAAGCTTTATAGGTCGTAGGCTCCTCTTCTGGCTCATCGGTTGATATTTCCCCGTTGCAAAGAAGTTATTCAAAGACGTTTGTTTTGTTTTTGCTCGCATGACGGCATCCCAAACGCGGAAGTGAAAGTGAAATTCCATTGGTTCTCCCAGTCCACGTGACCATTTCTAGCATTTCAATTGGCTATAGTGACAGCCATAGATATGATGAATAGATAGATACAGCTTCACATGACACTCTGGCGTCACAACGAGTGAATATTTCCTGCGCGTAAAATAAACATCATATTCTCAAAATAACCTGACGGGCCAGAAATTATTGCTGGCGGGCCCATTTCGGCCCGCGGGCCGCCTATTTCCGATCCCTGCTATACTGTATGGATATTTCCCCCACCACTAAGTAACACGTACCTTTGATACTATACTGTATGGATATCATATTTCCCCCACCACTAAGTAACACGTACCTTTGATACTATACTGTATGGATATTTCCCCACCACTAAGTAACACGTACCTTTGATACTATACTGTATGGATATCATATTTCCCCCACCACTAAGTAACATGTACCTTTGATACTATACTGTATGGATATTTCCCCACCACCACTAAGTAACACGTACCTTTGATACTATACTGTATGGATATTTCCCCCACCACTAAGTAACACGTACCTTTGATACTATACTGTATGGATATTTCCCCACCACCACTAAGTAACACGTACCTTTGATACTATACTGTATGGATATTTTCCCACCACCACTAAGTAACACGTACCTTTGATACTATACTGTATGGATATTTTCCCCACCACTAAGTAACACGTACCTTTGATACTATACTGTATGGATATTTCCCCCCACCACTAAGTAACACGTACCTTTGATACTATACTGTATGGATATTTTCCCCACCACTAAGTAACACGTACCTTTGATACTATACTGTATGGATATTTCCCCCCACCACTAAGTAACACGTACCTTTGATACTATACTGTATGGATATTTCCCCACCACTAAGTAACACGTACCTTTGATACTATACTGTATGGATATTTCCCCACCACCACTAAGTAACACGTACTTTTGATACTATACTGTATGGATATTTCCCCCACCACTAAGTAACACGTACCTTTGATACTATACTGTATGGATATTTCCCCCCACCACTAAGTAACACGTACCTTTGATACTATACTGTATGTATATTTCCCCCACCACTAAGTAACACGTACCTTTGATACTATACTGTATGGATATTTCCCCACCACCACTAAGTAACACGTACCTTTGATACTATACTGTATGGATATTTTCCTCACCACTAAGTAACACGTACCTTTGATACTATACTGTATGGATATTTCCCACCACCACTAAGTAACATGTACCTTTGATACTATACTGTATGGATATTTTCCCACCACCACTAAGTAACACGTACCTTTGATACTATACTGTATGGATATTTCCCACCACCACTAAGTAACACGTACCTTTGATACTATACTGTATGGATATTTCCCCCACCACTAAGTAACACGTACCTTTGATACTATACTGTATGGATATTTCCCCCACCACTAAGTAACACGTACCTTTGATACTATACTGTATGGATATTTCCCACCACCACTAAGTCATAACACATGAACAGATCAGTCATTTGATTTTAATGCAGGTGCTCGCATTATAAATCGAGATCAGTAGGGTGCATTTGATTTGAAGCACCACGGCGGGTGTATTATACATCGAATGTATTATTATTAAAACACAACACTCACCATAATGCAGGCAGCCCTGCCCTGGACTTATTATTGTTTCTGCTTCGGTCCTCCAAAATCCATAATGTTTGAAACATGTCAAATGTCTACTCGCGTTGAATGCCCACCCAACTTGAACACAGTTGCTTGCTTCATTGCCCCGTGTTGCCATGTCAACACGCGAGAGTCACCGGTTGCTTATTGCGAGAGTTACCTGTTGCGATAAACCCTTATTTTAAGTATGACTCTTGTTTATTAAAAGAAGCTTTATAGGTCGTAGGCTCCTCTTCTGGCTCATCAGTTGATATTTCCCCGTTGCAAAGAAGTTATTCAAAGACGTTTGTTTTGTTTTTGCTCGCATGACGGCATCCCAAACGCGGAAGTGAAAGTGAAATTCCATTGGTTCTCCCAGTCCATGTGACCATTTCTAGCATTTCAATTGGCTATAGTGACAGCCATAGATATGATGAATAGATAGATACAGCTTCACATGACACTCTGGCGTCACGACGAGTGAATATTTCCTGCGCGTAAAATAAACATCATATTCTCAAAATAACCTGACGGGCCAGAAATTATTGCTGGCGGGCCCATTTCGGCCCGCGGGCCGCCTATTGCCGATCCCTGCTATACTGTATGGATATTTTCCTCACCACTAAGTAACACGTACCTTTGATACTATACTGTATGGATATCATATTTCCCACCACCACTAAGTAACACGTACCTTTGATACTATACTGTATGGATATTTCCCCCACCACTAAGTAACACGTACCTTTGATACTATACTGTATGCATATTTCCCACCACCACTAAGTAACACGTACCTTTGATACTATACTGTATGGATATTTCCCACCACCACTAAGTAACACGTACCTTTGATACTATACTGTATGGATATTTCCCACCACCACTAAGTAACACGTACCTTTGATACTATACTGTATGGATATTTCCCACCACCACTAAGTAACACGTACCTTTGATACTATACTGTATGGATATTTCCCACCACCACTAAGTAACACGTACCTTTGATACTATACTGTATGGATATTTCCCCACCACTAAGTAACACGTACCTTTGATACTATACTGTATGGATATTTCCCCCCACCACTAAGTAACACGTACCTTTGATGCTATACTGTATGGATATTTCCCACCACCACTAAGTAACACGTACCTTTGATACTATACTGTATGGATATTTCCCCACCACTAAGTAACATGTACCTTTGATACTATACTGTATGGATATTTTCCCCACCACTAAGTAACACGTACCTTTGATACTATACTGTATGGATATTTCCCCCACCACTAAGTAACACGTACCTTTGATACTATACTGTATGTATATTTCCCCCACCACTAAGTAACACGTACCTTTGATACTATACTGTATGGATATTTCCCCCCACCACTAAGTAACACGTACCTTTGATACTATACTGTATGTATATTTCCCCACCACTAAGTAACACGTACCTTTGATACTATACTGTATGGATATTTCCCACCACCACTAAGTAACACGTACCTTTGATACTATACTGTATGGATATTTCCCCACCACTAAGTAACACGTACCTTTGATACTATACTGTATGGATATTTCCCCCCACCACTAAGTAACATGTACCTTTGATACTATACTGTATGTATATTTCCCCACCACTAAGTAACACGTACCTTTGATACTATACTGTATGGATATTTCCCCACCACTAAGTAACACGTACCTTTGATACTATACTGTATGGATATTTCCCCACCACTAAGTAACACGTACCTTTGATACTATACTGTATGGATATTTCCCCCACCACTAAGTAACACGTACCTTTGATACTATACTGTATGTATATTTCCCCCCACCACTAAGTAACACGTACCTTTGATACTATACTGTATGGATATTTCCCACCACCACTAAGTAACACGTACCTTTGATACTATACTGTATGGATATTTTCCCCACCACTAAGTAACACGTACCTTTGATACTATACTGTATGGATATTTCCCCACCACCACTAAGTAACACGTACCTTTGATACTATACTGTATGGATATTTCCCCCACCACTAAGTAACACGTACCTTTGATACTATACTGTATGGATATTTCCCCACCACCACTAAGTAACACGTACCTTTGATACTATACTGTATGGATATTTCCCACCACCACTAAGTAACACGTACCTTTGATACTATACTGTATGGATATTTCCCACCACCACTAAGTAACACGTACCTTTGATACTATACTGTATGGATATTTCCCCACCACCACTAAGTAACACGTACCTTTGATACTATACTGTATGGATATTTCCCACCACCACTAAGTAACACGTACCTTTGATACTATACTGTATGGATATTTTCCTCCACCACTAAGTAACACGTACCTTTGATACTATACTGTATGGATATTTCCCCACCACCACTAAGTAACACGTACCTTTGATACTATACTGCAGGGGTGGCCAACCCGCGGCTCGCGAGCCGCATGCGGCTCTTTGCCCGTCAATGTGCGGCTCTTCCATCCATAAAAAAAAATAAAAAAAATAAAAAAAAAATATTTTTTTTTATTTTTTATTTTACTTTTTTTTTTTTTTACTTTTTTTTTTTTATGTCACTCATTCCATAAGGACGTAGAATAAACATTTACAATTTTTTTTTAAATGGTCCATTTGCATGTTCTTGGTATCTGAATCTAGGGACATATATGGATCAGTGTCAGAAATAGTGTGTCTGTTACTAGGCTTGAGTAAATTGTAATGAACCAAAGGAGAATATCAATTCTATTTAAAAAAGAATTATCTTTGACTGTAAATAACACCATGCTAAAATTGACCAGACCTGAAAAATCTAAGCAAATGAATAAAGGGAAGATGATTAAACAGAAGGTTTTGTAGATACAGTACTGAATTCTGCCATCTTTTTTATAATGTAAATTTCTCCACCATTTTTCATCATATTGCAACACCGTTTTTTGCAAGACGTTCACAGAAAGGTAGAGAAACTAACTGCGTTCTGTTTTATGGCAATAACGTTCAGGTTTGTGGGAGATAATCCCAAAAAATAAGAGAAATTAAAAAGTAAATCCAGAAGTCAGATGATTGACAGGGGCTGGTGTGAGCTGGGTAGGGTAGTTTTTCGAAATTTGAAAGCCCTGAGTCTCTTCCTTCAAAAGACTACACTCACTTTTGGCTGTGCCACTTCCTCCTGTCAATATGCGCCGGTTTCCGACTCAATGCCCTGAGATTTCTATAATCTTATATTTCACTAATAACAGTTAAAATAATTGGTAAACAAACATAATGCTGAAAATATACACTTTTACTGTATATCTCGGGCTTAAGAGGTTAACCCTGTGAGGCCCAAATTAAAAAGAAATTAGCAACTTCAGAGGCCAGAGGGTGGGACATATAAACACATTTACTATCAAATAGCATTGTGAGGCTGAACAACAGGACCAATTGACTATACATGTGCTTAAAGGGGAACTATCTTATAAATGGCTTTTTTCAGTGTTTACCATTGTTTCTTAGCTATGTGGACTTATATTAATAGGATATATGTCTCTAATTCTCATATTGGCGAATTCTTCCAATTCTCCTCTCACAATATTCACCCTCACTGAACTGAGTCATCTGAAAATGTGCATATCTGTGATGTCAGAGATTTCTCAGCTGCATAATAATGTGGCAGTTGATGTGGCAGTTGGCACCAGGCCACACAGTGGTTGGAGCCCAGCCTCAAAACGGCTTAAGATCTTGAGGTAGAAAAATGTGGTTTTTAGTACTTGATTAGAAATACAAAACAATGCATTTTTTTTGAAAAAAACCTAGGTGTTCCATAGACTCACAGGAATTGTGTAAAAGTGCCCAAATAGTGAAAGAAATAGTAAAATAGTTCCCCTTTAACATTTTTTAAATAAACATTATTTTTTTAAATGGCTAAAAGTGATTTTGTAATTTTGCAACCGTGGGTCTCACAGGGTACTTTTAACCCTGTGAGGCCCAAATAAAAAAGACATTAGCAACTTCAGAGGCCAGAGGGTGAGACCTATAAACACATGAAGGGTGCCGTGACTGAAAAAAAAGGTTGAGAAACGCTGGTATATGGTGTGGCTCTTTGTGGTACCACAGTAATTTTTTTGTGGCTCTTAGTCTCTGACTGGTTGGCCACCCCTGCTATACTGTATGGATATTTCCCCCACCACTAAGTAACACGTACCTTTGATACTATACTGTATGGATATTTCCCCCACCACTAAGTAACACGTACCTTTGATACTATACTGTATGGATATTTCCCCACCACTAAGTAACACGTACCTTTGATACTATACTGTATGTATATTTCCCACCACCACTAAGTAACACGTACCTTTGATACTATACTGTATGGATATTTCCCACCACCACTAAGTAACACGTACCTTTGATACTATACTGTATGGATATTTCCCACCACCACTAAGTAACACGTACCTTTGATACTATACTGTATGGATATTTCCACCACCACTAAGTAACATGTACCTTTGATACTATACTGTATGGATATTTCCCACCACCACTAAGTAACACGTACCTTTGATACTATACTGTATGGATATTTCCCCCACCACTAAGTAACACGTACCTTTGATACTATACTGTATGGATATTTCCCACCACCACTAAGTAACACGTACCTTTGATACTATACTGTATGGATATTTCCCACCACCACTAAGTAACACGTACCTTTGATACTATACTGTATGGATATTTTCCCCACCACTAAGTAACACGTACCTTTGATACTATACTGTATGGATATTTCCCACCACCACTAAGTAACACGTACCTTTGATACTATACTGTATGTATATTTCCCACCACCACTAAGTAACACGTACCTTTGATACTATACTGTATGGATATTTCCCACCACCACTAAGTAACACGTACCTTTGATACTATACTGTATGGATATTTCCCCCACCACTAAGTAACACGTACCTTTGATACTATACTGTATGGATATTTCCCCACCACCACTAAGTAACACGTACCTTTGATACTATACTGTATGGATATTTCCCCGGCCACCACTAAGTAACACGTACCTTTGATACTATACTGTATGGATATTTCCCACCACCACTAAGTAACACGTACCTTTGATACTATACTGTATGTATATTTCCCCACCACTAAGTAACACGTACCTGTGATACTATACTGTATGGATATTTCCCCACCACCACTAAGTAACACGTACCTTTGATACTATACTGTATGGATATTTCCCCACCACTAAGTAACACGTACCTTTGATACTATACTGTATGGATATTTTCCACCACCACTAAGTAACACGTACCTTTGATACTATACTGTATGGATATTTCCCCCACCACTAAGTAACACGTACCTTTGATACTATACTGTATGGATATTTCCCCACCACTAAGTAACACGTACCTTTGATACTATACTGTATGGATATTTCCCCACCACTAAGTAACACGTACCTTTGATACTATACTGTATGGATATTTTCCACCACCACTAAGTAACACGTACCTTTGATACTATACTGTATGGATATTTCCCCACCACTAAGTAACACGTACCTTTGATACTATACTGTATGGATATTTCCCCACCACTAAGTAACACGTACCTTTGATACTATACTGTATGGATATTTCCCACCACCACTAAGTAACACGTACCTTTGATACTATACTGTATGGATATTTCCCCACCACTAAGTAACACGTACCTTTGATACTATACTGTATGGATATTTCCCACCACCACTAAGTAACACGTACCTTTGATACTATACTGTATGTATATTTCCCCGGCCACCACCAGACACTGGGCTTCACTTCCACACCGGTTTTGCATAAAGACTCTTCAGGGGCCTAATGTCCTGATAGTCGGCATGGCGACGAGGTAAAAGATCCGTTTGGGGATTTGCATAGTTTCCGATCCCGGCCGGCCCCTGTCTGGCCGCGAGGGACGTCGCCGTCGACCACACGGCGCTGTAGATCGCTGCTGCTTGGTCCATTATTCAGTTGAGAAAAGATAAATAACGCACATCCTCCGTTCCTTGGTGCTGCTGAGCCAAACCATAGAAACAGTAATACCGTACTTTTCGGACTATAAGCCGCGGCTTTTCCCCCAATTTTTCGAGCATGCGGCTTATATAACGGTGCGGCTTATATGTGGACAAAACCCGAAAATCGAAATATTGCTTTTTTTACTGCATTGAAATGTTATTTATCTGTTCCCTTATTTACTTAATACAACTTGTAAATGAGTTAATTCTTGTTATTTGTCCGACAGTATTGTGTCCCAATGGGAGTCATTCTCTGTAGAGGTGGGAGTCGTTCTCTGTAGAGGTGGGAGTCGTTCTCTGTAGAGGTGGGAGTCGTTCTCTGTAGAGGTGGGAACTTAAAGCTCAATATAAGAACGGCCATGCACCACCACCCACAGAATCGAGAAAGAGCAATCAATCTGTCAAGCCTTTCCGTGTCCGGGCCGGGTGAGGTTTCCCGTGTTGAGTCAAATTAAGCCGCAGGCTCCACTCCTTACATTATGGTAATTAAACATTAAAACACATGCGGCTTATAGTCCAGTGCGGCTTATATATGTACACATCATTCAATTTAGCTGCTGCGGCTTATAGTCAGGTGCGGCTTATAGTGCGAAAAGTACGGTACATGAAACAAAGTGGGGCTCGCAACTCACTTTTGATGCTCCGAGGTGTTTTAATTGTGACAAATAATAGCAGCAGATGCAACGTTTCGACCCTTCCGGTCTTTTTCAAGTAGAGCGGAAGGGTCTAAACGTTGTATCTGCTGCTATTATTTGTCACAATTAAAACACCAGCATCAAAAGTGAGTTGCGAGCCCCGCTTTGTTTTAGGTACCATTATTCAGTTGAACCACAAATCCAACAAGTCCCATTTTTAAGATCATAGAAGTGCTCTTTTGTATGTTTATGTGATGGATTTCTGTCTATGAACTGGGTCTGGACTTAACTGTAGAGGTCACTCTGCCCAATGAAAGCAGAAGCACAGATCCATGTGTCCCCTCCCTCCAGTTTCTACGGTTACAGAGTGTAAACGCGGCAGCAATACATACGTACATATTGCTTTAAGAGCGCTGTTCAGAAGGGGGTGAGTTTTGGAAACGTTTGGGGTCTCACGGGAGAATGCTGGAGAGTTTTGGGGTCTCACGGGAGAAGGCTGGAGAGTTTTGGGGTCTCATGGGAGAATGCTGGAGAGTTTTGGGGTCTCACGGGAGAAGGCTGGAGAGTTTTGGGGTCTCATGGGAGAATGCTGGAGAGTTTTGGGGTCTCATGGGAGAATGCTGGAGAGTTTTGGGGTCTCACGGGAGAATGCTGGAGAGTTTTGGGGTCTCACGGGAGAATGCTGGAGAGTTTTGGTGTCTCACGGGAGAAGGCTGGAGAGTTTTGGGGTCTCACGGGAGAATGTTGGAGAGTTTTGGGGTCTCACGGGAGAATGCTGGAGAGTTTTGGGGTCTCACGGGAGAATACTGGAGAGTTTTGGGGTCTCACGGGAAAATGCTGGAGCGTTTTGGGGTCTCACAGGAGAATGCTGGAGAGTTTTGGGGTCTCACGGGAGAATGCTGGAGAGTTTTGGGGTCTCACGGGAGAATGCTGGAGAGTTTTGGGGTCTCACGTGAGAATGCTGGAGAGTTTTGGGGCGGAGTTCTGGAGTAAGGAGAGAGATATATATTAATTGTACCCATTCTGCAATCTGTTAATAACATTTTCAATCAATCAATCTGCACGGTGATTGATTGAATGAAAATTGTATTACCAGATTGCAGAATGGGTACAATACAGTACGGCTCAATACACACAATTGTTAAGGGGATGCAGACCAGAGAAAGACTTTCGTCTTGTTTACATCAGGGTCCCCCATTTTCAATTCATAATGAATTGTAAGTAAGGGTGCAACTAGCACCGTGCAATCCATTCTTTGTGGATCTAGCCCTAAGTAAGTTAGTTAGTTAGTTAGTAGTACTTACTCACTTCCCGACTGTCTCCCCTACTGGCTCCTGTACTTGTCGTCTGTTACTCGTGCTTTTATGTTCCTGTTTATTCATATTGTTCCCTGTTTCCCTGTGGTTCTATGTTTCTCTGTTTCTCTGTTTTTTGCTTATTATCAGTGACTTTGGGTCATTGAAAAGCGCTATACAAAATAAATGAATTATTATTATTATTATTTACATCAACAAGGAACAATCCACCCCTTGGCTGACGACTGGAAAGACACTGAGTAATATATGCAAATATATTTGGCCCAAAGCTGGATCAAAGGTTGTGATCGCCTGCCTACCCACTCTCAAAGAAATCCGATTACACAAGTTGCTGTTTGTCGCCCTCTCATGTGGAGGAAACGGACGACACTTCACTGACCTCAGACGTGCTTCAGTAGCAACGAGGCTCTTTTTGAAAATGAAAGCGTATCCAATCATCGCGGAATAGTCACCTCATTATCTGGGTTTTTTTACAGACAAAAGATCAAGGGATCCTTTCCAGGTTCCGTGTCCCTCACAGTACTGGGTCAGACCTGGTGCCTCACAGCACTGGGTCAGACCTGGTCCCTCACAGCGCTGGGTCAGACCTGGTCCCTCACTGGGTCAGACCTGGTCCCTCACAGCACTGGGTCAGACCTGGTCCCTCACAGCACTGGGTCAGACCTGGTCCCTCACAGCACTGGGTCAGACCTGGTCCCTCACTGGGTCAGACCTGGTCCCTCACTGGGTCAGACCTGGTCCCTCACAGCACTGGGTCAGACCTGGTCCCTCACAGCACTGGGTCAGACCTGGTCCCTCACTGGGTCAGACCTGGTCCCTCACTGGGTCAGACCTGGTCCCTCACAGCGCTGGGTCAGACCTGGTCCCTCACTGGGTCAGACCTGGTCCCTCACAGCACTGGGTCAGACCTGGTCCCTCACAGCACTGGGTCAGACCTGGTCCCTCACAGCACTGGGTCAGACCTGGTCCCTCACTGGGTCAGACCTGGTCCCTCACTGGGTCAGACCTGGTCCCTCACAGCACTGGGTCAGACCTGGTCCCTCACAGTACTGGGTCAGACCTGGTCCCTCACTGGGTCAGACCTGGTCCCTCACTGGGTCAGACCTGGTCCCTCACAGTACTGGGTCAGACCTGGTCCCTCACAGTACTGGGTCAGACCTGGTCCCTCACAGTACTGGGTCAGACCTGGTCCCTCACAGCGCTGGGTCAGACCTGGTCCCTCACAGCACTGGGTCAGACCTGGTCCCTCACTGGGTCAGACCTGGTCCCTCACAGCACTGGGTCAGACCTGGTCCCTCACTGGGTCAGACCTGGTCCCTCACTGGGTCAGACCTGGTCCCTCACAGCACTGGGTCAGACCTGGTCCCTCACTGGGTCAGACCTGGTCCCTCACTGGGTCAGACCTGGTCCCTCACAGCACTGGGTCAGACCTGGTCCCTCACTGGGTCAGACCTGGTCCCTCACTGGGTCAGACCTGGTCCCTCACTGGGTCAGACCTGGTCCCTCACAGCGCTGGGTCAGACCTGGTCCCTCACAGCGCTGGGTCAGACCTGGTCCCTCACAGTACTGGGTCAGACCTGGTCCCTCACAGCACTGGGTCAGACCTGGTCCCTCACAGTACTGGGTCAGACCTGGTCCCTCACTGGGTCAGACCTGGTCCCTCACAGCACTGGGTCAGACCTGGTCCCTCACAGTACTGGGTCAGACCTGGTCCCTCACAGTACTGGGTCAGACCTGGTCCCTCACTGGGTCAGACCTGGTCCCTCACAGCACTGGGTCAGACCTGGTCCCTCACAGTACTGGGTCAGACCTGGTCCCTCACACAGGGAACAAACTTAACTTTTTGACTTACCAGCCAAAAATTATAAATAGCTTTTTAGTATATCGCCATGTGTTATTATTACTATATAATACTCTCATATGCTATTTTCAATTAATATCATAAACAACATAAGGAATATTAGCATAATTTTTAGTGGACTGAAGGAATGAGTCAGCGTTAATAGTTTTAAATGCAAATAATTTATTGAAACATAGAAGTGGGGTCGGGACACACACACACACACACTGTTTCAACTCACCACCCCCGCATCATATTGTGTGTCTGTCTTCAAACTTCCACTCCTCTCGAAACTTTTTTATATTTGAATATCAACATTATCTGTCCATCCTCAGTAATCCTCAGTTTACTATAATATACTCCTGTCCTGACTAGTGACTCCATCGTCTTTCCAAACACGCGCACGCACACACACACAGGGAAAGGGAGAGTGCCCCCCCACCCCCCCATTTCCCTTTCCCCAGTCCACTGTCTGCTGTTCTCTATGGCTCTGCGCCTCTGCCTCTGATCAGGATTAGCTTGTTAGCTTACGCTAACGTTGTAGTGATTGTAATGGTACATAAACGTTAATTTCGGGCGATGTGGGCATAAAGGAATGGCGACGGTGCAAAGCATGTAGATGCATTTGACCCGTTGTGAGAAGAAAACAAACACCACGGACTCAAAAGGAAAGAAAGAAAGAAAAGAAAAAGGGAAATCAGGCGTCATTTACAAATTTGGTGAAGGTGTGGGTTTTGAGTTGGGATTTGAAGGAGTGCAGGGATGTAGCACTACGGATGTTTGGAGGGAGTGAGTTCCAGAGGGTGGGTGCGGCCACAGAGAAGGCTCTGGGACCAACGGTCTGCATGTTGGTGGTGAGGATGGAGAGGAGACCGGAGTCAGAGGACCGCAGCCTCCGGGGGGGGGGGGGGGGGGGGTGTAGGGATGGAGGAGGTCAGCTAGGTACCGGGGGGCAAGGGAGTGAAGGGCTTTGTAGGCGATGAGGAGGATCTTGAAATTGATGCGGGACTTGACTGGAAGCCAGTGGACATCCTTGAAAATGAAAAACCGTGCTTGGAAAAGTACTTAAAAGTCCTTGAATTTCATTTTGCAACGTCTGTGTGTGAACCCTGAGTGATGCTCCTTCTTCTTCACCTGTGACTCTGTGTGACCTCTGACCTCAGGGCGTGTGAGTGACTCTCTCTCTCTCTGTGTGACCTCTGACCTCAGGGCGTGTGAGCTGACGCTGCTGCGGCCGCTGTGGCAGCTCTTCACCTCCATGGAGGGCGGCCTGAGTCAGGACCCGACCAGCATCACGGTGCTGCTGCCGCTCCACCGCGCGCTCACTGAGCTGTTCTTCATCGCAGAGGCCCGGGCCATCGTGAGTGACACACACACACACACACACACACACACACACACACACACACACACACACACACACACACACACACACACACACACACACACACACACACACACTGACACACACTGACACACACTCACACACACACACTGACACACACACACTGACACACACACACACACTCACACTCACACACACACACACACACACACACACACACACACACACACACACACACACACACACACACACACACACACACACACACACACACACACACACACACTGACACACACACTGACACACACACACACACACGCGCGCGCACACACACACACGTGCGCACACACACACACGCGCGCACACACACACGTGCACACACACACACAAACATGATGTCGTTACGCCTCATACGATAATTGCCTAAGTAATTTTTTTGGGCCAAATTGAGATTTCTGCTTAACTGTAATCTCCTCAAACTGCTGCATTTTAACGTTACGTACACAGATGGCGATCGCATGACTTGGGCACAACTGCCTTAGTGTATGACATGTATGTACGAGGAAACAATGCCTAAGGAACGACATATTTTTGTTTAAAAGTCACCTTATTTTGTTACGCAATGGTTGTTGTGTTTTTGTATTTTTTGCAAACTTGTTGATACACCGTGTGGAACTTATTTTTTATATAATTTTTTTTTAAATCGTATGAGGCTAACGATATGTGCGCGCATGGAAGATACACCTTGTATTTAAAATAAATTAATAAAAAAGGTTTTATTAAACACAAATACATTTTTCTTTATGTATACACTCTCCCACCCAAACGCACACCACACTAAACTCAACTACTGTACCATCACAATAAAGTTGCAGCCTTATATTGTTACGGACAGTGTGTTGATGGTGTCCGGTTTGGGGGGAGCTTAATATTTAATGTTGTGTAGTTTTCTGCTCTCACCCAGTGTGAGGATAGCGGTTCATTGTGAGCGGGTGGTTGAGCCTGGTGGTAATCCCTTCCCTCTGCTCGTGGGCGACGTGTGTGAAGTGTGAAGTGTGACATGTTTTTCCTGGCCCACCTGTTCTGTTTGATGGGCCCCAGGGGCTCACAGAGCTCACAATATAATATAATAAACTTTATTTGTATAGCACTTTTCATACAGAAAATGCAGTTCAAAGTGCTTCACAGCAGTAAAAAATACAGACATAAGCGAGCATAAAAACAAGATAGAGAGGTAGCAAGGTAAGGTAAATCACAGTGTTTCACATTAGGATCTAACATCCCAATAGGCCTCTCTGTTTACATTCAGAGTAGAAAAGTGCGGTTTGATTCAGTTTAAAAATAGGCAAAAAATTATAAAATGGGAGCGGCCGGGTAGCGCAGCGGACTAAGCGTCTGCCTACCACCACAGAGACAGTGGGATCGAATCCAGCTGTGGTGCTTCCGGGTTGGCCGACCGTCCATACTGACACAATTGGCAGTGTTAGCGGGTGGGAAACCCCGCGAGGGTGGGTCCTGGTCGTTGTAAACAGCGACTCCTACAGTTCGGTCGGGGCACCTGCACAGCAAGGGAAGGATCTAAGAGAGGTAGTGTGACCTTCCACACGTTACACTCCCCCAGTGAGAGTCCACGCTGCCAGGTGAAAATAAGCGGTGGGCTGGATACACAATCACATGTGTCGGAGGAAGCATGTGATAGTCTCCGCCCTCCCAGACCGAAGGTAGGGGGTAGAGTGCGCAACGACCAGGTAGGGGATTGGGAATTGGCATAACGACTAACATTGGGATGATTCAGTTTAAAAATAGGCTAAAAATAATAAAATAGAATAGACGGAGTAAAATGTAATCTAATCTAATAAAAATATACACGGAACCGGTTCTCTACTGTGGAACCACAACAGTACAGGCGGGAGCTCGTTGTAGTGTGGTAGTGAAAGGGTTAACCTTCTGTAGTGTGGTAGTGAAAGGGTTAACCTTCTGTAGTGTGACAGTGAAAGGGTTAACCATCTGTAGTGTGGTAGTGAAAGGGTTAAGAAAACAGTATTCTGTGCATGCAGCAAGCCAACAGGTGAAGGTCTCCCATCTGTCGGTCCCGATGGAGAAACCACACCATCAGTGGACTCTGCGTCACTCAGAATGGGGTTTCAGTTAATGGACAGATGACCGACTTTGACTTTGCGTCTGCAGTGCAACGACTGTTGAGGCTCAGCCGGAGCAGTACCTGTCGGCAAACACCGGGGGGCAGTAGTGGTACTTAACAGGACAGAGAAAACGAGAGGGTGGAAGATGAAGTTGACCTGGGATGCCCTCTGCACACATGCATTACACACACACACACACACACACACACACACACACACACACACACACACACACACACACACACACACACACACACACACACACACACACTCGACTACATACCAGTAAACTCGCATATTCACTAATAACCTGTGTCACTGTTCTATACCCCCTGCTGTTTGTTTCTTTTATTATTTTAACTTCGACTTTTAACTGCCTTGCTGTGTTTTTTATGATCTGTAAGGTGACCTTGGGTGTCGTGAAAGGCACCACCAAATAAAATGTATTATTATTATAATAATAATAATATTATATATTATTACAAGACCGATGACAGACGCAGGGTGATGATGTGCTGTATGGTCCTACAGAGCCGCCTCAGTCACAAATCACTTATTGTGGACCGTGAATGTCACGAGTAATCATGATGTATCATTTGATTTGTCGTAAGTGCTTCAGGTCGTCACCGTCTCTTGAGCACAGCCGACTCTCTGAGGGGCCGTGGCCTTCTGTTCACTAGACACGATATAGCAGCCCCTCAGTCACATCTAGCTGATGGGGGGGGGATCAAGTGTCTTAACCCTTTCACTACCACACTACAGAAGGTTAACCAGAGATGGAGAGACTTCGGCTCAGCTTCTTCCCCCAGGCCATCAGAGTCTTGAACACTGAACTCTCTCCACACACACGCTCACACACTAGCAGTCACTTTAGCACGAACACACACACGCTGCACACGCTCACACTCAACGGTCACTTTACACAATGAAAAGGTCACTTTAAAAAAAAAACAGGAGTGGTTCTTGTATAGTAAACAGATGGATATAGCAAGTTAGCATAAGGACACATAGTATAACTGTAGATTGTATAGTATTGTATAGTAGTGTAAGTGTACATAAGACCCAGTGCCTCATCCGTAGCTAACAGTGTATTGCACCATGCTTTTTGTAAACTTTATGTACATTATACCTGTTATGTCTTATTCATATTACTTGTATTATTGCACAAATGTCTTATTCTCATCCTATTCTTATTACTTGTATTATTGCACAATCGCTGTGCGCATGACCCCCCGCATTTCACTGTATGCTTGTATGCCGTGACAAATAAAACTCTTGACTTGACTTGAACCTTCTGTAGTGTGGTAGTGAAAGGTTAACCTTCTGTAGTGTGGTAGTGAAAGGGTTAACCGTCTGTAGTGTGGTAGTGAAAGGTTAACCTTCTGTAGTGTGGTAGTGAAAGGTTAACCTTCTGTAGTGTGGTAGTGAAAGGTTAACCTTCTGTAGTGTGGTAGTGAAAGGGTTAACCTTCTGTAGTGTGGTAGTGAAAGGTTAACCTTCTGTAGTGTGGTAGTGAAAGGTTAACCTTCTGTAGTGTGGTAGTGAAAGGGTTAACCTTCTGTAGTGTGGTAGTGAAAGGTTAACCGTCTGTAGTGTGGTAGTGAAAGGTTAACCTTCTGTAGTGTGGTAGTGAAAGGGTTAACCGTAGTGTGGTTGTGAAAGGGTTAATACTAGTCCTCTCACTCTGCAGTACAGTAGTAGATGTATGTAGATTTGACTGTTGAGCCAATCAGAGCAGCTAGGTGTGACTGATGGGCCAATCGAAGCAGCTAGGTGTGGCTGATGGGCCAATCAGAGCAGCTAGGTGTGACTGATGGGCCAATCGGAGCAGGTGGATGTGGCTGATGGGCCAGTCAGAGTAACCCGTGTGTATTATGCAGATTATATTTCAGAGGAAGCAGATTGGATATCTGGAATGGCTTTGATTTTGTTGATATCCAGGGGGGTAGAGATCAAAGGGCTTCAGTCATCATTTTCACAACAACAACAACAAAAACAACAGTTCTAATGTTTTGCTTGATTTTATGTCGACATACCTTCTGCTGTGAAATGCAGCGAGATTGAAAAACACAATTTTCATTTGACTGAATCTTCAATGCCTAGTAGTCTCATCCCTCTCTTTAGCCCGAGACTAGAGTGGGGGCTATGATGACCGCGCAGTATATTATTCACAAATAATACTGGTGAGCTATTATGCCAAACTGTGTGTGCCTCCTTGCCTATTTTTATCTGTCAAAAATGACAGATGGCGGAGCAAGAGGGAGGATTAACACTTTGGACGCCAGCGGTGTAAGCCATCCTTGTACTCAATGGGCCACCGCTTTAAGAGACAGGGATGCGTGGCGGTGTTTGCAGGGCTGTATCTATATTATAGCTAATTAGCTATGGAGACAATACTATGGCTCATTTGACATCAACTATCCATCGTTCAACATATGAAAAAGAATAGATTTTTTTATGTATAGGTTTGCGTGTTATACCGTGGTGAATATTGTATAGTTTCAGAGTGATCCTGGCTAATTCCTGAAAATGGCGCTATGGAGCAATATGTGAATTTTGCTAAAAGCGTTGGCGTTGCTCGCCTGGACACGCTATTATTTCCAATTCAGAGGTATATAATAAGTATTATGTTTCATCATGAATGCATGAAAGGGGGGGGGGGGGGGGTCGTTTTTTGATGCTTTGATCGTCATCAACGGCATACGTTTTGGAGTATGTATGATCGTTGCGATCGATGTGAAATCATGGTTGGATCAAAGTAGGATTGATGTCATATAGTCCTTACCTTTACTAGGAGGTATCCCAAAAAATAATATTTAAATTGTCTGATCGCGATCTCCAGTATTGGTGTCCATTGGGTCCCCGACATAATGTGGCACAACACATACATCGAGGGGCATTGGACGCGTTTTAATGTGATCGAAGGGTGGGCGATACTGCCACCTAGCAGGATGCGGCCGGTATTGCACTCTAGCGATCTCAGAATGATTTCCTATGGTAACACCGAGGTCCGTGAGCCGGAAATGAATAAAAAAAATCGAATAAAAGAAATAACGATAAACCTGACTATTAGACTAGGCAGAATTTCAGAAAATGTGCTTGTATAAAGTGCTGAAGGCATTTCGTGTTTATTTTTGGTACACAACATTTCTAGGGGTATTAAGGGGTGCTGAATCCAAATATGCTGTATACCAAGCTCAAAAATGTCAAATAAGGCCTCAAAATTGAGAAATCCAACATGGCCGCCAGCACCAGGCCCTCTCTCCACAAAAACAGGTGCTAAACCCACAGTTTTTATTCTACTGACATGAAACTTTGCACAGAACATCTGCACCTATGGAGGAAGAAAGTAGGAATATAGCTGGGGTGCAACCATGAGTAACAGGGTGTTTTTGACTGTCTAACTGTAATCTTTGTATAGGCGAGGATACAAAAAATTACATTTCTTCAGTGTTTGCAGGAATACTACAGCAATTTGGTAATAACTGTACAGTGTTGGACACCAACATTAGAATCCCCCAAGTCTTAGCTTTCTTCAGGTACCAAGTTTATGCAAGTAGCTCTTATAAATCTGGATATATAAGCATTTTAATGTAAGCATGCTGTTTTAGGCGAATTTTCTAAAAATAAATGGTGGGGCTTAATGAGTTAAGTGTGCCTACACAAGGTACAAACCTGAATTAAATGTGCTTTTGTAAGTTTTCTTACATACATCAACAAGGACGTAGTCACACCGGAGATTCAAGAATCCATACTTGGCGCAGAACACCTTGGACAGGCACAATTGAAAATGTTTGTGGACAAACATTTGTGTGAACCTCCAGATAGTGACCAGCACCTGAACCTGAAATCACCCATTCGAAAGAACAAAGCCAAGACATTTGCCTCTTTGTATGAAGTTGTGCAACTTTCCAAGAACAAGCAAAACACCATCAAAGTGGACAGGCAGATTCTACAAAGGCTCATCACAGCTTACAGAGCAGGTCGTAAGGTAGATCTTGACAATATCCTCCAGCATGAGCTCATGCCCATCCCGCCATCTCTGGCCACAACTAACGGGAGTCTACATTCCACCAACAAGTCTGTGTTAGCAAATATACTGACGAAACAAGTTAAAACGGCTGTGGGGCGGCTTTGGCTCAGGGGTAGAGCGGGTCGTCCAATGATCGAAGGGTTGGTGGTTCGAATCCCGCTCAAGCCCATGTCCATCCCATCGCCGTTGTGTCCTTGGGCAAGACACTTAACCTACTTGCCTCGTATGAATGTGTATGCATGTGAATGAATGTTGGTGGTGGTCGGAGGGGCCGTAGGCGATGATTATTCGCCGCGCTTCCGTGAGTCTGCCTCAGGGCAGCTCTGGCTGCAATTGTAGCTTACCACCACCGGTATGACTGTGTATGAACGAATAATGGACTCTGTGAAGTGCTCTGGGTGTCATGAAGAGCGCTATATAAATCCAAGCCATTATTATTATTATTAAAACCCCTGCCGATCTTACCCTTCAGGGACCCAGCTGCCTGGTCATTGATGGCCAAGCTCTGGTAATGGCACTCGGAAAGCCACCTGACACTACAACATTTGGTGACTATGCCAACAAGTTCACTGACACCGTGTTGAAGATGGGAGCAAAATACCAGAGGGTAGATGTCGTCTTTGACAGATACCATGACCAATCCATCAAAACAGGCACAAGGGTGAAACGCAAACAGCGCCATAGACCAGTACGTCATGAAATCAAAAGCAAGTCTGTTCCACTTCCTGCCGATTAGTCGAGCTTCATGGCCCTTGAAGACAACAAATCAGATATCGCTCTCAAACCACCTGATAGAACACAGCCCGGATTATGAACCTGTAGTTGTAGTATCAGGGAGGTTTACTGAAGCGACAACTGTCAAGTCAACAGATCCAGATCTTGAAGTCTCCTCTCTGAGTGCTGACCATAAGGAAGCTGATACACGTCTGATTTTCTCATCCAGGCTCCAGTAGAAACAATCGTTGTGTCAGCGCGTGACACAGATGTGCTGCTTCTACTCTTGGCTCACTATGACAGAATCCGATGTACGCATCTCTACATGAAAGCTGGGACATCGAAGGATCCAAAATATTCTGGTAAAAAGCGGGGAGGTGGAATAGCTTTCATGTTGAACAACAATTGGTGTGATCCAGGCAACATGAAGGAGCTTTCAAACCACTGCTCCCCAAACCTGGAGTATATATCCATCAAGTGCCGGCCATTCTTTCTCCCGAGAGAATTAACGTCGGCCATTCTGATCGGAGTGTATATTCCACCACAAGCAAACACAGGCGACGCGCTCTCCAAGCTCCACGACGAGGTAAACAAGCTCCAAGCAGCTAACGTTGACGACGCTGCTATTTTGGTTGTGGGTGATTTCAATAGTGCTAATCTGAGAAAAGTGCTGCCAAACTTCTACCAGCATGTGACTTGTTCTACCAGAGGCGGGAACATTTTAGACTATTGCTACTCGCAATTTAAGAGTGGGTACAAATCACATGCTGCCAGTCCTTTCGCCAAGTCAGATCACGACCCCATCTTTCTTGTACCGCAGTATAAACAAAGTCTCAAGCGCATTCCTGTAGTATCGCGAGAGGTGAAGCGCTGGACGGTGGCGTCGGAGGAGACGCTCCAAGCTGCACTAGAATGTACAGACTGGGGGGTGTTCCGCGATAACACAGATAATATTAATGACTACACGGAAACAGTGCTGGACTTTGTTTGTACTTTGGTAGAAGAAACAATCCCCTCTACCACAATTAGAGTTTACCCAAACCAAAAGCCATGGGTAGACAAATCTGTCCACGAAGCTCTGAAGGCGCGCACCTCAGCATACAACGCCAGGCTTGTGACAGGCAACATGAATGACCACAAGGTGGTGAGATACAATGTTAGGAGGACAGTAATAGAAGCAAAAAGGCGCTACAGGGATCAAATTGAACTTCAATATGAACAGGCTGACTCTAGAGCTATGTGGCAGGGCCTCAGAACGATGACAGATTACAAAGGCACCTCCCTCAAACTGAACAGTGACATCCAACTGGTAAATGATCTCAATACCTTCTATGCGAGGTTTGAGGCTGGGAATAACAGCACCAGCCTACAAACCACTGCAATGGAGGGGGGGGGGCACTGCTGATGGAGACTCAGTGTTCAGGATAACAGAACATGATGTGAGGAGGACGTTTAAGAAAGTGAATATCAGGAAGGCAGCAGGACCGGACAGTATCCCTGTTCCTCCCTCCCCATCAACCTGGACCCCCTGCAATTTGCATACCGCCCCAACAGGTCCACGGAGGACACCATAGCCCATGTGCTGCACACAGCAGAATCACACCTGAACAAGAGGCAGGGGAACTATGTGAGTGCTGTTCATCGACTACAGCTCAGCATTCAATACCATAGTCCCCTCCAAACTCATAGCCAAGCTCAGGGACCTGGGCTTGAACTATGACCTCTGCCAGTGGGTCTTGGACTTCCTGACGGGCAGGTGGTGAGAGCAGGCAACTGCACCTCCTCATCCATCACTCTCAACATAGGGGCCCCCCAGGGCTGTGTCCTGAGTCCCCTCCTCTACTCCCTGTACACACATGACTGTGTGGCACAGCGGAACAACAACACAATCATCAAATTTGCTGACGACACAGTGGTGGTGGGCCTGATCTCTGCCAACGACGAGAGGGCCTACCTGGAAGAGGTTAAGGTTCTAGCGGGATGGTGTCAAGAGAACAGCCTCTCCCTGAACGTCAGCAAAACAAAGGAGATGATTGTGGACTTTAGGAGGTCGGGGTCAGGGACTACAGCCCCCTCAGCATCGACAGGGCACCGGTTGAGAGAGTGAACAGTTTTAAGTACCTCGGAGTCCACATATCCGAGGACTTGACATGGACCACACACATTGACAGTGTTGTGAAGAAGGCACGACAACGCCTCTACTTCCTTAGGCGCTTAAGGAAGTTCAACGTGAGTCAGAATATCCTCAAGAACTTCTACTCATGCACAATAGAGAGCATCCTGACTGGCAATATCACCTCCTGGTTTGGGAATAGCACTGCACAAGACCGCAGCAGACTACAGAGTGGCCCGTTCAGCCGAACGCACAATTGAAGGTGGGCTTCCCACTCTCCAAGACATTTACAACAAGCGGTGCATGGGCAAGGCTAAGAGAATAATCAAAGACTCCAGCCACTCAAACAACTGCCTCTTTGAACTGCTGCGATCAGGCAAGCGATACCGGAGTCTCATGGCAAGCACAGAGAGACTCAGAAGGAGCTTCTATCCCCAGGCCATCAGGATGCTCAATGAATGAACAATGAACAATAAGCAAACCATCAACACACCCACAGCGCACATACACTCACTTAAATAAACAACACACTGTAGCACCCACTTTACCACTTTAGACACACTTTACACTTTATATTTATATTTATATTATTGGTAAGGAAATTGCACATCATTCTCATTCCTTATTGCACCTCACCACTACAAGGTGGCACCACAAGCTAAGCTATACCTCACCATTTTTGTACCAGCTGTACATACTTATAGATATACTGAACAATTCTGTTGTTTACACTTGTTTACGTACTTGACTTCTTGACTTTCTATTTTATCAGGATATGATTTTAAATTCCTCATGTATGCAAACATATAAAAACACATTTCATTCATGTTTCTACCTTGTTTAGTCAAAAAGATATGCACTTAAATAGATTTCAGCCTGGCGCTGGCGGCCATGTTGGATTTCTCTATTTTGAGGCCTTATTTGACATTTTTGAGCTTGGTATACAGCAGATTTGGATTCAGCACCCCTTAATACCCCTAGAAATGTTGTGTACCAAAAATAAACACGAAATGCCTTCAGGGTTATGATTTTCTGAAAATTGACCCTGTCTATATACTCTGGTATGGCGCTCAACCGCTGGCGAGTTAACCCGACTATCCTCGGGTCTGGCGCTGAAAGTGTTAAAGGAACACGCCAACTTTTTGGGAAATTAGCTTATTTGCCATCTACCCTGGAGTTAGACAAGCAGATGCATACCCTTTCCTTCTCTGTGCATGCATTAGGCTTAGGGAACAGCCACACCGTTAGCCTAGCTTAGCGTCATTCACTGGAAGTAGGTGTGCCAGTGTAGCCTAGTTCCCAACAGTCACAAAATACACTCCAAATACAACTCCAAAATGTTGTGACCTGTGTATTTACCATGTGGAGAAAAAAAAAATTATAATTAGACATTTTCGTTTTCTAAGCAGATATATATTTTGCCGAACCACTGCTGCCTGGGCGCAGTGATTTCATCACCTCAAAAGCCCTGTTGTTTTTAGAAAAATTTGCCTAGATGGCAAATAAGCTAATTTCCCAAAGAGTTGGCATGTTCCTTTAACATGCGACACACACTGCCCCCATTACACAGCCACACTGGAGCAGCTGGGGGTCAAAGGTCACGTTGTGATAACTGAGCTCTTTGTGGCACAACAAGGCCTAAAAAGCAGCCGAAAAAGACGAGTCACAGCCGTCGAATAGAAGAGAAGCGTTTTCATTTCCCAGTAGATCACTGACGACTTCCTGATCGTCGCTCTCATTGGCTACTCACAGTAGCTCCTCCCCTTCCACACTTCTCTCCTGTCACACTTTGACTGGTGGTTGATGACGAGGATGATGATGTCACTACATTCTGGTTGGTCGAGGATGTTGTGGTTCAAACCTAATGGGGTGTGTGTGACGTTTCAAAAGGAGGCGATTTGTGCTTGAACTTACAGCCAGTGAACTTGTTGGAGTTATCTAGGTTACATCTGCTGCCGCAGTGCTGAGGCTGGATCCAAGATGAAACCCAGTGAAGTGAAATATAGCCAGGTTAGGCCACATTCACTCATAGACTATATTCTAAGAACTTGCCATGGTCGTCGTCCCCCCACCCCCCACCCCACCCACAGGTAGTACTGTCAGGATTTGGAGGTTTCATACCTGTCATCATCATCGTGCATCCAAAAACAAAAGGATGAGCATAGGATACTGCTTAGTGTCTCACACACAAAGCATGCTGACTAGGGTTGGGTTTTAATGTTTAATTACCATATGTAATTAGCATTGGGACACAATACTGTCGGACAAATAACAAGAATTAACTCATTTACAAGTTGTATTAAGTTTAGCAAATAAGGGAACAGATAAATAACATTTCAATGCAGTCAAAAAAGCAATATTTTGATTTTTACATTTTCTGGTTTGGTCACGTCGAGTCACATATAAGCCGCACCGTTATATAAGCCGCAGGGTCGAAAAATGGGGGAAAAAGCCGCGGCTTATAGTCCGAAAATTACGGTACCTACCTCAGTTGTAAAAAAAAATTCCAAACTTCAAATGATTTATTATCATTATTATTTATTTAGAACAATTTGTTACATATATAATATATAATATTGCAGCGAGCGTTGTCTGCGTCTAGCTTTGTAAAGTGTAACAACACTTGCAACCGTTTTCGGCTTGCCATCGCCCCGACTGCTTTGTTGTTGATTCAAGTCAAATCCTAGGTAAGCATGTATTGTGCGCGTGAACGTTGACGTGAACGTGCGGCACACTTCATAGGTTTCGTTAGCCGATAGTCGACTATTAGTCGACTATGAAAGAAAAATGAATTGAAGGGGGAAAAAAGTATAATTTTATTTAAATTTTTTTTGTTTTATCATTCCATTTGGGCTGTATTCCATAATGTCTGAAGGAGTCGACTGAAGGCTTCTTGTTCTCTGCGAAAGCATGCAATTGGTTCACTGATGGATACATCTTGATATTTGTCTAGTCTAGTGTGTTCATTAGATGGGTGAAATCCTCTTTCAGTGCCTCTGTGCCTATTTTCTTAGGCAGTTAGCCTCTGGTATGCGCGCCATTAGCGTTAGCCACGCTTCTAGGCCTCTTTTCTTTTGGAAAGAATGATAAAAAAAATTCTTATTAAGAAAATAAATAAAGAAAATTATAATAATATATATATTTTTTTGTGTGCATTCGAC
This sequence comes from Notolepis coatsorum, assembly GCF_963971535.1. NCBI lineage: Eukaryota > Metazoa > Chordata > Actinopteri > Aulopiformes > Paralepididae > Notolepis > Notolepis coatsorum. The sequence goes on along the minus strand of NC_140172.1, from coordinate 16,010,557 downwards.
TAAGAGGTTGTCAGTCGACTACGGCTCCTTTCGATCAATTAGTCGACTATTCGACTAATAGGGGTCAGCCCTACAGCCGAGTTACTAGCTTGACGGTGCAGGAAAAACACTCTGGGAGTTGCTGAGCAGCCTCGTGGACAGAGACTGTGGCCTTATTAGACACAAAAACAGAGACTCAAAAACCAGCACATTTCAACGGCGGTAGCGGTTAATTGCTGTCTGTCCAGTAGGGGGTGTAACGGTACACAAAAACCACGGTTCGGTACGTACCTCGGTTTTGAAGTCACGGTTCAGTACGGGTTTTCGGTACAGTGGGGGAAAGTTTGGCTTTTCCGTTTTCCACTCAGGGGTGATGTAGTGTACAGTAACTAATTGTACTTGTAGGGCTGTCAACAAATATTCTATATTGAAATTAATAATCGACTATCATTATTGAATAGAGAGAAAAAAGCATCATGGAGGTCCCGTTTCATATCATTAATTTGATCTCCGAGAGACAGCCCCTTCCACCTCACGCACTGAGAGAGTGTGCGTGTGTGTGTTCGCCACACTATGAGACTATGCTAAATTACAGGTCATCTCTGGTGTTGTGTGTGGGCTGAACGAACACCCGGCCCTTTGTGCAAATTATATTTTGGGAAGGGGTGAACTTGGGAGTTTTGAATTAAATTCTGCATGCAAAAAAAAAGTTCTGCACGGGCATTCGTTAGAGGTTAACATACCGTTGCATTCGCTCGGTACACAGCCGCACTGAACCTAAGGTCCAGTACTGAAGCGGTTGGGTACGGACACGTGTACCTTTACACCCCTCCAGTGGGTTTCAGACCAGGGTTCTGTGCCAGAGTACTGCGGCTGCAGGGCCGCTGAGACATGATGATGTACCTAAACGTTTAGCCCAGGAAGTGCAAGTTATATTTAGGGATCAAATGGGACGTGATGCACTGCCGACTGTACAGATGTTCCTAGGATGTTCTCTCGGTGTAAACAGTTTCCGGCGGTGCCGTGAGATGGATGTTGGAAGGGGGGGCTCTGGTCTGTGTCTCCAGCGCCATAAAAGCTCCATTTGACCAGTCTCGGCCCATTTAGCTTCCATTTAGTTCTTATCTGTGTTTCCTTTAGCTCCTTGTGTTTATCTAAGCTGAGGTACAGTATGTATGTGGGCTCTGGTGGAAACTCTCTTTTGATTTGTTTGTAATTTTGAAGGATTTCCACCCCCCCTCCAACATTCCACAGTGTAATCTTTTACCCTCGAGATGAAGTCGAGAAGTGGTCCGAGAGGGAACCGGGGCCCCATTTGCAGCGAGGAGAAGAACATCTCTTATGTAACCTCGTGAAAACAAAAAGTCATATCATCTTTGATTAATTGAATATCGTGTTTCCGTTCACACCGCGTATCTGGCGGCTCACGCGGGGTTATCTCTTTTGAAGTGTTTTCATGAATGGTTGTGCTTGGTGTTTAGTTTGTGACCGAGCCCTGCTTTTTGTGTGTGTTCCCTACTATAGTCACAAGGCATTCTCCAGGAGTACCTCCTCGCCATGACCACGGACCAGCAGCTCCTGAACCACACCGCTCTGGTAAGACGTCTTGGTGTTCTACCTAGAACTAGGCTGGTAAAGATATGCCTCCTAAAATGTCTAAACGGAAGTACAGGAAGTACAGGCTACAGGCTTTCCGGTTTCGACGAAACAATTATACAAACGTGTGAAGTGCACAATATTTCCTCGTTTAAGCCACTGCAACGGCTTTGCCTGAAGAATTCACTACATGACCCGGGACGTTCTAGCTTGTTTGCCGACAGGATTCGGGAAAGGTTTGGTCCGTTCGGAGGCAGCTTCCAGGGTGAAGGAATCTATGTTTTTCAATGTGTATATAATGTATTGGTGATTGTATTGTGAGTTTCTTCCGGGATAAGTTAGACTGAGATACGACGCACAGACGAAAAAGAAATATATTCTGTTCACAGTCTGGAGCCCTGGGTAAAGGGGAAGAAGTTTCCCAACATTTTTTCTTTTCTTTTTTTTATCCACTTTTTCTCCCATTTTCTATATTTTCTCCCATCCCAATTTCGTATCATCCAATTCAACCCTCCCCTGTCACGAACGCTGTTTCTTGCCTCCCACAAGCCGGCTGCAATGTGGACTAAGTCATACATAGCACAAGTCCCCTCCGGTACTTGAGGTAACAGCAGTCGCATCTTTTCACCTGCGCAGCTCGATCTCTCAGTGGCGAGGAGTAACGCATGGGAGGCTCACGCTGCCCCCGACACTTCCTGATTCTACTGCGCAGGCGCACCAACCGACCTGTAGGAGTCGCTGTCCACAACGCCCGATCCCCACCCATCAGTTTCCCACCCCCTAATACGGCCAATGTGTATTAGTACGGACGACCAGCTAAACTGAAAGCAAATGTGGAGCGCTGGGCTCGAACAGGCAAGCCCAGCGTCTCCAGATTTTGTGGCGAGCGCCTTGCCCACTACGCCACGTAGCCGCCCGTTTCCCAACATTTCTATGACAACAGTGACTCATCCTCATCTCATAATTCTCGACTCCGGTCAGGTAGCCAACATGTAGAGGGCCCACCCTAACCATGACACATCTCGGCTGATAACCTTTGCATGGCCTACGTAGATGTTGCTTTATTGACTCAATCAGTTCACCTTTGACCACATATCACACACGGGCTGCGTTTACTGTGTTGCCATGGGAACGGATACTCTCCTAGCCAATCAGGCAGTACTTGTCAATCAAAACCATGGCTTTGATGCGCAAGAAAGCCACAGCTCTCAATTATCAACAAAAAGATGATGCAGATCATTTAGTTTGTCATGGGGAGTTAAAACCGCTCCTCTGCCCCTCTCAGCTTGACTCACTACTAGCACAGCAGCACGTCGGGGCTCCTGTGTACAATCCAACACGTCCTGCCTTCACTCAATGTGTTCATTCAGTTTCAGTTTATTTATAAAGGACACATTAATCAACATTTATGTAAATGTGTCAGTTTTAGCCAGCTGGCTAATTCACAACTGTAGTCCTTTTGGCAAGATGTTATAAGACCATACACCTAAAACAGAAGCATTAAAAGTAAAACACAATATTTACAACACAATCCAACATAATAGTAACAGCAATAACAAAATACACAATGAACTGATTAAAAGTTCACTCCTTTTTGTTTTTGTTTTATCCTCTATCTCTCTCTCTCTCTCTCTCTCTCTCTGTCTCTCTCTCCGTCTCCCTCTCTCTCCGTCTCTCTCTCCGTCTCCGTCTCTCTCTCTGTCTCTGTCTCCATCTCTCTCTCTGTCTCTGCCTCCGTCTCTCTCTGTCTCCCTCTCTCTCTGTCTCTGTTCCGTCTCTCTCTCTCTCTCTCTCTCTCTGTCTCTGCCTCCGTCTCTCTCTCTCTGTCTCCCTCTCTCTCTGTCTCTGTTCCGTCTCTCTCTCTCTGTCTCTCACTCTCTCTTTCAATTCAATTAAATTCCAATGGGCTTTATTGACATGGGAAACATACGTTTACATTGCCAAAGCCAAACAAAACAAAACAATCAAACAGAGAAATCAGAAGTAATCAGTACAGTAGGAACCTTTTTTGACAGTCTTCATGGTGGTTGTATTCCCTTGGATGTCCTTTTCTTGTCACAGCAGCTCACAAATCTCTCTCTCTCTGTCTCTGTCTCTGTCTCTCTCTCTCTCTCTCTCTCTCTCTCTCTCTCTCTCTCTCTCTCTCTCTGTCTCTCTCTGTCTCTCTCTGTCTCTCTCTCTCTCTCTCTGTCTCTCTCTCTCTCTGTCTCTGTCTCTCTCTTACAGGCTCTGAGGAACATCGCTGCCATCAGCCTGGCTATCAACTACCCCAATAAATCTACCAGGCTGCTCAACATGTAGAGAGCGAGATGTAAAAGAGACACTCACACCCCCACACCTCCATGCCTTCACACTCCATTTCTGGACTGTTGTCACGGAGATTGGGGGCTCGGAAGGAGAGCAATTCACTGTCGCCATCCTTTTTGCCTTAGGTGAATCCAATATATCAGCATGTGCAAGTCCTGGAACAAAGACAGATGTTGAGGATTTTTTTATTTATTCTTTTTTTGAGAGAGAGATAGAGAGATTGCCACTTTCAAGGGGAATAAGTAGCGTAATGTTATGTTATTTTTTTATTTAAAGAAAATCTTTTTGGGTGTCTTTTTTTTTTATCCCAACATAAGTCACCTTGGGTGACACAATCGATCACGGTGAAAGCGGGTCACCTTGCCTGCTGCCTTGTCTCTCAGTGGACGTGTGGAGCAGCCTAAAAATACAGTCCCGCATAGTGGAGCCTCATTAGTCACAATGGAGAGAGTGGTGTGTGACCTAATAGCTCACTCAGATCCTCTCCTCCTTCCCTACCATCTCTTTCTTCTTCTCCTTCTCTAGAGAGCAAGAGGGGATTTGACTCTTGTCGAACGCTCGTATTGGTTATGGTCTGTTGAAATAATAATTACTATTACCGAAGTCATTATTTGACAGTTAATTTTTTCTAAATTTCTAAATGTTAATCCCTTTAAACATTGTATGTATATACAAAGCCACGAAAAGAAAAATGGCCCCCAACCCCTCCCCCCACCCTACCTCATGATTTTGGCTGTCCAGTATTTCAAGGTAATCCCTATGAATGTTTTATTTTGATATTTATTGACCTAAAAGGGTATACTCTTTGTACCTTTGACTGCTAAAAAAGAAAAACGGTTAAAGGCGCAACGAGTAGCATTTGTTGGTGTACTAAACACCATTCAGAGTCGGTGCTGCGGGGGGAGGGGGGGGCCTGGCTCGCCTAGTTCAGATCAAACTGTCAAACTAGGCATTGCAGATCAAATTATGAACTTGGCCTAAAATGTTGTCCCAACATATTTTTTGTGAACCGTTTAGGTGGAAAAAGAGAATGTTTGCGAGCAAAAATGAGTCGAGAAGAGTCAAGTCTAAAAACACATTAATACACACCCACTGACCAAAGGTTGCCGCCCAGAAACAAAGAAAATTCAATAATAATAAAAATACAGGCAGATACAGACACCACACACTTCAGGTGGGTCATACTGTAAGTGATGATTGAGAGGGATTCTTGTTTAATTATAATTTTTTTTGTTAAATGCTACTCATTGTGCCTTTAAACATTATCACAAATAACACAACAGTATCCAATCACAATACATTGTGTATTGCAAAAAATATTATTGTATAATGGCCCAAATATCTTGATAATAACTATAATTATTTTACCACCCCAATACACATTACCCTCACATCTATTCTGACAGCTGTTTGACAGTCATTACCCGGAACAATCACATTGTTTGATCGCAAAACACCCCCCCCCCCCCCCCCCCACGCACAATCTCACAATCTCACTCACAAACACACCTGTGCGTAATTGTGGTTAGCAGCACCATAGTGCAGTAAGTTACCACCTTACCACTGACTGCATTATTTCAACTTGTATAATAACATATATACGTGATGAAGGCAGAATGAGATAGTAAGTGGAATGGGCTAGCACTGGTATTGGGCTAAGCTACTGGGCTAGCATAGCTACTAGGCTAGCGCTGGTATTGGGCTAAGCTACTGGGCTAGCATAGCTACTAGGCTAGCGCTGGTATTGGGCTAAGCTACTGGGCTAGCATAGCTACTAGGCTAGCGCTGGTATTGGGCTAAGCTACTGGGCTAGCATAGCTACTAGGCTAGCGCTGGTATTGGGCTAAGCTACTGGGCTAGCATAGCTACTAGGCTAGCGCTGGTACCGGTTTTCATTATGCCATTACAGAGATGCATTCTTCTTACCATATTACTCTTTTGACACCGGTGACAAATATTATCCACACAGCTAACATCAGCATGTTTAGTACATTTCCTTATGACTATCAGTGATCCCTCAAACACCACAGATCCATTCTTGACGAATCTAGGGTTAATTATGCATCTCGCCAACGCATTTTTGCATTTATAAAATTACACTGATTGGCCCAAGGGGGGGGTGGGGGGTTGCGACATCATTCATTAATTAATCCATCTCTAGCAATAACGCAGACTACCATTGATCACCACTGGTCCAATGTTGACAGATTGTGGGGGAGTGAAGCATCACTGCAGTTAAAACCACAATACTGATCGACTACAATTACCTGTATCCGATGCATCGCAGGACATAATCACATCAAGCCACTCCCTAAGTTCCCTTGACGTGAAATGTGGCGCACAACTAATCCCTGCACTGAAATGTCTCTAGAATTATCTATGTACACCATATAGTGTATGTATATCATATATATTAATTCTTATATATATATATTTTTTCTTTTTCTTTTTTCTTCTGAACTTCCTTGAGAGTTCAGACAGTGAAGTCTGTATTTGTTGAAAACTGCGGCGCTTTGAATAGCAAAGGATTGGTGTCATGTGTTTTGCCAAAGAAACCCTTTTATTTTGAGGCTCCGAAACTGTGGCTCATATTTCTCCATACAGTACAAGTTCCCCCAGTGGAGCTCTCCCTGTGTTGTGCTCATATAGCTGCCCTATGAGGACAAGGGAGGAAACATTTCAATGTATGGTAATTTAATTAAAAACATTTTGTGGTTCCATTATATGGGCTGTATTTTTTATATATATTTTTTGGTGTTTATGTTTACACAAGCATCAGCCGTGATGGGGGGGAGAAGGTCTATCGACCAGGTTCGTACTGTGCCCCCCCCCCCACATGGCTTCTCAGAGAATTGTCCCATCTTAACCCTTTCACTGCCACACTACAGAAGGTTAACCCTTTACTATCATAAAGGGTTAACCTTCTGTAGTGTGGCAGTGAGAGGGTTAACCTGCTGTTGTGTGGCATTGTCCCATCTTAAACCCCGTCCCTGTTTTCCTTGATCCTCCAATCACAAACGTCGGCAGGATCAAGAAGACGGTTGTGATTGAACGATCAAGAAAAGAGGGCAGGGCTTGAGATGGGCCCGTTAAGCTCTGTGACACGGCCCCTAACCCCCATAACAGTACTATCTACCATGTGACTATACGCTTAAAAAGGAAGCTATCATAATTTAACTGTTATATTATTTGGGGGGGGGGGGGGGGGGGGACTTTCAATTATATTGTAAAAGGAAGAAAAAAAGTTTGATTTGCGACTTTTCTATTTTTAAATGTGTTTTGTTTCCTTGTTATTTGACTTAGATTTGAATGTACATATATGTGAATATTGTTAATTGGACATATAGTTATAACGCAGGATAACAAAAGAAGGCTTTCATATGAACCCCCTTTAAAACAATGTTGATATTGATTAGATAGGTAGGTACAGTACTTCCCCTGAGGGAAACTGGGGAATAATAATATATTGCTCACTCAAGGCGAGACACTTTTGATTCTTTTTGGTTTTGTATGTATGACACTTTGAAGAAAAGATGATTTAAAAAGTGCTGCTTGGGATGAATTGTAATCCATTTTGAATTAAAAGAAAAAACTGTTTGGATGTGTGATGCGTGTCCTTTTTTTCTTTTTAGAAGTGTATGCTTATTACTGGGTTTATGTGCAACGAGAATTCTCTTTACAAATCAATCAGTATTTATTTATTGGTTAAAGCTTGCCCTGATTCCCCTTTTAACCCTTTCACTACCACACTACAGAAGGTTAACCTTTCACTGCCACACTACAGACGGTTAACCTTTCACTACCACACTACAGAAGGTTAACCTTTCACTACCACACTACAGAAGGTTAACCTTTCACTACCACACTACAGACGGTTAACCTTTCACTACCACACTACAGAAGGTTAACCTTTCACTACCATACTATAGAAGGTTAACCTTTCACTACCACACTATAGAAGGTTAACCTTTCACTACCACACTACAGAAGGTTAACCTTTTACTACCACACTACAGAAGGTTAACCCTTTCACTACCACACTACAGAAGGTTAACCTTTCACTACCACACTACAGAAGGTTAACCTTTCACTACCACACTACAGAAGGTTAACCTTTCACTACCACACTACAGAAGGTTAACCTTTCACTACCACACTACAGAAGGTTAACCCTTTCACTACCACACTACAGAAGGTTAACCTTTCACTACCACACTACAGAAGGTTAACCTTTCACTACCACACTACAGAAGGTTAACCCTTTCACTACCACACTACAGACTGTTAACCTTTCACTACCACACTACAGAAGGTTAACCTTTCACTACCACACTACAGAAGGTTAACCCTTTCACTACCACACTACAGAAGGTTAACCTTTCACTACCACACTACAGAAGGTTAACCCTTTCACTACCACACTACAGACGGTTAACCTTTCACTACCACACTACTGTTAGGGATTTTCTATCCCTCGTAAGTCCTGAATTGATATAGTATGGACCAGCTGAACCAGATATATTCAGAGCGACAAAGTTCCATTTGCACAGAGTCTTTATTGCACAAAGAACACAGAGAAGAAGCGCAGTCGCCCTCCACCGGGGCTCCCTCTCTCACCAGCATCGGATCAGATCTCATACACATGACATGACATTATTTATACCCTCTTGCTTGCACAAAGACAGAAGAGGGAGGGGTGCGTGTGTGCGTGTGTATGTATGTGTGTGTGGTGTGTGTGTATGTGTGTGTGCTTGTGTCCAATTGCCATAAAAGGGAGGGGTGCGTGTGTGTGCGCGTGTAAGTATGTGTGTGCGCTTATGTGTGCGTGTATCCAACTGCCATATATGGCCTGGCCCGAGATGAATCCGACCATGCTAATCTGCCCCCTCCTGTGTGTGTATGTGTGTGTGTGTGTACATTGTAAGTGTGCGGTCACTGAAGATGTACATTTAAGGTTTGTGGGTGCGGTCACCGGACTTCTACAGCCTGCACATTCCAGAGTGGGGGAGACATTTGCTTTGACCAGAGGAGCTTATAAGATATTAGCATTAATGAACTAAAATAAATATCACTACAGAAGGTTAACCTTTCACTACCACACTACAGGTTAACCTTTCACTACCACACTACAGAAGGTTAACCCTTTCACTACCACACTACAGACGGTTAACCTTTCACTACCACACTACAGGTTAACTTTTCACTACCACACTACAGAAGGTTAACCTTTCACTACCACACTACAGAAGGTTAACCTTTCACTACCACACTACAGAAGGTTAACCTTTCACTACCACACTACAGAAGGTTAACCCTTTCACTAACCTTCTGTAGTGTGGTAGTGAAACGTTAACCGTCTGTAGTGTGGTAGTGAAAGGGTTAAAGCTGATGTAAAGTAATGGGGCCACAGTTCAGTCTCTACAAGCCCTGAAATAAACGCTGAAACCTACTCCACGGTGCACCAAGGCAGAGCAGGGACCCATCAACATCCTCCTGGGGCTATAGGTCCAAAAGATTCTAAGTGACATTCTTTAGCTGTGAGATTGTATGGAGGTTTGGATGTGAGCAACATAGCCCCCTGCCATAACACCACCATGCATTTATTTAGGTGATGATGGTGCAAAGACATATCAAATACTTACAAAGTTCCTTTAGTAGAGGACTTCCCATATAGTGACAGCAGGACAAATAATAATATGAAATAACATTTCATACATAAATGTTTTACTACCCGCCTGATCAGTCTTAACAGTTTGCCATATCATCATCATCATCAACCTTTATTTATTCTCAAATACAATTGAGCTCACCCTCATTTTCAATGTCATCGAGACTTTACAGACATTTCAATGCACACATTTCTACAATATAACAATAATAAATATGAATAACTATTAGGGCTGTACCGAATGTCATTTTTTAACATTCAAAGCTTCTATTGAAGTATTCGAACGAAGCTTCCAATGTCTGTCGTCATATTTTATTATCAAAATTATCAAACTAAATCCTCAATAAAGTCATTAATCTGATTAAATTATTTTTTATTTTATTAAATCAACTTTCTTTAATGAATATAACTAGTCAGTTTTGTCAACATAAATAATCCAATAAGGGCGCGGTTGGTACGAAAGTGACGTCTTGATGGAGCGCCGAGCGGATGCAGATAAGCTACATCATTTATGATAAATGTTTTATAAAAAATCTATGCCGAGTCATTACTATAATACTATAATATTAGTGTAGCCTAATCTTTATCTGCAACTGTAAAGAAAAACCCCATTGGTTTAAACGGAATGAATAGACGCATACAAAAAATATAAAAAAAAATATCTATAAATAATTCTAATGTTGATTTAGAATTCGATTGTCAACGTTATGATCGAAGCTTCGAAGCATTCGGTACAGCCCTAATAACTATATAGTAAAGTTACGTCTGTTATTAACCCCCAATTCTCTCTTTTACGGTTTGAAAGCTCGGCGTTGCTAATAAACATTTTAAATAATTTGTATAAACTGCTCAAAACGGCGTTATTTCCGTATTTGGCTGCCTGGTGTGATCACAGCGCAGGCGCATCAGGCACCCAATGCCGGAAATAAAGCCGTGTTGACCAGTTTATAAAAATTATTTAAAATGTTTATTAGCAACGCCAAGCTTTCAAACCCTAGCGTTTCTCTGTTTGAAACCCTCGTGCAACTGTGAGCACCTTTTGAAGGGAGGCACCGATACCGGCTTTGGATATCGGTCCAATTCCAGACTAAAATAGAATATTGGTATCAAGAGAATTTCCTAGAATACTAATATCCAATGCCAAGCAACACGTCTGACGTGCCAAAAATCTAAACAAAATTACTTGATTTGCTGCGTCTTTTGACGTTTAACTCTAATGGAGAAACCTCCTGATGCTGTGAAGGACATTGAACGCGCCCACTACACCTGCAGTACAGGAGATCACTGCTGGGACCAGCGTAGTAACGCACCCACTCCACCTGCAGTACAGGAGATCACTGCTGGGACCAGCGTAGTAACGCACCCACTCCACCTGCAGTACAGGAGATCACTGCTGGGACCAGCGTAGTAACGCACCCACTCCACCTGCAGTACAGGAGATCACTGCTGGGACCAGCGTAGTAACGCACCCACTCCACCTGCAGTACAGGAGATCACTGCTGGGAACAGCGTAGTAACGCACCCACTACACCTGCAGTACAGGAGATCACTGCTGTACAGCGTAGTAAAAAAAGAAAAAGTCAAAGTAAGTGAATAATCATCTCCATATAAAGCCATGACAGGTTTACCTGGTTGGCTGGCTATTGACTGGTGGCTATAATGGGTGGCAAACTCTAAAGAGGAGTCGATACATATTGCGTACAGCCATACAAATAATGCAACACAACAAGGTTTGTCTCAAAGGCGACTGGGTGGCGCAGCGGACATTGCGCTCGTCGCCAACACAAGAGACACGGGGTTCGACTCCGGCTGTCGGAGTTGCCTCCGGCTTGGGCCGGCCGTCATACTAACTCAATTGGCAGAGTTAGCGGGTGGGAAGTCGATGGGTGGTAATCTGGACGTTGTAAACAGCGACTCCTACAGGTCGGTTGGGGCGCCTGCACAGCAGAGACAGGAAGTAGCGGGGGTAGTGTGAGCCTCCCACACGTTACACCTCGCCAATGAGAGTCCGCGCTGGCAGGTGAAAAGATGTGACAGGCTGCCCCCTCGTGTACCGGAGGGGACACGTGATGCAAGGCTTCTATCCTCCCTACAACCGACCAGTCGGGGGCTCATGCGAGCAACATTCAAGACAGGGGAGGGGAGAATTGGCACGGCTAAATTGGAATGGGAGAAAAATAGAAAAAAAGGAGAAAAAGTGGATATAAGAAAAAACGATTTGTCTCGAAGACGAATGTGTGTGGAACACTGTGATGGCCCCCACTCTGCAAGCTGATTGGTGAGTCTACTGCCCCTCCAGGAGCATGGTAGGGGGCAGCGGTGGCCTAATGGTTAGAGAAGCGAGTTTGTGACCGGAAGGTCGCTGGTTCGATCCCCCGGACCGGCAGGAAATAAAATCTGGGCTGGGGAAGTGAATTAATAACTCTCTCCTATCCCCTTGTTAACACCAACCGCTGAAGTGTCCTTGAGCAAGGCACTTAACCCCCAACTGCTCCAGTGGAGTTGCTCAGTGGCCAACGGTGGCAGACTGTGGTTGTACTGGGCAGCTCCCAGGTGGCAGACTGTGGTTGTACTGGGCGGCTCCCAGGTGTCAGACTGTGGTTGTACTGGGCGGCTCCCAGGTGTCAGACTGTGGTTGTACTGGGCAGCTCCCAGGTGTCAGACTGTGGTTGTACTGGGCAGCTCCCAGGTGGCAGACTGTGGTTGTACTGGGCAGCTCCCAGGTGGCAGACTGTGGTTGTACTGGGCAGCTCCCAGGTGTCAGACTGTGGTTGTACTGGGCAGCTCCCAGGTGTCAGACTGTGGTTGTACTGGGCAGCTCCCAGGTGTCAGACTGTGGTTGTACTGGGCAGCTCCCAGGTGTCAGACTGTGGTTGTACTGGGCAGCTCCCAGGTGGCAGACTGTGGTTGTACTGGGCAGCTCCCAGGTGTGAATGGAACTGTGTGAATGTGAAGCAGGGCGTTCCTGAAAAAGAGCATCCGCTCAGCGAACATACCCTGGGTAAATAAAAGCAGAAAAAAAAGTGGGGGCTCGTCAGCCCAATTAGACTCACCTGGGCAGTGAGAGCTGCCTGTATACGTGTGTCCCTCGTTAACCTTCTCCCTCTGCTTCTCCATCTCCTCTGAACAGGTTATCCACCACCCATTGAACTATACTATTACTACTTACACCACACCGCACCACACTTCGCTTTTCACTCATCCACACACTGCATTCATCACTGATTCTTAAACACACATATTCATTGTTTATGTCAATTATTTGTTTGTGATATAGGTTTAAATAAATTCTATTGTTAAATTGCTTTCACGTGTGTGGACTCCCTATTTGTCACAATTGACCCGTTTGTGACGATATACAATCCCATTTTTAAGGTTGTTGTGGACGCACATCCCATTGTACACAGACAATCTCATTTTGTAGCTACTTTGTTATTGATAATATTCTGGGTGGATTACTCATCATTTTGATAATGAATGAGTTCCTCGATGACGTCCCAGCATGCAGCAGCAGCAGCGCCTCCCTCCCACACGCGTACCTGAACTAACGTCCCACTCATCTTTGTCTCGTGCCCTGTTCCCGTTGTGTAACACCACTAAAATGAGATGATCGTGACCAGGGGCGTATCTAGACCCAGCACTTCAGTAGGGCACAGAAGGGCACCAAAAACTATTAAGCGGGAGCGCGCAGTGCGACCGCGAAAAAAAATTGGCCGGTTTTGGCCGGTTTGTGGGCGAAAATGGGTGGATTTTGTAACTATTTTTTTTTAACTTTATTTCGGTTTTAGGGTTAGGTTAGGGTTATGTTATTTAATTATTTTGGGGAGCCAGCCCCCCAAACTCCTGAAATGCATAGAAATCTATGAAATAAATAAAACAATCTGACATTTATATTAAAAAGAGCTAGCCACCCAAACCCCTAAAATACCTAGAAATCTATGCATTTTGGAACAGTTACTATATATATAGTCAATAAAGCATTTAGTCATACTTAAAGTTTAAAGTGCTTTACTTGCATTGAACATTGCATTGAACATTGAACATTGAGGAGACATCATTAGAAAGCACAATGTATGTTTCCATAGTTACGCAGATGACACACAATTGTACATCTCCGCTGAACCAAATGATCACACAGCTATAAACTCCATTTCCGCCTGTCTCTTAGCAATAAACAAATGGATGACGAACAACTTCCTAAAATTAAATGAGGGCAAAACTGAAATCCTACTAGTCGGTCCTATAACAAAAAGAGAAATGTTACAGAGCAATATGGGGCAACTTACTCCTTGGATCAAACCCGAAGTTACAAGTAAGTAACCTACACTGGCTTCTGGTAACATTTAGAATTGATTTCAAGGTCCTCCTCCTTATATACAAAGTATAAACATTGTGATAATCTACTACTGGTCTATTGAAGGTTCCAAGCCACAGTCTAAAGAAAATCAGGGATGCAGCCTTTGCTAACTATGCACCAAAGTTATGGAACACACTACCTATGGACATTAGGGAAGCTAGATCTCTTAATATTTTCAGAAATAAGCTAAAAACGTACCTCTTCACCATAGCCTTCTAATACACCCCGCTGTTGATTGTACTGTAGCACTATTTTACTCTGGCCATTCTATTGCATAATTTTACTATCTATTCTACTATTCTATTATTGCACTGTATTATTGGTGTGCAAACCAGTCAACTTACAAAAAAGAGCCTGTTGGAGGATTTCAACAAGATAAATGCAGTGCAAAATATTTCACTATAATATTTCAAAGCGAAGTAAAAAATATTATAATAATTATTTGGTCATGTTAAATGATCATTTGATCATGTTAAAAAAGGGAAAATAAAAAACATTTGTTAAAAAAAAAAAAAAAAAAATGTATCACTGGGGCACAGATGATCATCAGTAGGGCACGTGCCCTAGTGATAGTGGTCTAAATACGCCGATGATCGTGACTCAATTCATGAAGGTCGGCTGTGGGACGAGTCTGCCATCTCTCTCTCTCTCTCTCTAGCTGTGGATATTCTCCTAGTGTAAGGGGTGTCTGCGGCCACCAGGTTTGTTGCCTCGATGTTGTGTATGTTTCACGTTTCGTAGCTTGTTTGGGATTTGAACAGCGGCACAAAGGCTATGCTTCGTGGTTCAGCCATTACAAACCATTATCGTAGAAGAAGGGCCGTTCTGATTCACTTTTATTCTCCTCCCTAATGTTGCTGTTCCAAATGTCTGTCTGTATCTCCCCCCCCTCTCTCTCTCTATCTCTCTATCTCTCTTTCTCTCTCTGTCTCTCTCCCCCCTCTCTGTCTCTCTCCCCCCTCTCTGTCTCTCTCTCTCTCTCTGCCTCTGTCTGTCTCTCTGTCTGTCTGTCTCTCACTCTCTTCCCCCTCTCTCTGTCTCTCTCTCTCTGCCTCTGTCTGTCTCTCTGTATGTCTGTCTCTCACTCTCTTCCCCCTCTCTCTGTCTCTCTCTCTGTCTCTCTCTCTCTGCCTCTGTCTGTCTGTCTGTCTCTCACTCTCTTCCCCCTCTCTCTGTCTCTCTCTCTGTCTTTCTCTCTCTGCCTCTGTCTGTCTCTCTGTCTGTCTGTCTGTCTCTCACTCTCTTCCCCCTCTCTCTGTCTCTCTCTCTCTCTCTCTCTCACTGGATGTGTGTTGATTAAATCATGTGTGTAGGACCTATGCTGTTGGAATCCCCTCTGCCTGTCTCATCTCATTAACCGCGTCTGATAGTATGTACAGTATATCATACTACATACTGTTGGAGCACACTGTTAAGTGCATATGCCATGCGACTATACTATACATACAGTACTTGGAGTAATACTTGGAGGATTTGCACACCCAGGTGGTAGTGGCCGTTCGTAATACCAGAAGAAGAAACCTGTTTCCACTTGCTATAGCTGTGCTATCAGGAGGATATACTGATAAACCGAAAAACACACACATGATGCTTCGGTGGTCAGTAGCCTATGTTGTTTTTCCTATGCATGGCAAATTGGGATCACCTCACTCTCTCTCCCACCCACTCACTCACTCACACACACGCCTTGGGTCTGCACGGTTGTTATCATTATAATCTTTTCTTTCTTTCTCCCATCTTCCCAATTGGGTCATTATGCTAATTGCCTTCCTGGTCATTGTACTGCCCTGCTGGCGGTCTGGGGAGGGTGTAGACTACCACATGCCTCCTCTGTTGGTCTGGGGAGGGTGTAGACTACCACATGTCTCCTCTGTTGGTCTGGGGAGGGTGTAGACTACCACATGCCTCCTCTGTTGGTCTGGGGAGGGTGTAGACTACCACATGTCTCCTCTGTTGGTCTGGGGAGGGTGTAGACTACCACATGCCTCCTCTGTTGGTCTGGGGAGGGTGTAGACTACCACATGCCTCCTCTGTTGGTCTGGGGAGGGTGTAGACTACCACATGCCTCCTCTGTTGGTCTGGGGAGGGTGTAGACTACCACATGTCTCCTCTGTCGGTCTGGGGAGGGTGTAGACTACCACATGCCTCCTCTGTTGGTCTGGGGAGGGTGTAGACTACCACATGTCTCCTCTGTCGGTCTGGGGAGGGTGTAGACTACCACATGTCTCCTCTGTCGGTCTGGGGAGGGTGTAGACTACCACATGTCTCCTCTGTCGGTCTGGGGAGGGTGTAGACTACCACATGCCTCCTCTGTTGGTCTGGGGAGGGTGTAGACTACCACATGTCTCCTCTGTCGGTCTGGGGAGGGTGTAGACTACCACATGTCTCCTCTGTTGGTCTGGGGAGGGTGTAGACTATCACATGTCTCCTGTTGGTCTGGGGAGGGTGTAGACTACATGTCTCCTCTGTCGGTCTGGGGAGGGTGTAGACTACCACATGTCTCCTCTGTCGGTCTGGGGAGGGTGTAGACTACCACATGTCTTCTCTGTCGGTCTGGGGAGGGTGTAGACTACTACATGTCTCCTCTGTTGGTCTGGGGAGGGTGTAGACTACTACATGTCTCCTCTGTTGGTCTGGGGAGGGTGTAGACTACCACATGCCTCCTGTTGGTCTGGGGAGGGTGTAGACTACCACATGTCTCCTCTGTTGGTCTGGGGAGGGTGTAGACTGCCACATGTCTCCTCTGTTGGTCTGGGGAGGGTGTAGACTACCACATGTCTCCTCTGTTGGTCTGGGGAGGGTGTAGACTACCACATGTCTCCTCTGTTGGTCTGGGGAGGGTGTAGACTACCACATGCCTCCTCTGTCGGTCTGTCCTCCGAACACGTGGAGTCGCCAGCTGCTTCTTTTCACCTGACAGCGAGGAGTTTCACTGGGAGAGTGTAGCGCACGCGGAGGTTCACAATATCCTCCCCAGATCCCCTCCCTGCTGAACAGGTGCCCCGACCGACCAGTAGGAGCTTTGCAACTACTTGTAATGACAAGGACTCATTACCCCACCGGCTTCCTGTAGAGACGACTGCCAGGAATCGAACTCGGGTCTCTGAGGTGGTAGGCTTAGACCTCCTCACTACCAAGACACTCCTCATGCTTGTTTGTGGACCTGGAAATGACACAGGAAAGGAACCTGGGTCCATCCACTCCATACTTACATAGTCTCTTTTGCATACAGTATTTGCATACAAACTGACCACAAACGGAAAATTGCATACAATATAATATGTAGCATGGAGAATATAACAGCCCTGCAGAACTCTAACTCCATATGCTTGCCTGTACCTAATATCTAGAATTATTGTTTGTTTGTACATTGTCTGTACATGTCTGATGTAAATATTTAGCATGATGTGTTTTTAACCTGTTCTTAATTACCTGTATGCCATATATGTTATGCTTTCTTTTTTAGCGGCTTTTTAACACCAGGGCCAACAGTTGAAAATGAGCTTTGGCTGAACACTGTCTCACACATTTACATTTATGTTCATTAATAATGTGTGCTGTCCCTGCTCAAATCAAGTTTAAACTGAAACTGAATTGGGAAGCAGACCTGTTGTATCCTGGTGCACTTCTTGACCCCTGCTCCGATTGGAGTGACACCAGGAACCAACCAATGGATGGTCAAGCTGGTGAGGACCTGCCCTCCACCTCGTCTTGTGTCGTGATGATGATGAGACCTACTTCCTGGCGCCACTCGAGACGGGAGGGCCGGTGCGGGTGGCCTCCCACGGGGCACCAGCGGGGATAATTGGATAGTTTGAATAACCCATTTATAGTAACGCAATTGTCTATTGCAGGGTTCACACAAGGTCCTTGAAGTGCTTAAAGTGCTTGATAAAAAAAAAGGCCTGGAATTCCTTGAAAACAGCAAATTCTTTAACAAGGTGCTTAAAAAGTCCTTGCAATTCAAATCAACCATTCACATTGAATGTTTTGTTCATCCATGATAAAAATGGTTCTGAATCAAGAAATCTTTTTTTTATTGTTCTGTTTTAATCAAATCTGACGAGTCGCTGTCTCGCGCACTCCAACTGCTTTTCTTTTTCTTTTTTTTTTAACTTTGACCAGTCAGCTGGTTCTTTTAGCGTTTATCGCCTTTTCTGGTCAAGTATGACCGACAGAAACAGGTTGAATGGGGTATAGATCGGGGGAAAGACACTCTGAGAAAATACGGCGAGTCCGGGAGTCGAACTCGTGTACCCCAGATCCGTGACGCGCACGGTTGTCCCCGACGCCGAAGTAGCGTCCGAGGTACGCGGTGAGCTACTGGAGCTCCCCTCTCCAACTGCTTTTCAAGGGCAGGTTATGCTTGAAATTTGTTGTCTTTCGCTGTCATTCTGCAGAAGTGCCATCTGCCATTCCATTCGCCGCCTCCGCTGTCAATCAGTTGTATGGCCTGGTCCCGCCTCCACCAATCACATGCGGCTCCATTTGTGTGTGTGTGTGTGTGTGTGTGTGTGTGTGTGTGTGTGTGTGTGTGTGTGTGTGTGTGTGTGTGTGTGTGTGTGTGTGAGCGAGAGAGAGAGATAGTTCTCCAACTTACATTACATTTACATTTAGTAATTTAGCTGACGCTTTTATCCAACTTCCGACTTACAAGTTCTGTACGACAAGTCATCAGGAAGGGTACAACTCTATCAGCTGAGTAACAATGTTCATCAAAGTGTTGCGTGTTACAGTGTAGTAGGTTAGTTTATTAGGACAAGTGCATGATGACAGTAAGGTTAGTTAGGGTTAGATTCTTTATTTTTATTTTTTATTATTATTATCCATTAATCATTATTTCAGATAATGGTTGAAGAAGTGCGTCTTTAGTTGACAGCGAAAGATTGGACGTGTTTCGGCTGCTGTCCTAACTGGGGTGGGTAGTTCATTCCACCATTGTGGGGCAAGGACTGAGAATAGGCGGCTTCTCTTTGATGACCCTCCCGGAGCTTGGATAGGAGTGGGTCTGACGCGGCCAGAAGATGCAGAGCGTAGGGGTCTTGAGGGTGTGTAGTTAGAGACCATTGACCGGAGGTAGGCTTGTGTGTGTTTAGACTGTGTTACTCTCTGTCGCTGTGATCTCCTGGTTGTTCCCCACCTAGGTTATCTAACTATTGCGCCGCCGCAACTAGAAACACTGGCCTGGCCTGCTTCTAAGTTCAGTGGCCTGACTGCGGGCATAAAAGTTTATAATGATATATATATATTATTATTATTATTAGTTTTTTGTATCTGCACAGGCCAGGCCCTGTAGACTTCATGTTTCTTTGCTGTGGCCATGGCTTCTACATAGCAGGCGTTTGTTGCTAACTTTCTGTTTGCTTGGTTACTAGCAAATGTTAATTTGTTTAGACTAATTATTAATGTTGTTGTTTTTGTTATTATTATTATTATTATTATTATTATTATTATTATTATTATTATTATTATTATTATTATTATTATTATTATTATTATTATTATTATTATTATTATTATTATTATTATTATTATTATTATTATTATTATTATTATTACTTTGATTATTATTGTTATCATTATTATTATCTTATTATTATTGTTTTATGAACTTATTTCACTTTACTTTTGTTCTTGTTTATATATTTTTTAATCCAATGATTTAATGAGTTGAGGCCCCGTATCGGCCCATCTGGGTCTCTTGCCTCTACTCAGCACCTTTATACACTTTCTGTCACGGTCAATGTTTTTTACTGTTTTGTTGAAATGGTGCGAAATAAAGAAATAAAATAAATAATAAATAAAAACGATCTGTCTGTTCCCTATAATGAAAACAGTTCCTACTCTGTGTATTTGGTTTCCACGATAGCGCTGCCATCACAAGGTAGGCCATGGGCCACATATAGTACATTTTGAGAGCTAAGCCGTGGGCCGTTTAAAATCAGTCAGACTTTGGACATGCCTGCTGTAAAAGGTTTCTTTACATCTGTTTATAAACATTGGGAGTTAATAAACATACCTGTGTTTTGAGCTAAATGAGCTAAGAACATTCCAGAAAACTGAAGATACTTCAAATGTAGACTGTCAAATTACGTTTAGGTTGTAGCGTGTAAAACCTCACCAGTGGCAAAATAGAGCGTTGTTTCTTCAGCCGAGAGTCTCTCTCGCTCTCTCTCTGTCTCTCTCTCTCTCTCTCTCTCTCTCTCTCTCTCGCTCTCTCTCTGTCTCTCTGTCTCTCTCTCTCTCTCTCTCTCTCTCTCTCTCTCTCTCTCTCTCTCTCTCTCTCTCTCTCTCTCTCTCTCTCTCTCTGTCTCTCTCTCTCCCCCCTTCTTTCTCTACCGCTCTCTCTCCCTCCCTCTCTCTCTCTATCTTTCTCTCCCCCCCTTTCTTTCTCTACCGCTCTCTCTCCCTCCCTCTCTCTCTGTCTCTCTCACTGTATCTCTCTCTCTGTATCTCTCTCTCTCTCACTATCTCTCTCTCTGTATCTATCTCTCTGTATCTCTCTCTCTCTGTATCTCTCTCTCTACCGCTCTCTCTCTCTACCTGTCCCTCCCTCTCTCTATCTCCCTATCTCCCCTCTACATCTCTCTCTCCCTCCCTCTCTCTCTACTGCTCTCTCTCTCTCTCTCTCTCTCTCTACTGCTCTCTCTCTCTCTCTCTCGTCTTGCATGACCGGTTGTTTTCCTGTAGGAGGCTGGCAGAGGGGTCGAGAGAGATCCGGGTGAGGCAGAGAGAGAGAGCATCATGTGACCTCCATGGGGTCCCAGCTGTGTGGGTCTCCGCTCGCTCTGAAAGCCTTGCAGCCCACGTCAGGTGACCTGACCTACTTACACCAGCTCCTCTATCATCTCTCTCTCTCTCCTTTACACCAGCACCTCTATCATCTCTCTCTCTCCTTTACACCAGCTCCTCTATCATCTCTCTCTCTCCTTTACACCAGCTCCTCTATCATCTCTCTCTCCTTTACACCAGCTCCTCTATCATCTCTCTCTCCTTTACACCAGCTCCTCTATCATCTCTCTCTCTCCTTTACACCAGCTCCTCTATCATCTCTCTCTCCTTTACACCAGCTCCTCTATCATCTCTCTCTCTCCTTTACACCAGCTCCTCTATCATCTCTCTCTCCTTTACACCAGCTCCTCTATCATCTCTCTCTCTCCTTTACACCAGCTCCTCTATCATCTCTCTCTCTCCTTTACACCAGCTCCTCTATCATCTCTCTCTCTCCTTTACACCAGCTCCTCTATCATCTCTCTCTCCTTTACACCAGCTCCTCTATCATCTCTCTCTCTCTCCTTTACACCAGCACCTCTATCATCTCTCTCTCCTTTACACCAGCTCCTCTATCATCTCTCTCTCTCCTTTACACCAGCTCCTCTATCATCTCTCTCTCTCCTTTACACCAGCTCCTCTATCATCTCTCTCTCTCCTTTACACCAGCACCTCTATCATCTCTCCCACTCCGTTCCCCCTGTCTGGCTTTTCTCTTTTATCCCTTATTTCATGCCCTTGTTCCCCTTTTTTGTCTTTGAATACAAATAACATGAACGCTTAACAATGTAGCGGTTAAGACCCCCTGCCTCTGAAACCGCACATACTCCGTCTCCTAGTAGCCTATATAGGATGGAATCCAGCCGGAACCTCGTCTCCCTCTCAGCCATCCCAATGTAGCGGTTAATGTGCCTCTGAAACCGCACATACTCCCACTGTCTCGATGAAGAAGTCGAGTGGACTGCCCACTCTATTGAAGAAGAAAATAAATACAAGAAATGTCTAAATGTTTTGGATAAGTTAACAGGAAAGCGCTTCACTTGTTTCTGTGACACTCGGACTGCTTTGTCGCTGGATTCAATAAGAGTTGGCCATATCTGAACTAGTCATCATTTCTTGGCTCCTGTGACTACATAATAGGCCTTAATTCACCTTCATTGTTCCCAAGTGATTCCTGCACTAGTTCAAGTTCAAGTTTCTCTATTAGTTGTCATACAGAAATACAGAATACTTTATTTATTTTGTATCTACTTTTTCTCCCCCTTTTTTCTGTATTTTTCTCCCATCCCAATTGAGTCATTATGCCAATTCCCTTCCCTCCCTTCCTGGTCATTGCGTGCATTTGCCCCCCACTTGCCGGTCTAGGGAGGGTTGATAGATACTATCACATGTCCCCTCCGATACATGTGGAGTCAGCCAGCCGCTTCTTTTCACCTGACAGCGAGGACTCTCACTGGGGGAGCGTAACACGTGGGAGGCTCACACTACTTCCCCCAGTTCCCTTCCTCGCTGTGCAGGCGCCCCGACCGACCTGTAGGAGTCGCTGTTTACAACGACCAGGATACACACCCCGCCGGCTTTCCACCCATTAACACTGCCAATTGTGTCAGTATGGACGACCGTCCAAGCCGGAGGTACTGCTGACAGCTGGATTCGATACCAGTGTCTCTGCGGTGGTAGGCAGGCGCTTAGTCCGCTGCGCTACCCAGCCGCCAATACAGAATACTTTTGTATGAAATGCTTCTTTCTGTTTTGCTCCTAAGAGTGTGCTAGATGAAATAGATAATTATAAAATAAAATAAATATGGGCGGCCGGGTAGCGCAGCGGACTAAGTGTCTGTCTACCACTGCAGAGACACTGGTATCGAATCCAGATGTCAGCGGTGCCTCCGGCTTGGCCGGTCGTCATACTGGCACAATTGGCAGTGTCAGCGGGAGGGAAGCCGGTGGGTGGTAATCTGGTCGTTGTAAACAGCGACTCCTACAGGTCGGTCAGGGCGCCTGCACAGCGAGGGAGGGAAATGGTGAAGGTAGTGTGACCTCCCACACGTTACACTTCACCAATGAGAGTCCTCGCTGCCAGGTGAAAAGAGGCTGCTGGCTGTCTCCTATGTATCGGAGGAAGCATGTGATAGACTTCAGGGCTCCCTAGACCGACCAGTGGGGGGCACATGTGCGCAACGACCAGGAAGGGGAGGGGGGTATTGGCATAACGACTAAATTGGGATGGGAGGAAAATACAGAAAAATAGAAGGAGAAAAAGTGGAAAAATTAAAATATAAAAATAAGTATAATAAGTATAAAAGTATAAAATAGAAAGTCAAATACGTAAACAAGTGTAAACAAAACAAACATTTTCAATATACATATATACACTATACAATGCAGAGTAGAGTTACAATACAATATAAATGGGATGAGGTAGCTTGTGGTGCCACCTTGTGGTGGTAAGGTGCAAGGCTTGGCTATGTGCAATGAGGTATGAGTCGTGCAATCTCTTGCTAATAAATATAAAGTGTGTTAAAGTGTCTAAAGTGTGTAAAGTGGGCACTGTGCACCGTGGGTGCTACAGTGAGTTGTTTATTTAGAGTGAGTGTGTACGTGTGGATGTGTGTGCTGTGAGTGTGTTTTATGGTTTGTTACATACTGTAGTGTTATTGTCATTGTCATTGTACCCATTCTGCAATCTGTTAATACAATTTTCATTCAATCAATCACCATGCAGATTGATTGATTGATTGAATGAAAATGTTATTAACAGATTGCAGAATGGGTACAATACAGTACAGCTCAATACACACAATTGTTAAGGGGATGCAGACCAGAGAAAGACTTTCGTCTTGTTTACATCAGGGTCCCCCATTTTCAATTCATAATGAATTTTAAGTAAGGGTGCTGTTGAGTTTATGTATTATAATGATTGCATGTAACTGCTTAACTGTTCCACCAGAGGGCGCTATAGGCGCAAGGAGACGTAGCTATTGTAGCTGACGTCAGGTAAGAGGGTATTTAAGGGATTGTTCCCTCCCCCTCTGTCTCTTCCTCATGGTGCATAAGCTATGTGAAATAATAAACCACGCCGATTAAAGGCTAAAGAAGGACCTTGTCGTCATGAACCCATTATTGTTGCTCCCCAGGTGACTCTGTCAACAGGTGCAACTTGCTCTGTGCAATCCATTCTTTGTGGATCTAGCCTTATGTGTTATCATTAGGACGCATGCCCTAACTCGCCGGTTAATCAGATTCGGCGGGGAACACCGGGATGACCTTCGTCTGACACGACATGACATCTCATCACATCAGTACTTTGGAGGGATTCCCCCGGGTTGCGGCACCAATGTAACCCATTTAAAACCCATCTCAAACCAAACACCAGTGTGTTAGGGTCTTAGCCTGCATGTGGGCCCTCTTGAGGATGATTTGCCCACCGGCACTCTAGCGGCTCGGTGTGCATATTTTTTAATACAATATATATATCGAATTAAAGGTCTATGTGTTGCCTGTCGATCGCCGTTTCAGGTGACAATCTGTTCAGCGGGTCTCGAGTTACATGCCGATATGTGAGGCGTGCGCCGAAGTACACGGCAGACTTTAAATTGTTTCAAATACCACTCCCGACTCTCAAGCCTCTACCTCCGTCAATCATTTGGCGATCTCGAAAATGATTGGACAGGGTTGTAACCAATGAGTAGGGCTTTCCAACGTGAGTAACAGGGTTTTCTACAACTCTATTTTACTCTATTTCACTAAAAGTGGATTTTTCTTTATTGTACAGTACCTTCCAAAAGAGACCAGGCTCATGCAGGTGCTATAAGTATAAAGTATAGTATTTTGGTTTGCAAAAAAAGTATGCAGTCCTCAAAAACGAAATCTAAAATGGCCAAGAACCCAAGAGCAGAACACAAGGCGCAGGAGAATGAGGCGGTTTAGGGTGTTTAGTGGGAAACCCCAGAAGACGACAAGGCAGGCAGTGAGAGAGTACAGGTGGGGGGTGTGTGTCCATGAGGTCCCGGGATACTGCCAAGGGTGGTGATGGCCAAGGGGTGGGGGTGCAGGCCGGAGGTGTCCAGGGGGTGGGGGTGCAGGCCGGAGGTGTCCAGGGGGTGGGGGTGCAGGCCGGAGGTGTCCAGGGGGTGGGGGTGCAGGCCGGAGGTGTCCAGGGGGTGGGGGTGCAGGCCGGAGGTGTCCAGGGGGTGGGGGTGCAGGCCGGAGGTGTCCAGGGGGTGGGGGTGCAGGCCGGAGGTGTCCAGGGGGTGGGGGTGCAGGCCGGAGGTGTGTGATCCCACACACAGGAGAACAAGAGTAAGTCTGTTTCAAGTTTCAAGTTTCTTTAATAGTTGTCATACAGAAGTACAGAATACTTTTGTACAAAATGCTTCTTACTGTTGCGCTCCAGAGACTGTGCATGACAAGATAAGTATGAAATAAAAACATAGTAAAAATTAGAAGAAAAAAAAAAAGAGGTCACAGTGTTCAGTTTAGACATATGTACAATGTTCGTAGACGTAGTTACCATACAATATACAATACTGTGCAGTGTACTAATATACAATACTATACAATACTATATAGTGCAAGGCATAAATGGACAAGGTGCAGTTTAGGTACAATTCACAGT
>NC_140172.1:15917761-15975261 GCF_963971535.1 Notolepis coatsorum | reverse complement strand
TCTCTTTTGCTATATGTTGACTGTATCATGCCCCGCCTCGGGCAGCGCTATTATTTAAGAATATGTTGACTGTATAAAAAAAAAAAAAAAAAAAAAAAATATATATATATATATATATAATAATTTTTTTTTTTTTTTTTACCTTGGGGGGGGGGGGGGGGGGGGGCCTCGCGTTAAATCTCGCACAGGGCCTCGCATTTCTCCCAGGCGGCCCTGACACACACACACACACACTCTTACACACATACACACTTACACACATACACACATACACACAAACAGATGCAGTGAAATGTGGCCTTTCCTGTTATTATCCACAAAGACAATACTGCACAATACACTCAGGTTAGACCAAATGTACACCGTCTCTTCTGTCTGGATTTGACGAAAGTTTGATTTAACCTCTTAACAGGCACCCAGAAAAGTGGAATTTTTACTTGAACTTGAGGACTGCATACTTTTTTTGCAAAGCTTATCTTACTTATAGCACATGCATAAGCATGGTCTCTTTTGAAAGATAACATTCTTTTACTATTCTTTTACTATTACTAATGCAAAAAAGTTAAATTACTTTTAGTGCTAATGAAATAGAGTAACAGAGGTCTGAACTTGAGTTGAACTTGAAGTTGTGTACTCACATTTTTTATTATATGAATAGAAAAAAATAGCTATAAGCTGGAAAACACAGCAGATCCATAGCCTGAAGTCTTATGTAGTACAAAAATGCAGCCCGAGCCCGAATACGGGCCGTTGAATGTTAAGAACAAGAAGAGGACTTGATGACTATTGGTGCCGAGGTACACAGCACTTACAAATGGTAAATATAAATAAATACAATAGTATTTCTAGATCTACTGTTACTGTTTAACATTATCATTAAAGCAGTGATTAAGCAATGTTTTTCGCTATTTGACGGTAAAAATTTGACAGGGAAGATTTTTTGATGAATACAGACAATTCTAGGGTCTTTTAGTGTATATCGATTTCAGTGAACTAGGCGTAGAAATTTTTTTCCTAAAGATGTATCGTTGCTATGGAATTTCAAATGGAGTAGGCTATCAACCAGCTTGGCAACGCAAACGAATGACGTATTAGTCTAATTTATTAACATACCCGTTAACTATAAACGAGTGGATAGATATAGTAGTGGACGGCCCTACATCTAACGGTATTCATAAAAACACCATTATTAGACGTGCCAATCCAACGAAAGATGAGCTGGACGCGCTGGAGAAAAGACACAATTAATCCTTCAACACCACCAAGTCAACGGCTTGGGCATTGAACTGGAACTGTCTGAGGTGCTGATGACTTTTTCAGATTTTCGCTTGCATTAGACTCCTCTCTACAGTATATCTATCCACTCGTTCCTAGTTAACGGGTACGTTAAATCAAACGTAACGTTGTCCACGGAGTAGGTCATGTTGACAGTTTCCGTTTGATGAATGGCAGTTGAAACTTTCTACAACATTCTAAAGCCAGCGCAGTGGTATATTCATGGTGATTTAACTAAAGCCAGCGCAGTGGTATATTCATGGTGATTTAACTAAAGCCAGCACAGTGGTATATTCATGGTGATTTAACTAAAGCCAGCGCAGTGGTATATTCATGGTGATTTAACTAAAGCCAGCACAGTGGTATATTCATAAATAATAATAATAATAATTCATTTAATTTATATAGCGCTTCTCAATAACCCGAAGTCGCTGACAGTAGTCGGGAGCAGGGGTACAAACAAAGAGGCGAAAGCAAAGAAACAAAACAAAACAACAAAGAAACAAAAACAAAGGAACATGAGACCATGGGGGGAACGGGGGAGACAGCCTGATGGCACAAAAAAAAAGACTAGAGACATATCGATCAGGTTGGAGGGGAGGGGGGGGTTTAGGGGTGGGGGGGGTTGAAGGCAAGGGAGAACAGGTGGGTTTTGAGGCGAGCTTTGAAGGTGGAGAGTGTAGGGGAGTCTCTGATGGACTGGGGGAGGGAGTTCCAGAGTCGGGGTGCAGTGCGAGAGAAGGCCCGATCTCCGAAGTTTTTAAGCTTGGATGTCGGGACGGTGAGGGAGGCAGTGGAGGAGGACCGGAGGGAACGGGTTGGGCGGTAGGGGAGAAGGAGATCAGTCAGGTAGGGGGGGGCCAGGCTGTGGAGGGCTTTGAAGGTGAGGAGTAGTGTTTTAAAGTTAATGCGGTGTTTGATCGGGAGCCAGTGGAGGGAGTGGAGGACAGGAGTGATGTGTTGGCGGGACCGGGTGTTAGTGAGGAGGCGGGCGGCTGAATTTTGGACCATTTGCAGTTTATGGAGGGAGCGGGAGGTGATACCAGTGAGGAGGGAGTTGCAGTAGTCCAGGCGGGAGGAGATGAAGGCGTGAATGAGGGATTCAGCAGCGGGGGGGGAGAGGCAGTGACGGATTTTTGCGATGTTGCGGAGGTGAAAGTAGGATGTTTTGACGATGGAGCGGACGTGGGGGTCAAATGAGAGGGTGGGGTCAAGGAGGACACCAAGGTTGCGGACTAGGGGGGAGGGGGTGATGGTGGAGTCGTTGATGGTGAGTGTGATGGGTCCGGATCTGGTGAGGGTGG
Source organism: Notolepis coatsorum (assembly GCF_963971535.1). Taxonomy (NCBI): domain Eukaryota; kingdom Metazoa; phylum Chordata; class Actinopteri; order Aulopiformes; family Paralepididae; genus Notolepis; species Notolepis coatsorum. The sequence goes on along the minus strand of NC_140172.1, from coordinate 15,972,682 downwards.
TTTTGGTGCCAATGATGAGGAGTTCAGTCTTGTCACTGTTCAGTTTGAGGAAGTTGTGGGTCATCCAAGTTTGGAGTTCGGTGATGCATGATTCAATGTGACTGAGGGGTGGGCTGTGGGGGGATTGTGTACTGATGTATATTTGGGTGTCGTCAGCGTAACAGTGGAAGTTGAGGTGGTATTTGCGGATGATGTGACCAAGGGGGAGAATGTAGCAGATGAAGAGCAGGGGGCCAAGGACTGAGCCTTGGGGGACCCCCTGTGTGACTGGGGAGGGGGGGGAGGTGTGGCCGGAGAGGGAGATGAATTGGTGTCTGTCAGTGAGGTAGGAGGAGAACCAGTCAAGTGCTGTGCCCTCAACACCCAGTTGGTGCAGCCTTTGGAGGAGGATGGAGTGACACACTGTGTCAAAGGCTGCACTGAGATCGAGTAGGATCAGGATGTTGAGGGCACCGGAGTCAGCGGAGATGAGGAGGTCGTTGATGACCTTTACCAGTGCAGTTTCGGTGCTGTGAGCGGGACGGAAGCCAGACTGAAGGGGTTCATATAGGGTGTTGGACTGGAGATGGGAGTGGAGTTGGGAGGCAGCAATACGTTCCAGTGTTTTTGAGAAAAAAGGAAGATTGGATATGGGGCGGTAGTTGGAGAGGGTGGATGGGTCAAGAGTGGGTTTTTTGAGGACAGGGGTGACAGCGGCGAGTTTGTAGGGGGAGGGGACGTGGCCTAGGGATAGTGACTGGTTGAAAAGGGCGGTGAGGTGGGGGATGAGAGCAGGGAGGCAGGCTTTGGTGAGAGTAGTGGGTAGGGGGTCAAGGGAGCAGGTAATTTAACTAAAGCCAGCGCAGTGGTATATTCATGGTGATTTAACTAAAGCCAGCACAGTGGTATATTCATGGTGATTTAACTAAAGCCAGCGCAGTGGTATATTCATGGTGATTTAACTAAAGCCAGCGCAGTGGTATATTCATGGTGATTTAACTAAAGCCAGCGCAGTGGTATATTCATGGTGATTTAACTAAAGTCAGCGCAGTGGTATATTCATGGTGATTTAACTAAAGCCAGCACAGTGGTATATTCATGGTGATTTAACTAAAGCCAGCGCAGTGGTATATTCATGGTGATTTAACTAAAGCCAGCGCAGTGGTATATTCATGGTGATTTAACTAAAGCCAGCGCAGTGGTATATTCATGGTGATTTAACTAAAGCCAGCGCAGTGGTATATTCATGGTGATTTAACTAAAGCCAGCGCAGTGGTATATTCATGGTGATTTAACTAAAGCCAGCGCAGTGGTATATTCATGGTGATTTAACTAAAGCCAGCGCAGTGGTATATTCATGGTGATTTAACTAAAGCCAGCGCAGTGGTATATTCATGGTGATTTAACTAAAGCCAGTGCAGTGGTATATTCATGGTGATTTAACTAAAGCCAGCGCAGTGGTATATTCATGGTGATTTAACTAAAGCCAGTGCAGTGGTATATTCATGGTGATTTAACTAAAGCCAGTGCAGTGGTATATTCATGGTGATTTAACTAAAGCCAGCGCAGTGGTATATTCATGGTGATTTAACCGTGAGTGTATCATGAATATACTCACGGTTTAGAACGCTCTCGACCAATCACAATGCGTGATTGCACCTACCTGTTGTATAAAGGAAATTAATTGAAAGCAGCCGCACTGCTAGACTGGAGGCGGTCGGAACGGGCCACGAGGTGGGCACACACAGCGAGCGGTACAGGTTCCAGACGCTCTAGTTAATAGACAAGGCCATTAACTATTAACCGTCTCATATTCATCTGTATGGCAGCTGATTTGTCTTCCCAAGGTCATCATCAAATGAATGGAAGGGGAACACAAAGCACAGAGGGTTATATGAGGCCCGGAGGGGAAAAAAGAGGAGAGGGAATTAAAAGTGTCGCGTTTCACTGTCTCTCTCCACCGAACCATCCGTCTCTCCGTCAGAACCTGGGTTCTAGTACGCTGAACACGACGGAACGAGATACAGCAGAGGAGGGGTGGGTTAGTGATAGAGTTACGAGTATAGACCACTGCAGCGCATTGCTGTGCTGCCAAGTGTGACCTGGGTCCAGGAGGGGGGCTGTGGAACAAGACAGCGTGAAGAAAACACACAGCGAGAGGGAGAGAGAGAGAGAGAGAGAGAGAGAGGATCACTGGCTTGCCTTTTATGGGATGAAACTCTATATACATCAAAGTGGGAATGGTAGGTATTGGTTATAAACTGGATATTTGTATATCTCAAACGTGTGTGTGTGTGTGTGTGTGTGTGTGTGTGTGTGTGTGTGTGTGTGTGTGTGTGTGTGTGTGTGTGTGTGTGTGTGTGTGTGTGTGTGTGTGTGTGTGTGCCTTCCCTTCTTTTCATTGGTCACCCCACATTTGTTAGGCAAATTCTGCATCAGGTCAACCAAGCTTCAGATAGGCTGCCAACCACGTGAAGAGCTCTAAGTTAAATCTGTGATGGCCCTATAGCTTATACATATATACGTTTCACTCCCCTACTTATTGCGTACCAAACTAGTGTATGGTTATGTCCCTTAGACTTTCCCCTATAAACAATGGGATTAAATAAATTAAATAATGTAAAAACAACAAACAAAATGATGACAATAATTAGACATAATATAGACATTTCATAAAAACTGTAAAATTGCGTTTCAAGAAGTGAATATAAAGATGATACTGACTTTGCTCAGACAGGTTGTTCATCAGCTTGTGGGGCTCTAAGGGCCTCTAATGGATAATGTGACCTTGTCTTTAAGTACCATGACACAATACTAGCTGTTGAATTCTATACAAAGTGCAGAGACATGAGGGGGATGTTGGATTGAAGCCGAAACAGACAGTATTCTAAAGAGGAAGAGAGAAAGCCACAAACGCAGTTTCATTCTGGAGATAGTTCTCAGTTGAAAGAAGCTAGACTGCAAACACCTGAAGTTGGACAGATTACCTTGATGATCAATGTGGGAGGGCCACTCAGAACGATTGCTGTTTGTTTTCGTTGAGCTGTATAACATTTTTGAGACATCCAACATTTCATATTTGTGAGACATTTCAGAATCAGAATCAGAAAGGTCTTTATTGCCAAGTAGTTTTCACACACAAGGAATTTGATTTGGTTGTTTTTGGTGCGACATTGACGGACAGACAATTATGGTGAAATAAAAAAATTAAAAGGTGGAATAAAATAAAATGGAATATCAACTAAATTAACATAGAAGCACAATATCATAGAATAGAATTATAAAATAAAAATAGGAATAGGCCAGGGCTGTACAATTTGAGGGTGGAAATGCTTTCCACATCACTGGAAGATATAATTGGATGTTATCAGCGAAGAGACATGGGGCTAAATCCACAAAGAATGGATTGCACGGAGCAAGTTGCACCCTTACTTACAATTCATTATGAATTGAAAATGGGGGACCCTGATGTAAACAAGACAAAAGTCTTTCCCTGGTCTGCATCCCCTTAACAATTGTGTGTATTGAGCCGTACTGTATTGTACCCATTCTGCAATCTGTTAATAAAACGTTCATTCAATCAATCAATCTGCACAGTGATTGATTGAATGAAAATTTGGCCTAATGGAAGAGCATACAGGGAGAAGACGATGGTCCCTGAAATTGAGCCCTGTGGGATCCCACAAACGATGCCTGCTGAGGATGATGCGTGTAATAAAGAAGTTTCGCTGCAGAGGTAGGAACTCAGACATTTTAGTTATTTGCCTGTGATGCACCAGTATTTGAAGCAGTCAATTAGAACTGCATCATCTATCGTATCCAATGCCTCACTGAGGACTAAAAGGATTGCAGTCAAACATCACATCCTTGTTCGTGTCAAAAGAAGGCCTCTTTCGTCACCAACGCAAGAGACACTGGTATCGAATCCAGCTGTCAGCGTTGCTTCCGGCTTGGCCGGCCGTCATACTGGCTCGATTGGCAGAGTCAGCGGGAGGGAAGCCGGTGGGTGGGTCTGGGTCGTTGTGGACAGCGACTCCTACAGTTCAGTCGGGGCGCCTGCACAGCGAGGGAAGGATCTAGGAGAGGTAGTGTGACCTTCCACACGTTACACTCTCCCAGTGAGAGTCCGCGCTGCCAGGTGAAAAGAAGCGGTGGGCTGGCTACACATGTGTCGGAGGAAGCATGTGATAGTCTCCACCCTCCCAGACCGACGGTAGGGGGTAGAGTGCGCAACGACCAGGAAGGGGATTGGGAATTGGCATAACGACTAACATTGGGAGGGGAGAAAAATGGAAAAAAAGAAGGGGGAAAAAGATAAGATAAAATAAAAAAATAATAATAAAAGAAGGCCTCTTTGAGGAATTTGATGGGGGCATTATCATCAAGTTTACGTTATATGAAATAATCTGGTGAGATGGGTTGAACTGAAATAAAACACAGCTGTGACCATGCATCTTTAATGTAGACCGACCGAAAGAGTCCTATATGGTCGACCTGCCATCTGCTGTGCGGTACTGAAACAACAATTAATTTAATTACCATTATAATCTTATCTTATCATACCTTACCATAATGTTCTCACCAGAGGGCAAAACCAGTGAAAAAGCTGTTATTGTCCCCCTCAAGGTCATGACATATTACAGGGTAAAGTAAAAGTCTACTCGTCTGAGGTCAACACTGTGACCCAGTTACTAACCTTCATCATAACAATCCCCACCAGTAACCTACTGTATACGATGATCGCAGAGACGTAATCGTACCATAATATATAATAATAATAATAATAATAATAATAATAATAATAATAATAATAATAATAAATCAAATTTCTATAGCGCCTTTCAGGAAACCCAAGGTCGCTTCACAATCAAGAGGGCTAGAGAAAGGGGGCAATAGGGAGGAAAAAGGGGGGGGATGAGGGCAGGTAAGGGATAATGAACCGAATCTAATCTAAACTAACTAAACAGTTTTGAAGGTGTCCAGGGTACCATAACACCCCCCCCCCCCCCATCCTCCCCCAAATGTATCAACCTATCAAATTCATCTTGAGACACTTCTGTGTCATGGTACCGTTGCAGTCTTCTGTTCCTTGCTGAGCTCCGCTGTTTTGCTCCGTGCCGTGCTGAGCAGCATCCAGGCCGCGTGCTGCACGAGGCGCTACAGAGCAGGGTAATCAGGACAGCAGCTTTATTTAAAGGCTGTAATGTGGGCAGCAGCAGCAGCGGCAGGGCGGTCCTCAGGGGCTGTGCCACGCTTCACAGCACAGATCCCTCTGGTTGGAGGTGATCAGACCTCCGACTAACTTTCTCCACCTTTTTACTGTATATTTTATATTAGAATGTATATACATAACATTATGAAATGTAAATCCCGACTGTATTTTATTATTATTATTTTATCGTTAGGCTTATTTTATTCTTTATTCTTAGGCTTTTTTTTTTTTATTATTCTTATTCGTGACTAATTGTTTTGTCTACCTAAATGTTTACTGTGAACGATTTGTAGTGCCAAATCTCCCTCTGGATGATTAAGGTATTTCTATTCTATTCACCTGAAGCCCCCCCCCCCCCCCCCCCCCCAACAGCTCAGAACACTGCTTTCTGAAGTGATGAAGTCTCATTTGTCCATTACGGTTGATGGAAAAGAGCATGTGTTGAAATGGGGGGGGGGGGGGGAGAGAGAGAGAGAGAGAGAGAGAGAGAGAGAGAGAGAGAGAGAGAGAGAGAGAGAGAGAGAGAGAGAGAGAGAGAGAGAGAGAGAGAGAGAGAGAGAGAGAGAGAGGGAAACTAGACACTCATTGTTATCGGTGGGTTGGTGTCTGCAGGGTCGGTTACATGATGTCATTAATAATGTAAGTGTGTCGTGGGGTACAATGTAGGTGTGCAAGTATGTCATGTCAGCACTATACACTGATGTGAAAACATGATATGTGTGTTTATGATATCACAAGTTAATGTCCCCATGGGCCGGACACGTCTTCTTTAAACAAGTCAAGAAGAAACAAAATCAAGAACAAAAAACCCACCATGAAATTCAAAATAAATGTAAAATAAATGAATGCAACACTCCCAGACATACCCCAGCGAAGGTAAGGAAAAACTCACAAAAAACCTAGCAATAGGAAAAAAGCACCACTGGCGATGTGGAGGAGAAAAACCTTAGAAGGGCCGTTCAAGGGGGGATCTCCCTTCTTAGATGTTGGTGATAGTAGTGTAGGGCTGACCCCTGTTAGTCGATTAGTCGACTAATCGGTCGAAAGGAGCCGTAGTCGACTGCCAACCTAAGTCAAGTCGACTATCCAAATCCTTAGTCGGGGACAGCCCTATAGTGTTGCTATGGATGATTGATGGGTGGAGAATAAAACAGGTGAATAGTTGGTATACTGGTATAATAGTTGGGGTACATAACAATATTTTTGAAAGATTTAAATAGAATAGAGCTAAGAACAACAAACAACAAAAGAAAAAGCATAGGGAAACAAGCGCTAGTATGAAAATAGGACAAAGGCTAAATGTCAAGGCTCAGAGCTAAAAATATCAGAGTCATATTCCGTTTGCACACAAATATGTATTCCGCTCGGATCCATTTGAAGTATCGGGTGACGTAGAGAGGATCGCACCATCTTGGCCATCACCACGAGACATCCACCACCTTGGCCATCACCACGAGACATCCACCACCTTGGCCATCACCACGAGACCACTCGCAGAGAGACGGGGAGACGGGGACAGGCATTAGACAGTTTGTGTGTTTGTGTCAAGTCAAGTCAAGTCAAGTCAAGAGTTTTATTTGTCACGGCATACGAGTATACAATGAAATGCCGGTGGTCTTGCCCGCAACGATGTGCAATACAGTGGTACAACATATAATAGAATCCAATACAAAAAACATTGTGCAATAACAGGTAACAGGTAACATGGTGTGACATCTCGGTAACTGTACATAGTTATTTACAGAGCATATAGGACATGCTAGGTAGCTTTGGTAGTGCAATACACTGTTACTGTTGCTAATACTAATTTAAAGTGGCCTTTCCTTTTGGCAATAAGTGTGGGTGTGTGCGGCATGAGTGTGTGCCCGCTCATGTTAAAGTGTTAAAGTGGCTGCTAGTGTGTGAGCGTGCACAGCGTGCGTGTCGTGTGTGTGCTCATGTGTGCTTATGTGTGGATAGTTCAGTGTTCTGTGGTACTCAATGTTCATTGTTCAAGACTCTGATGGGCTGGGGGAAGAAGCTGAGCCTAAGCCTCTCTGTCCTAGTAGCTGGGGTTCGCAGGCGTCTGCCTGACCTCAGCAGCTGAAACAGGCTATTATTGGGGTGGTGGGGGTCTTTCATTATTCTGCAGGCTCTGGATTTGCACCTCTTGTTGTATAGAACCTGCAGGGGAGGTAGTGCAATACCCGTGGTACGCTCGGCTGAGCGCACCACTCTCTGTAGGGCCTTCTTGTCCTGTGCCGTGCTGTTTCCATACCAGGCAGTGATGTTTCCGGTCAAGATGCTCTCTACAGCTCCTGAGTAGAAGGACTGGAGTATCTTCCCCGATACTCTGAACTTCCTTAACTGTCTCAAGTGGTAGAGGCGCTGTTTCGCCTTCTTTACTACTGTGTCTATGTGTGTTGACCATGTCAGATCCTCTGAGATGTGGACCCCCAGGTACTTGAAGCTGCTCACCCTGTCCACGGTAGCCCCGTTAATCATCAGTGGTGTGTGCGTCTCCTGCTGTCCTCTCCTATAATCCACGATCAGCTCCTTGGTTTTACCAATGTTCAGGAGCAGGCTGTTGTCCTGGCACCAGCGTTCCAGTACCTCAACCTCCTCCCGGTAGGCCTTCTTGTCGTTGTCCGAGATCAGCCCCACCACCACCGTGTCGTCTGCGAACTTCACTATGGAGTTGGAGCTGAACTTGGCCACACAATCGTGTGTGTAGAGTGAGTACAGCAGGGGGCTCAGAACACAGCCCTGGGGGGACCCGATGCTCAGGGTGATGGTGTTGGAGGTCTGACCCCCCACCCTGACCGCCTGGGGTCTTTCACTCAGAAAGTCCAGTACCCAGGCGCTCAGGGCGGAGCTCAGACCCAGCTCGATCAGCTTGTCCACCAGTCTGGTGGGGACTATGGTGTTGAACGCTGAGCTGTAGTCAATGAACAACAGTCTCACATAGCCCCCCTTCTGACGGTCAAGGTGAGAGAGGGTGCTGTGCAGTACCTGGGAGAGCGCGTCGTCAGTGGACCTGTTTGTCCTGTATGCAAATTGCATAGGGTCCATATCACTGGGGAGGGAGGCACAAATGTGGTCCTTGACCAGCCTCTCGAAACATTTCATGACCACAGAGGTGAGTGCCACCGGTCTGTAGTCATTTGGACATGTTGGGGAGGGTTTCTTCGGTACAGGGATGATGGTAGACATCTTGAAGCAGGCAGGGACCACTGACTTCGCCAGGGATTGATTAAATATGGCGGTGAACACTGGGGCCAGCTGGTTGGCACAGGACTTAAGTATGCGTCCTGTTATACCATCTGGGCCAGCAGCCTTCCTGGTGTTCACCTGCATAAATGCTCTTCTCACACTGTGTTCCGACAACGAGAGAGCGTCCCCGCCCCCCTGCGGTTGCCCCCCCCCCCCTCCACAACAGCCGGCGCGCCAGTGACGTCACTAGCCGGAGAGCCAGCAGCGCCACTGTCTACACCAAACCGAGCGTAGAAAGAGTTGAGCTTGTCCGCGAGGGAGGCGTCGTCGCTCCCCATTGAGGGGGCGCTGACTTTGTAGTCAGTTATTGTCTTCAGTCCCTGCCATAATCCTCTTGTGTCGTTTTGTGCCATTTGTGTCTCCAGTTTGTCAGCATATGTCCTCTTAGCAAGTTTAACAGCCTTGCGTAGAGTATAGACTGAAGCCTTATACTCCTCCATGTTTCCTGACTCTCTACCCAGGTTGTAAGCGGTGGTGCGAGAGTTCAGAGCTGCTCTAATAGTACTGTCCACCCACGGTTTCTGGTTTGGGAAAACCTGCTCCTTTTTCGTGGGGACGATACTATCAGCTATTGTTGTTATATAGCTCACCACTGTGTCTGCGAGCTCGCTGACGTCACTGGCGCTGCCTTGGAACATATCCCAATCCGTGTCTGCTAACACGTCCTGGAGCGTGGCCTCTGATTCGTCAGTCCACTTCTTTGTCTCACGTGACACGACGGCATCACGTGATCTTTGTTGGTAGGCGGGGAATAACAAGATGGAGTCGTGATCACTCGAGCTTGAAGACCCCGTTAATGGCGGAGCGGCTACTGGTGGGCGGACATAGCAATAGATGTAGTAAGCATATAATGTGAATAGAATAGAAGTACCCAGTAATAAACTAGAACAGGCATGATTTAGGCGTTGTAGGTTGGACAGAAGACGGTATGAAGCTGATCCATGACCTCAGTGGTGCTTATAACCAATGTGGGGGTAGAACAGTCACTGCAATCTTGGCCATCACCACGAGACATCCACCACCTTGGCCAACACTACGAGACAACCACTCACAGAGAGATAGGGAGATGGGGACAGGGGTTAGAGAGTTTCCATGTTTGTAGTGGGCGGACATAGGAGCAATAAATACATGCAATACGCATATGCTGTATATGCATACATGGTGACAATATAATCAAAGTATATAAGAAAATTATTAAATTAAAGTAGTAAATAGAACTAAGAACTACTACAACCGCCAGTATACAGGATGAGATGCAAGACGATGGCTCAGGGCCATTATACCCCGGAGGGCAGGAGAAACCACTCAGAATAGGTCGAGGCAGAGCAGGTAAGGTTCGGCGCTGCAGGTCAGACAGAAGGCGTTATGAAGCTGTTCCATGGAGCCAGTGGTGCTCATGTCCAGTATGAGGTAGAAGGTCACTGGAAATATTATCGATATATATACACTCAGAGAGACAGGGACAGGGGTTAAAAAATGTATTGTATTTTTGACATAGGATAAACCCAGGGAGGTATGAATATCATGGAAAAGTGGGAGCTAGCATGGAGGGAGGGGGGTGGTTCTGGGACGCTGAGCCTTCCCGAGGGTGTTGTGGGCCTAACTTTTTTTTAATCTGCTCCTCTGTTTTGTTTATTTTATTTTATTTTAATTGTTTTTATGTATTTTTTCTTTTTTTTATTATCTTTTTCCCCCCTTCCTTTTCCGTTTTTCTCCCATCCCAATGTTAGTCGTTATGCCAATTCCCAATCCCCTTCCTGGTCTACCCCCTACAGTCGGTCCGGGAGGGCGGAGACTATCACATGCTTCCTCCGACACATGTGTAGCCAGCCCACCGCTTCTTTTCACCTGACAGCGAGGACTCTCACTGGGGGAGTGTAACGTGTGGAAGGTCACACTACCTCTCCCAGATCCTTCCCTTGCTGTGCAGGCACGCCGACCGTGTGAATATTAAAGGCAACCAACTTGTGTTCAGCTTTTCTCTGATTGGCCACGACCCCACGCCGCTAGCCCGCCCCCTTTTGCCGCGAGCGCGGCAGGAACCTTCAAGTTCCCTGGTGCAAAATAAATCTGGTAGTTGGTTTATGACGTTAATTAATAATAAACACTGTTAGGACTCTTAATAATACACACTGTTAGGACTATCTGACTCTTAATAATAAACACTGTTAGGACTATCTGACTCTTACTAATAAACACTGTTAGGACTATAAACACTGTTAGGACTATCTGACTCTTAATAATAAACACTGTTAGGACTATCTTGATTCACGCGTCACTACTGTAACTAGAAACTCTGGGTGTCACTGTACATCAGTGTGGAGGCTGACGCCTGACTGATTAACTAGAAACTGTACGCTGTATCGTTATATGTTATTTCGCGTTTTTAACGTCATAAACCAACTACCAGATTCACTCGTCACTGTACATCAGTGGAGGCTGCTGAAGCGCCAGCTGGGCGATGCAGTGGTTTATCCCCGGCTTCCGTGCGTCGCCGCCGGCTTGACTCGGTCCAGCTCCAGCAGCAGCGGCCGTGCTCCGTTGTAGAAGCTCTTTCAATGACAGAGCTCTCATATTTTGCGAATGCATAAACTATATCTTAAATTATGGCTATGTGTCTAATATGGCTGTCGCTTATCAATGACTTCGCGACAGCCATATTAGACACATAGCCATAATTTAAGATATAGTTTATGCATTCGCAAATATGAGAGCTCTGTCATTGAAGTGGGTGGTGGCAGCATAACAGCGTTCACCCTGATGTGTAAAGTAGCGATTTTTATTGTTTTGTCATGACAAACCAATTACATAATCCCAATATGTGTAAAGAAACAACATATTCCAGTTAACGGTATATTTTTTTAATGATTCATTACGGTATAAATTAGGTTAACTGGAGCTGCGTATTGCTGGCTCTCATATTTGCAAATACAACAGCGTTCACCCTGATGTAAACAATTCTACAACGGAAGACGGCACAACATATTCCAGTTAACGGTATATTTTTTTAATGATTCATTACGGTATAAATTAGGTTAACTGGAGCTGCATATTGCTGGCTCTCATATTTGCGAATACAACAGCGTTCACCCTGATGTAAACAATTCTACAACGGAAGATGGCCGCTGCCGCGGCTGGTGCAACTCTCTGCCGCGCGTCAGCGCGGTCACGTGGCCGTGTGGCCAATCAGAGAAACGCTGAACGAAAGGCTGAACACAAGTTGGTTGCCTTTAATATTCACGCGCCCCGACCGAACTGTAGGAGTTGCTGTTTACAACGACCAGGACCCACCCTCGCCGGGTTTCCCACCCGCTAACACTACAAATTGTGTTAGTATGGATGGTCGGCCAACCCGGAAGTGTGTCTGTGTCTCTGTGTCTCTGTGTATCTGTGTCTCTGTCTCTCTGTCTCTCTGTGTCTCTGTGTCTCTGTGTCCCTGTGTCTCTGTGTCTCTGTGTCTCTGTGTCTCTGTGTCTCAGTGTCTCTGTGTCTCTGTGTCTCTGTGTCCCTGTGTCTCTGTCTCTCTGTCTCTCTGTCTCTCTGTGTCTCTGTGTCTCTGTGTATCTGTGTCTCTGTCTCTCTGTGTCTCTGTGTCTCTGTGTCCCTGTGTCTCTGTGTCTCTGTGTCTCTGTGTCTCTGTGTCTCAGTGTCTCTGTGTCTCTGTGTCTCTGTGTCCCTGTCTCTCTGTCTCTCTGTGTCTCTGTGTCTCTGTGTCTCTGTGTTTCTCTGCCTCTCTGTGTCTCTCTGTGTCTCTGTGTCTCTGTGTCTCTGTGTCTCGGTGTCCCTGTGTCTCTGTGTCTCTCTGTCTCTGTGTCTCTCTGTCCCTGTGTCTCTGTGTCTCAGTGTCTCTGTCTCTCTGTGTCTCTGTGTCTCTGTGTCTCTGTCTCTCTGTGTCTCTGTCTCTGTGTCTCTGTGTCTCTGTCTCTCTGTGTCTCTGTGTCTCTGTCTCTCTGTCTCTCTGTGTCTCTGTGTCTCTCTGTCTCTGTGTCTCTCTGTCTCTCTGTGTCTCTGTGTCTCTGTGTCTTGTCTCTGTGTCTCTGTGTCTCTCTGTCTCTCTGTCGCTCTGTGTCTCTGTGTCTCTGTGTCTCTGTGTCTCAATGTCTCTGTGTCTCTCTGTGTCTCTGTGTCTCTGTGTCTCAGTGTCTCAGTGTCTCTGTGTCTCTGTGTCTCTGTGTCTCTGTGTCTCTGTCTCTCTGTGTCTCTGTGTCTCTGTGTCTCTGTGTCTCTGTGTCTCTCTGTCTCTCTGTCTCTCTGTCTCTCTGTGTCTCTCTGTCTCTCTGTGTCTCTGTCTCTCTGTGTCTCTGTGTCTCTGTGACTCTGTGTCTCTGTGTCTCTGTGACTCTGTGTCTCTGTGTCTCTGTGTATCTGTGTCTCTGTCTCTCTGTCTCTCTGTGTCTCTGTGTCTCTGTGTCTCTGTGTCTCTGTCTCTCTGTCTCTCTGTGTCTCTGTGTCTCTGTGTCTCTGTGTCTCTGTCTCTCTGTCTCTCTGTGTCTCTGTGTCTCTGTGTCTCTCTGTGTCTCTGTGTCTCTGTGTCTCTGTGTCTCTGTGTCTCTGTGTCTCTGTGTCCTGGAAAAGCCACTTGTGGGAGGCACCACTGCCACATAATTATGTATATATTATACATGCTACTGTACTTTATTTAACAAGGAAGTCCCATTGAGATACAATATCTCTTTTGCAAGACCTGGCCAAGATAACAGCAATAAGCATGTTGTAATGTGGTGAATAAAGCTCTGTGGGTCCACACACTGTGAACGGAGCAGCTCCTGACTGTGTACACATATACCTTTATAACCACACTTGTGTTCATAATGAAACAAGATCAGCGTATGAGGTTTTGAACCTGTGGAGTTGCTTCTTCTTAGACACTGGAAGTTGAATGTGAGTCATCAGAGTAGTACTTTGTGGTGCATACAGTGTGAGGCCTAGTCTGGTATTGCTGTCAGCTGGAAATGGACCGCCCTGCCTTGTGCTTTGTTTGTCTTTCCATATCTAATCCAGGGTGTATGCAGGGAGATATCCTTATGTAAAGCCTTATTCCCACAGGTCAGGATAACCCTGCTGTCGACTTGCAGCCATGAATATATCACACTATTATATTCACCTATTAAGTTTTCCAACTTCCACAATTAAACATAATTCATGGCTTAATTCATAATTCATAATTCAATTAAAAATAATACCAAAGAAGACAACTATTAAATTGATATTGAATCGCATCAGGGGTTCTATTTCAGTCAGAGGTGCATGAACTATTTTAGCTGGACCCCTCAGGGCCCGTCTTCATGAGTCTAGGTGCCTGACTGACTGAGGCTGTGTGGGTCTGGCTAAACTAGGGAACCTAGTCTTGTTTCCCGGTTTAACACAACGCATGGGTCTGGCTAAACTAGGGAATCTAGTCTTGTTTCCCGGTTTAACACAATGCATGGGTCTGGCTAAACTAGGAAACCTAGTCTTGTTTCCCGGTTTAACACAACGCATGGGTCTGGCTAAACTAGGGAACCTAGTCTTGTTTCCCGGTTTAACACAACGCATGGGTCTGGCTAAACTAGGGAATCTAGTCTTGTTTCCCGGTTTAACACAATGCATGGGTCTGGCTAAACTAGGAAACCTAGTCTTGTTTCCCGGTTTAACACAACGCATGGGTCTGGCTAAACTAGGGAATCTAGTCTTGTTTCCCGGTTTAACACAACGCATGGGTCTGGCTAAACTAGGAAACCTAGTCTTGTTCCCCGGTTTAACACAATGCATGGGTCTGGCTAAACTAGGAAACCTAGTCTTGTTTCCCAGTTTAACACAACACATGGGTCTGGCTAAACTGGGGAATATAGTCTTGTTTCCCCGTTTAACACAACACATGGGTCTAGCTAAACTAGAAAACCTAGTCTTGTTTACTGATTTAACTACTCAACACATGGGTCTAGCTAAACTAGGGAATCTAGTCTTGTTTCCTGGTTTAATACATGGGTCTAGCTAAACTAGGAAACCTAGTCTTGTTTACTGATTTAACTACTCAACACATGGGTCTAGCTAAACTAGGGAACCTATAGTCTTGTTTACTGGTTTATTATCATTATGGGTCTCAAGTTTCTTTATTAGTTGTCATACAGAAGTACAGAATACTTTTATACAAAATGCTTCTTTCTGTTACGCTCCAGAGACTGTGCTAGACAAAAGGATAAGTATAAAATAAAATAAGTATAGCAAGTATAAAATAGAAGTCACGTACGTAGACACAAGTGTTCAGTATGTACATATGTACAATGTTCAATGCAGAGTAGAAGTAACTGAGTTACCATACAATATACTATACAATATACTAATTACAATATACTATATATAGTGCAAAGCAGAAATGGGATGAGGTACAATTTAGGTACAATTTACAGTAAGGTGTACTGAGGTATGGGTTGTAGTGCAAATTCTTTGCCAATAAATATAAAGTGTGTTTAGGTGTTCTAAAGTGTGTAGAGTGGGTGCTGCAGTGAGTTGTTTGTTTAAAGTGAGTGTGTGTGTGGATGTGTGTGCTGTGAGTGCTTTTGATGGTTGTTGCATAGTGTTATTGTTCGTTGAGCAACCTGATGGCCTGGGGATAGAAGCTTCTTCTGAGTCTTTCTGTGCTTGCCATGAGACTCCGGTATCGCTTGCCTGACCGCAGCAGTTCAAAGAGGCAGTTGTTTGGGTGGCTGGAGTCTTTGATAATTCTCTTAGCCTTACCCATGCACCGCTTGTTGTAAATGTTCTGGAGAGTGGGAAGCCCCCCTCCAATTGTGCGTTCGGCTGAACGGGCCACTCTCTGTAGTCTGCTGCGGTCTTGTGCGGTGCTATTCCCAAACCAGGAGGTGATATTGCCAGTCAGGATGCTCTCTATTGTGCATGAGTAGAAGTTCTTAAGGATCTTCTGACTGACTTGGAACTTCCTTAGGCGCCTGAGGAAGTAGAGGCGTTGCCGTGCCTTCTTCACAACACTGTCAATGTGTGTGGTCCATGTCAAGTCCTCGGATATGTGGACTCCTATGTACTTGAAACTGTTCACTCTCTCAACTGGTGCCCCGTCGATGCTGAGGGGGCTGTAGTCCCTGACCCCCGACCTCCTGAAGTCCACAATCATCTCTTTTGTTTTGCTGACGTTCAGGGAGAGGCAGTTCTCCTGACACCACTGCGACAGATTCTCTACCTCTTCCAGGTAGGCCCTCTCATCATTGGCAGAGATCAGGCCCACCACTACTGTGTCATCAGCTAATTTGATGATTGTGTTGTTGTTCCGCTGTGCCACACAGTCATGTGTGTACAGGGAGTAGAGGAGGGGACTCAGAACACAGCCCTGGGGGGCCCCTATGTTGAGCGTGATGGATGAGGAGGTGCAGTTGCCTGCTCTTACCACCTGGGGTCTACCCGTCAGGAAGTCCAAGACCCACTGGCAGAGGTCATAGTTCAAGCCCAGGTCCCTGAGCTTGGCTATGAGTTTGGAGGGGACTATGGTATTGAATGCTGAGCTGTAGTCGATGAACAGCATTCTCACATAGTTCCCCTGCCTCTTGTCCAGGTGTGATGCTGCTGTGTGCAGCACATGGGCTATGGCGTCCAGGTTGAGCTTATGGTGGGGACTGAGGACGATAACTGACTACAAAGTCAGCGCCCCCTCAATGGGGAGCGACGACGCCTCTCTCGCGGACAAACTCAACTCTTTCTACGCTCGGTTTGGTGTAGACAGTGGCGCCGCTAGCTCAACGGCTAGTGACGTCACTGGCGCGCCGGCTGTTGTGGAGGGGGGGGGCAACCGCGGGGGGACGGGGACGCTCTCTCATTGACGGAGCACAGTGTGAGAAGAGCATTTATGCAGGTGAACACCAGAAAAGCGGCTGGCCCAGATGGAATAACAGGACGCATACTTAAGTCCTGTGCTAACCAGCTAGCCCCTGTGTTCATCGCCATATTTAATCGATCCCTGGCGGAGTCAGTGGTCCCTGCCTGCTTCAAGATGTCTACCATCATTTCCATCCCTGTACCAAAGAAACCCTCCCCAACATGTCTCAATGACTACAGACCGGTGGCACTCACCTCTGTGGCCATGAAATGTTTCGAGAGGCTGGTCAAGGATCACATTTGTGCCTCCCTCCCCAGTGATATGGACCCTATGCAATTTGCATACAGGCCAAACAGGTCCACTGATGATGCGGTCTCCCAAGTACTGCACAGCACCCTCTCTCACCTGGACCGACAGAAGGGGGGCTATGTGAGACTGTTGTTCATTGACTACAGCTCAGCGTTCAACACCATAGTCCCCACCAGACTGGTGGACAAGCTGATCGAGCTGGGTCTGAGCTCCGCTCTGAGTGCCTGGATACTGGACTTTCTGAGCGAAAGGCCCCAGGCGGTCAGGGTGGGGGGTCAGACCTCCAACACCATCACCCTGAGCATCGGGTCCCCCCAGGGCTGTGTTCTGAGCCCCCTGCTGTACTCAATATACACACACGACTGTGTGGCCAAGTTCAGCTCCAACTCCATAGTGAAGTTTGCGGACGACACAGTGGTGGTGGGGCTGATCTCGGACAACGATGAGAAGGCCTACCGGGAGGAGGTTGAGGTACTGGAACGCTGGTGCCAGGACAACAGCCTGCTCCTGAACATTGGTAAAACCAAGGAGCTGATCGTGGATTTTAGGAGGAGACAGCAGGAGGCACACACACCACTGAGGATAAACGGGGCTACTGTACCGTGGACAGGGTGAGCAGCTTCAAGTACCTGGGGGTCCACATCTCAGAGGACCTTACATGGACAACACACATAGACTCAGTTGTAAAAAAGGCGAAGCAGCGCCTCTACCACCTGAGACAGTTAAGGAAGTTCAGAGTATCTGGGAAGATACTCCAGTCCTTCTACTCCGGAGCTGTAGAGAGCATCTTGACTTTTTTTAAACATACTATTAAAAAACATTGGCATCTTCTCAGTTCTGATCCAACATTGGATAAATCTTTTCAGATCCCCCCTAGACTAGTCTACAGGAGAGCACATAACATCAGAGACATTGTGGTTAAATCAGACCTGCCTCCTAAGAAAACACACAATTTTTTAGATGACTTACCAGATGGAAACCGACGTTGTGGTTCGTGTGCTCAATGTCACTTCACAGAAAAATGCACTGTTTTCTATCACCCAACAACTGGGAAAGAGATAAAAATAAGAGGCAAAATAACATGTACAACTACCAATGTAATCTATATGCTTAAGTGCCCATGTGGTAAGGCATATGTCGGTAAGACAACACGTGCTTTAAAAACACGCATTGCTGAACACAGGAGTACGATACGGAATGGGGATGAAAAAAGCCCAGTAGCTTTACATTTTAAAAAGGCACACCACAATGTCTCATCATTAAGATACCTTGGAATAGAGAGAGTGCATCTTCCAAGACGAGGGGGAGATATAGATAATCTCCTACTGAGGAGAGAAGTATGGTGGATCCATTATCTTAAAACGATGGCACCAACAGGACTTAATGAGGACTTTGACATTAGACCTTATTTGTAAATTTAACTTATAGAGGGAGACAGTCAATGGACTTTGTTTTTGTTTTTTGTTTGTGTTTTTTTTCATTTTTGTTTTCAGTGACTAACACTGCTGCCTATCTGTAAATGATGTCTTAATGTTGTGTTTAACATAGATATTTCTCAAATCTTCTAAAAAAATGTCAAATGAAAAGAAATTGTTACTTAATTATGTATAGAATGTATCATGCAAATATTGGGACCGCCCCTGATCACCAGGTGGGGCTGATAATCAATTTAGTTCACTTCCTGTATAAAAAGATGTCAGTGTGTTGTTGTCTTCATGCTTGAAGAAGACCAGAAGGGTCGAAACGTCGCATCTGCCTTTTTTTGTCAAATAAAACACCTTGGAACTACGACTGAGTTGCGAGCCCTGCTTTATCTTAGAGAGCATCTTGACTGGAAACATCACTGCCTGGTATGGCAACAGCACGGCACAGGACAAGAAGGCCCTACAGAGCCGAGCGTACCACGGGTATTGCACTACCAACCCTGCAGGTCCTATACAACAAGAGGTGCAAATCCAGAGCCTGCAGGATAATGAAAGACCCTCACCACCCCAACAACAGCCTGTTCATGCTGCTGCGGTCAGGCAAACGCCTGCGAGCACCAGTAACGAGGACAGAGAGACTTAGGCTCAGCTTCTTCCCCCAGGCCATCAGAGCCTTGAACACTGAACTCTCCACGCACAAGCACACATGAGCACACACACAACACACACACTGTACACGCTCACACACTAGCAGCCACTTTAACATGAGCACACACACATGCTGCACACGCTCACACTATGGACACTTTACAGAAGGAAAGGTCACTTTAAGAATAGTATAGCTTGAGATTGTATAATATAGCATTGTATAGCAGTGTACATAAAGACCCAGTGCCTCATCCGTAGCTAACAGTGTACTGCACTACCACAGGACCCAGCATGTCCTACCATGCTCTGTAAATAACTCATGTACAGATACCGATATGCCTACTTTGTTTACTTGTTTATTGCACTATGTCGCTCTATTGGTTGGACTCTATTATTATTATTATTATTATTATTATTATTATTATTATTATTATTATTATTATTATTATTATTATTATTATTATTATTATTATTATTATTATTATTATTATTATTATTATTATTATTATTATTATTATTATTATTATTATTACTTGTATTATGCACATTGTTGCGGGAGAGACCCCCCGCATTTCACTGTATACCTGTATGCCGTGACAAATAAAACTCTTGTATCTTGTATCTTGTATCTTGATGGGGAGGGAGGAACAGATGTAGCCCTTCACTAGCTTCTCAAAGCACTTCATGGCTATGGAGGTGAGAGCTACAGGGCGGTAGTCGTTGAGGCAAGTGGGTCTAAAGGTATAGAAGGTATAAAAGGTTCAAGTACAACCATGAACGTTTCTGAGATATGCTGCTAACTCAGCCGAAACCCGACCAATCTTTCGCCGTTGACTAAATCAATACCTGATTTTTTTTTTACTCTAACCCTAACTAACCTTACTGTCATGCACTTGTCCTAATATACTAACCTACACTGTAGCACTCAACACTTTGATAATCATTGTTACTCAGCTGATAGAGTTGTGCCCTTCCTGATGACTTGTTGTACAAAACTTGTAAGTAGTTTTGGATAAAAGCGTCAGCTAAATGACTAAATGTAAATGTAAACTCTAATCTATGAATGTACCATTCATTCACAGTTATGTTAATGTCACAGGTTGACAGGATCTGCTTTATATTATTATTATTTGTGATATCGTACTCAAGTAAAAGTCAGAGTATCTTGCTAAAAACACACTTGAGTAAAAGTCAAAAAGTGTCTACTTTTAAATGTACTTAAGTACTAAAAAGTTCAAGTTAAAACCTTTTTTCTGACTGTCCATTCTTCTGATAGCAGGTGTTTAATCAAAGATCCCTGCGTTCTAGTCTTGCACAAGGACCAATCAGCATGGGTATGGGCGGGTACATTTTCCATTGATGGGGTTCTAAAAACTCACAAATGCACCTTTACATACCAACATCCGTCTGGCCACACCCCATCCGCTACCTACATAAGCAGGTGTGTGGCCACACACTCGCCTCCTTCTTCACTTTCACCACAAGAGAGTGCCTGTATACCAATCACTTGACAAGGGTATTTAGCTGAAGAAAGTTGAGTTACGTGTTTACATTGTTTCTTGCTTTTTTCTTTCTCTCATACTTTTACAAAGAAAAAAGCTAAGTCATAATGTTTACCTCGGGGGGTCGCGCTAGCAACGTTACCCTTCACCATCGGTTCTTCATTTCCTCCTCTGCCATGCGTCTTGGAGCGGGGTTGACGCCACTGTCGTGGACGGCATCCGCGCCCGGTAGGCGTCCGGTGGATAGCTTGCCTCTCCAAGGAGCTGGTGCACCAGCGCCGTCTCCTGTGAGATGGCCTGGTTCCTGCTCTGGTTCCTTTGCCGCCGGAGAGTCGTCCGCTGTTGGGCGGCCGGCTCCTCTGGTGGCGGAGGATTTGAGACGCAAGCTTTTTGCGTCTGCTCGCTCCCGTCGTAAGATGGTGGCTTGCAGACGCGAACGGCCTGGTTTTGGGGAGTTGCTGGAGCTGGATGAGGATGCGTCTGCTTCTCCGTGGCCGCAGCCACTGTCTGTTCCTGTCCCTGATGATCTCATAGGTCATTTATGGCAACGTCGTCCTGTGAGAGAGACGGGCGTTGTCTGCCCATTTTTCCCCTCGATGGAGGCCTACGTCCGTCAGGGACAGGTGGTCTCCCACATCACGGGCCTCACTCCCGCCTACGTGCGAGTCACGAGGGTGGTGGGTTTGGTAGAAGGTATGAAGGAGGGGGTGCCTCGGCTTGATAGGCTTGAGTCAGCTCTCCTTTGTCTTGAGGTGGTGTGGGAGCCTTTACGGAAGCCGGTTCCCCACGGGAAATCGGCGAGGCGGTTGGCTTACTGGAGTGACCAGTCATTCATCACCGCGACTCAATCCCTGGCTGCCACATCTAACATCGCGCAGCTAGCGAGGTTCATGTACGGGATAATGACGGGCGGTACGGAGCTGACCAAGTTACAACGTGATCAGCTCGCCCAGGCGGCCGGAGCCATCCTGCATCTGATCCAGCTGCAGGCCATCGCCGCTGGGAAAGTACGCGCCCTGGCCACTCTAGCCCAGCACCACCTTTGGCTGGAGCAGGCGCGTGTGCCGGAGAGGAAGAGGACACCACTTCTGACGGCACCCCTCTCCGATGTTGGGCTCTTCGGGTCGGCGTTGCAGCTGATGACCTCAACCTGCAGGGAAATGCAGGAGGAGCGGTCCATTCTCCAGCCTAATTTCCCCCCGCCCGATGTTGCCGGTGGAGTCAGGCGGAAGGCTCGTCGTCGGGGATCCGCCGCCGAAGCCGCCACCACCACCACTGCTGGCCCTTCGGCGAAGAAGGCCAGGAGGATAGAGGGCGCCTTGGCCACTGCAGCCAGCCCATCCACGCTCGGAGGTGACGGTAGGGATCGTCGAGACCAGCCTCTAGTCCTTTTACCGTCCCTCCGGGGCTCCCCGGGGTGGCAAACCCCGAGCGGCTCGTGGCAGGCGTCGCTAGGAGTGACTTTTCCCCCTATTGTTTTCCCCCTGTTCCCTTCCCGGCCCAACATATGATTGTCAAATAAAGCATCCCTCCTAGGAGGGACTGTATGTCTGACTCCGCACCTATCACGGGCAGTTGAGTCATGGGATTCCCCCCATCATAGAATACGTCACTGGGCACGTTTCTATTGGACGACGGCTTCCGTGAGTTTTTTACAGACCCATGTGTGGTTCTCTGTTATTGTCAAGTTGTCGGGGCAGAGCGTAGGAACTTGGTGTTCTGCTACGCTCGATGTATGTGTAACTTGAGTCTGTTGGTCACATGGCTCAATGTTACCGTGACTTTTCAATTCATGGCTCACGTGGGAAGTCTCTCTGAGGATTCCCGTCTCCTCCCTGTGGTGAGGTTGGCGGGGTGTAAAAATGAAAAGATTTTTTCCCTCAGCCGCATCACATGGGATTCATGTCAGTCTGTGTTTTTCTTTCCTTTTTAATAAAAGAGGAAATGAAGCACGACGGCTTCTTGTCGTTCTCCCAGGCGACTTGGAGGAACAATGTCTGGTGTCTTGTTAGACTATCCATTGATGTGTTTGGGTCTCGACGCGTACATAGTGCTGGCTCTGGGTGTTTCTAATAAGAATCACGCATGAGGCTGGTACGCCTTGGTTGCTCGTTATTAAAACGGCGTTTTTATAGGGCAACCGGGATGGAGTTTTCTCTTCCGAGCGCCAGTTTACTAGGTCTCGACGAATTCTCGTTCATATCTGGGGGATGTTAACGGAATAGATCAAAGCATAGGTAGAGGGGTCTCACGCCCTTGGGGTGGGCCACTGAGCACGGTACGAATAGGACCATCTGGGTGGCACCCTCTATAATGTTTTAGATCGACACGCGTACCTACCCCCTCTCCTGGAGTGGGGATGTCGGCGTGATTAGGGCACGCTGGTCCAGGTCAGTTAACCCGTTGTCCGCCGGGGACGCAGATCTTCTGTTCTGGTACCCTGAGGGACTTGTGCTTTTTTCAGGGGGAAAAAATGCCGGGTCGGCCCGGGTGTCACAGGGTTGGGCGTTATGGAGACCCTTTTGTTGGGTACATGTTGTACCCTGTGCTGTCATGAAGGGGCTGGTTCTCCATTCTTTTCGCCCCTCTCTTACGCATGGCTGAGAGGGGGCTGTTGGGGTGGTCTTATAGACCTCCTCTGGCATCCCTGTGTGCATCCCGGTCCGCCGGGCCCGGTCCGAAGTTGGTTTTCGTCGACCCGTAGGCCTGGGATAACCCTTTTTTGAAAACTGAAACACTTGTACTGCGGTATAGCCAGTGTATACCTGCAGGTGTGTTTTGGAGTTTTTTCTTGAGGGGTTATAGGAACAACCACCGCATGTGGAACCAAGAGGGTGGTTGATTCCCTGGTGTGTTGGAGCGGAGTCAACTCCCGGGTTACCCGGTTGAGTGTGCCCCTGCACGTTCATGACGTCTGCCAATCATGTCAGCCTCCTCTGCCTCTGCCCCTCTGGAGCATCGGGGTTTTTTGGTGGAGGCTTTGTCATGGTGCTCAACAATGCCAGCATACCGCCGCCGGGGTGCTGTTTTCAGTTGACCCCTTTGGCGCCTGTCTCGTCCGCAGTGCTCCAGGCTCGGATGTTGCCGGTGGAGTCAGGCGGAAGGCTCGTCGTCGGGGATCCGCCGCCGAAGCCGCCACCACCACCACTGCTGGCCCTTCGGCGAAGAAGGCCAGGAGGATAGAGGGCGCCTTGGCCACTGCAGCCAGCCCATCCACGCTCGGAGGTGACGGTAGGGATCGTCGAGACCAGCCTCTAGTCCTTTTACCGTCCCTCCGGGGCTCCCCGGGGTGGCAAACCCCGAGCGGCTCGTGGCAGGCGTCGCTAGGAGTGACTTTTCCCCCTATTGTTTTCCCCCTGTTCCCTTCCCGGCCCAACATATGATTGTCAAATAAAGCAGATGGGGTGTGGCCAGACGGATGTTGGTATGTAAAGGTGCATTTGTGAGTTTTTATTCAGTGCATATGCACGAAGTGAGATATGTGCAGATGACGCTGAGCGTCACTAATACTCATAGAACTACGGTTATATTCATAACCTATTGATTTGATTGGTTGTTTTTAAATAAAGAGCGGCTGCAGGATTAAGTTAACGTTAGTTCAGCCAGAGAAACAAATATACTGTACTAATTAAAATAGTTGGACCTGCGATATTTGTACTTTGTAGGTCTGCATTTTAAATAAAAAAAATAAAAAGTATGTATTGAGTAAAAGTACAAGTATACAAAGTATGTTTTTTTTCTCTGAAATGTAATTGAGTAAAAGTACAAGTATAAGTATACAAACTCGAGTAAAGTACAAATCCCCCAAAACAGTACTTAAGTATTGTAACAAAGTACAATTACTCAAGTACATTACACCCCTGCAGGCAACACATGCCAAACAGCATGGTACCCCCCCCCCCCCCCCCACACACTCACAAAGCCTCCCTCCCTGCCCTCAGGACCCCAAGGATGGAGCGAACTGATTATAATAAGGATGTAAGAGTATTATAGTATGATCCCAGCATGAAACATTTAGTCTGATGCATTATTAGCTGCCCCAGCGTTCCATGGTGGCTATATCAATAAAATCTAATGTCCATTTCTGTGTAGACAGGGACTGGGGAGGTTTCCATCTGCCTGCTATAAGCCTTTTGGCCGCAGTAAGGCCGGCCAGACGCTTTATATTATTCCTGAGTGTTTTTATCTGAAATACCCTGTTGGATGAATTATCCTGCCGTATAATGAAATGACACCGTTTTCCCCCAAAAGGACCGTGATGGCTGATTAGTGGATGAATGGCCACAGCTGTGTGTAGAATGAATTGTGGAAAGTCTATATGCCTTGTCCCAGGTCTCTCATAGGTGCGTGGTATAGTTTGTGGAGAGACACAGGGCTTTATAATGGCAGCCCACCAAATGGTAGTGAAAGGTTAACTTTCTGTAGTGTGGTAGTGAAAGGGTTAACCTTCTGTAGTGTGTTAGTGAAAGGTTAACCTTCTGTAGTGTGGTAGTGAAAGGTTAACCATCTGTCATGTGGTAGTGAAAGGTTAACCTTCTGTAGTGTGGTAGTGAAAGGGTTAACCTTCTGTAGTGTGTTAGTGAAAGGTTAACCTTCTGTAGTGTGTTAGTGAAAGGTTAACCTTCTGTAGTGTGGTAGTGAAAGGTTAACCATCTGTCGTGTGGTAGTGAAAGGTTAACCTTCTGTAGTGTGGTAGTGAAAGGTTAACCTTCTGTAGTGTGGTAGTGAAAGGTTAACCTTCTGTAGTGTGGTAGTGAAAAGTTAACCTTCTGTAGTGTGGTAGTGAAAGGTTAACCTTCTGTAGTGTGGTAGTGAAAAGTTAACCTTCTGTAGTGTGGTAGTGAAAGGTTAACCTTCTGTAGTGTGGTAGTGAAAAGTTAACCTTCTGTAGTGTGGTAGTGAAAGGGCTAACCTTCTGTAGTGTGGTAGTGAAAGGTTAACCATCTGTAGTGTGGTAGTGAAAGGTTAACCTTCTTTAGTGTGGTAGTGAAAGGGTTAACCTTCTATAGTGTGGTAGTGAAAGGGTTAACCGTCTGTAGTGTGGTAGTGAAAGGGTTAACCGTCTGTAGTGTGGTAGTGAAAGGATTAACCGTCTGTAGTGTGGTAGTGAAAGGGTTAACCGTCTGTAGTGTGGTAGTGAAAGGATTAACCGTCTGTAGTGTGGTAGTGAAAGGGTTAACCTTCTGTAGTGTGGTAGTGAAAGGTTAACCTTCTGTAGTGTGGTAGTGAAAGGGTTAACCTTCTGTAGTGTGGTAGTGAAAGGGTTAACCTTCTGTAGTGTGGTAGTGAAAGGTTAACCTTCTGTAGTGTGGTAGTGAAAGGGCTAACCTTCTGTAGTGTGGTAGTGAAAGGCTAACCTTCTGTAGTGTGGTAGTGAAAGGTTAACCTTCTGTAGTGTGGTAGTGAAAGGGTTAACCTTCTGTAGTGTGGTAGTGAAAGGGTTAACCTTCTGTAGTGTGGTAGTGAAAGGTTAACCTTCTGTAGTGTGGTAGTGAAAGGTTAACCGCCTGTAGTATGGCAGTGAAAGGGCTAACCTTCTGTAGTGTGGTAGTGAAAGGTTAACCTTCTGTAGTGTGGTAGTGAAAGGTTAACCTTCTTTAGTGTGGTAGTGAAAGGGTTAACCTTCTATAGTCTGGTAGTGAAAGGGTTAACCGCCTGTAGTGTGGTAGTGAAAGGATTAACCGTCTGTAATGTGGTAGTGAAAGGGCTAACCTTCTGTAGTGTGGTAGTGAAAGGTTAACCTTCTATAGTGTGGTAGTGAAAGGGCTAACCTTCTGTAGTGTGGTAGTGAAAGGGTTAACCTTCCAGAGTGTGGTAGTGAAAGGGTTAACCGTCTGTAGTGTGGTAGTGAAAGGGTTAATCGTCTGTAGTGTGGTAGTGAAAGGATTAACCTTCTGTAGTGTGGTAGTGAAAGGGTTAACCTTCTGTAGTGTGGCAGTGAAAGGGTTCAGGTGAGACGGCTCCAGGATGTATAAGCCCCGTGACACAGAGGCGGAAGTCTCATGGACAGTGTTCTAACCAGGTACATCTTCCATCGTCAAGTGCCTCTTGTTGAGAACAACAAGCACTGAAGGTTTCTATTTCACGACAAGAGCAAAACAAAACAAGAACTTGGGACTTATCACTGGACTTGTATTTGTACTTTTTTTTTTTTATATTATATTGTATTTGTATTTATATTTTACATTGTATCTATAGTGTATATAGATACTGCACTGTATAGGACTGTGAAGCTCTGTATCACCCCCCCCCCCTCCCCCACCCCCATGCTGCCTTGATACCAGAATTTCCCCAAGGGGATTAATAAAGGATCATCTTATCTTATCTTAAATGGATTCTGGGATATGATGACAGGAAATGCAGTCGAGCTCTAATCCACGCTGGCTTCACAAACACATAATACATTTTAGGATCAGTGGAAGCAGTTTGATGGCCAGCTGGAAACACTAGCGTCACACCTGAGCGGTCGCATCACCACGTCCCGGAAAATTGTTACAGTTACCCCGACTCTGTAGCAGAGACTCTCGTTCACGCCTTCGTCACCTTGCATCTCGACTACGCAAACTCTGTCTACCCAGCAATGCCCTGAACAGGCTACAATACGTACAAAATTCTGCTGCTAGGGTTCTCACCCGCACCAAGTCCTGGCACCACATCACCCCCACCCTCATCCACCTCCACTGGCTTCCAGTCAAGTCCCGCATCAATTTCAAGATCCTCCTCATCGCCTACAAAGCCCTTCACTCCCTTGCCCCCTGGTACCTAGCTGACCTCCTCCATCCCTACATTCTGCCCCGGAGGCTGCGGTCCTCTGACTCCGGTCTCCTCTCCATCCTCACCACCAACATGCAAACTGTTGGTCCCAGAGCCTTCTCTGTTGCCGCACCCACCCTCTGGAACTCACTCCCTCCAAACATCCGTAGTGCTACATCCCTGCACTCCTTCAAATCCCAACTCAAAACCCACCTCTTCACCAAATTTGTAAATGATTCTGCCTGATTTCCCTCTTTTCTTTTCTTTACAAGACACAAGACAAGACACAAGATACTTCAATGCCAAACAACGATGGTTGGTAGTAATTGTTTGCGGTACAGATTGTTAAACACTGGTTACATCAACATGAAACAGACATCAAACATCAAAAACGCCCCCCTCCCACCTCCCAATCCCCACAATAAATACATATACATAAATACATACAGGACAGTCACGGTAACATTGTCAGTCAGTGACAGATGCTTGCCCGTCTGTGCAAAGGGGGGCGGGCCAGGGTGTTCAGTGTTCGGACTGCTGTGGGGAAAAAACTGTTTGTGTGTCTGGTTAGAATGGACCTGTAGCGACCTGAGGGCATGTGCTGGAATAAGTGGTGTGCTGGGTGAGAGGGGTCGTTGACTATTTTACCAGAGCGGGTGACTGTGCGTGAGGTGTAGATGGAGTTCAAAGAGGGGAGGGGGTCTTATACAAGACTTAAAAAATGGGTCTTATACAAGACTCCAAATGCTCCTTATGTACAAATGGGGACGAGGGGACATTTATGCACATGTACTGGGACTGCCCACCAGTTAAGATATTCTGGAAAGAAGTGACCCAGCAATTATCAAATCTCTTAATTCTGAATATACCTGTACACCCCTCTATATTACTGCTGAATGATGTTTTTGAATATGCAGTACCTATACAACAAAAGAGATTGGTTTTAGCTGGTATTACAGTGGCTTAAAAACTGATAGCATCACAATGGTTTCAACCGGAAATAATTTGCCGAAAGGTCTGGATTCTTACATATCTCGATGTGATTTATCAAGAAATATCTACAGCAAGAACTCAATGAATCCAAATTGACAATGTGGTTAGAAGTGGTGGAGAGAATAAAAGCTAGCATTTAATGGTAGTGTTTGGGTAGGAGCGAAGGATAATGGATGGATTATCCATGGGGGGATCCAGGGCGGGGGTGCGAGCAGGAGCATATGTGTGTAGGGGAATAGATAGCAGGTGTATATCTTGTATAAGACATTTTATCCAAACGATGAGTTAACTGATTTACACTGTTTTACAATGCTTGTATATCTAATCGTGTGTTGTCATGTTTGTTTATGTGTTTGTTTAAAAAATAATAAAAAAATAAAATACAAAAAAAAAAAAAGAGGGGAGGGGGCAGCCAATTATTTTGGAGGCTGTCTTGATGATGCGTTGGAGTTTGTGTTTGGTGTGTTTATCAGTGGAACCGTACCAGACTGTGATGGATGAGGTGAGGATGCTTTGAATTATGGCAGTGTAGAATTGGACCAGCAGGCGTTGTTTGACTCTGTACTTCCTCAGTTGCCTGAGGAAGTACAGGCGCTGCTGGGCCTTTTTGATGATGGCAGTGGTGTTAATGTCCCATTTGAGTTTATTGCTGATGTGGGTGCCGAGGAACTTGAATGATTCAGTTAGGGTTATGGGTTGGTCTGAGATGGTTATTGGGAGTATGGGTGTTTTTTTTGAAGTCCTGAAGTCTATGGCAATTTCCATGGTTTTGAAGGTGTTGAGCAGGAGGTTGTTGGATGAGCACCACCTCACTGCTCTGTCCACCTCCTGCCGGTAAATGGACTCGTCGTTGTTGGAGATGAGGCCCAGGATGGTGGTGTCGTCGGCGTATTTGAAGGCCTTGACTGAACTGTTCAGGGGGGTGAATTGGTTAGTGTAGAGGGAGAAGAGCCAAGGGGAAAGGACGCAGCCCTGGGGGGCCCCAGTGCTGAGGGTCAGAGGGCGGGATGATTTGTTGTTTACCTTGACTGTTTGGGTTCTATTGCTGAGGAAATTGAGGATCCAGTGGTTGATGGTGGGGTTGATGTCAATGTCCTGTAGCTTATGGAACAGATTATTGGGGGAGGTTGTGTTAAAAGCTGAGCTGAAGTCAATAAA
The DNA here is from genome assembly GCF_963971535.1 of Notolepis coatsorum. NCBI lineage: Eukaryota > Metazoa > Chordata > Actinopteri > Aulopiformes > Paralepididae > Notolepis > Notolepis coatsorum. The sequence goes on along the minus strand of NC_140172.1, from coordinate 15,943,645 downwards.
CAGGATACGGGTGTAGGTGTTAGGGGTTTCCAGGTGCTGTAGAGTGTGGTGGAGAGCCAGGTTGATGGCGTCCTCTACTGACCTGTTGGTCCGGTATGCAAACTGGTGTGGGTCCATGTGGGGTTCTGTGGCAGTTCTGAGGTAGTCCAGGACCAGATGTTCAAATGATTTCATTGCTACTGATGTAAGGGCTATGGGTCTGTAGTCATTGAGACAGGTTATTTTGGTGGTTTTGGGGACTGGGATGATGGTGGATTGCTTAAAGCACTGAGGGACTGAACAGAGTTGTAGGGATGTATTGTAGATGTCAGTGAAGATGGGGGCCAGCTGGTCTGCACAGTAGTGGAACACTGCAGAGGAGAGGAGGTCAGGCCCGGAGGCTTTCCTTTTATTGGTCTTTTTGAAGATGGCTCTCACTTTGTCCTCGTGGATGATGAAGGGGGGGAGGGGGAGCGGGGGAACAGGGGGTGATGAGGCCTGTTTGTCGAACCGGACATAGAAGTGGTTGAGCTTGTCAGGGAGGTCCGGGTCATCATCTGTAGGTGGCTTTATTTTCTTTCCTTTTGTTTTTGTTGTTATGTTGTTCCCTGATCCCCTTCTCTTAGCTGCCCCCTCCTGTTAAGCGCTTTGGGTGTTACGGATTAGTGTTGGCTGAGGACCCAAACGCAGAACAGGACGAGGATAAGGCAATAGGCAACAGCGAGACACAGAGCCAGGGGTGAAGTCAAAAGTATAATACTTTACTTCAGCACAAAATAAAGGCACAGCAAAGGCCGGCAAAGGGCAAACTACAAAACAAAGAATAATCTCATAAATGAGAGCAAGTCCCAAAGGTACAACAAAAATCACTGCAAGGCAGGCAAGGAAAAAAATAGAACAAACATACAAAATAAAACCCTAACAACCGAGACGAACTTTACACGAAAACAAAGAATGGTGGAACAATCAAATTAACACAAGGAAACTTACTAGGAACACAGGAGAACAGAACAAGGACGTTGAACAGCAAACAGCATGGACACCAAAACACAAGAAAACACTAGCAGGGATCTCAAACAATGAACGGACAAAGGGAGGCTGGCAAACGAGGCAGATATACACACACTAATTGACACATGTGTTGATGAAGGGTGATCTTCGCATGGATCCAGCCAAGGTGAGTGCAGTCTTGGATTGGCCACGGCCTTCGTCGTTCAAGGAGTTACAAAGTGTTTTGGGCTTTGCAAATTATTTCAGGCATTTTATTAGCAATTTTAGCGCCTTGGCCAATCCGTTAACAGCTCTCACTAAGTCCTCTCTCCCTGGCTTTGAATGGTCGCTAGGGCAGGCCTTCTGCGACCTCAAACGTCGATTTACCTCCGCCCCGGTACTGATCCGCCACGATGCAGAGGCTCCGTTCATAGTGGAGGTGGATGCCTCTGACATTGCAGTGGGAGGGGTGATCTCTCTGTTTAAAGGACGGTAAGGTGCATCCGTGCGGTTTTTTTTGCGCCGGCTGTCTTCGGCCGAGCGTAACTACGACGTGGGTAATCAGGAGTTGTTGGCGATCAAATTGGCACTGGAGGAATGGAGACATTGGTTAGAGGGGGCGGCACATCCCTTCAATGTTTGGACTGATCATAAGAACTTGGCTTACATCCAAGGGGCTAAGCGCCTTAACGCTCGCCAGGCCAGGTGGGCGTTATTCTTCACTCGATTTCGATTTTCCATCTCCTATCGGCCCGGTTCCAAGAACGTCAAACCTGACGCTCTGTCACGCCAGTTTTATCTTCCGGGTCGGGAGGAAAGCCCCACCCTATTATTCCACAGGCCTTGATTTTGGCACCCGTGTCATGGGGCATAGATAGGGTGGTAAGATCGGCTCTGACACGGGAGCCCGATCCTGGTGGGGGTCCTGCGGGGCGAATGTATGTACCCAAGGCTGCACGCTCGCTCCTGCTGCAGTGGGCACATACATCCTCTCTCACCGGCCACCCTGGGGCCACCAGAACCCTGGAGTTTATCCGTAGGAGGTTCTGGTGGCCAACAGAGGAGGGGGATACGCACTCCTTTGTGGCGGCCTGCCCGGTGTGTGCGCGCAGTAAGACCTCTCGCTGTGCGCCGGCGGGTCTCCTCCGACCACTTCCTATTCCCAAGCGTCCCTGGTCGCACATATCCCTGGATTTTATTTCCGGCCTTCCCTTGTCGGATCGGTTCACTGCCATCCTGGTGGCGGTGGACCGGTTCTCCAAGGCGGCTCACTTCATTCCCCTTCCCAAACTTCCCTCAGCCCGAGAGACGGCTGACCTGGTGTCCGGCGACGTGGAGTAGGAGGTTGGCCTGGGCAGAGTACGCGCATAATACCCTTCTCTCATCCTCTACTGGTATGTCTCCCTTTCAGTGTCATTATGGTTTTCAACCTCCTCTGTTTCCCGAACAGGAGCAGGAGGCTGAGGTGCCATCGGCCAAGGCACATGTGGCTCGTTGTCGCAGGACGTGGAACAGGGTGCGGACGGCGCTGCAGAAGGCCTCTGTTAAGGCTCAGCGGCAGGCTAACCGCAAGCGTCATCCGGCTCCGGTTTTCCGTCCTGAGGAGCGGATTTGGCTTTCCACCCGTGATCTCCCTCTCCGGGTGGAATCCAGGAAGCTGGCTCCTCGCTTCATAGGCCCCTTTAGAGTGGTTCGTCGGGTGAATCCTGTGGCTTACAGGCTGCGGCTTCCGGCTTCTATGAGGGTTCATCTGATGTTTCATGTGTCCCTGTTGAAGCCATTCCTCCCATCGCCCTTGTCCCCGCCACTTCCTGCGGTCCCCCCACCGCACAGCGTCTCTACATTTCGTAGCTCCATTTCTGCAGACCCCTCTCTGATTGGCCCACGCCTGTTTCTACACTGGTTAAGCTTAGGCACTCTTTCGAAGTTGGTTAAGGTTAGAGTTTGTCTTAGAGCGTGACGGCAAGTTCTTTCGACGGTTAAGCTTAGGCACTCATTCGAAGTTGGTTAAGGTTAGAGTTTGTCTTAGAGCATGGCGATAGAACGGCAGGTAGTTTGCAGGCTGTTCGACGCGGAAATGGGCAAAGACACAGCTCGTCACGCGATTGGGCAACAGTGGCCAATCAGAGAGGGGTCTGCAGAAATGGAGCTACAAAATGTAGAGACGCCACCGCACATTATTGATGGTCAGCCTGTCTACACGGTGCGGAGGATCCTGAGTTGTAGGCGGAGGGGTAGGGGGTTTCAGTTTTTGGTGGACTGGGAGGGGTACGGGGTAGAAGAGCGTTCTTGGGTGCCTCAAAGGGATATCTTAGATCCCAGCCTGATCGTTGATTTCCGGCGGCTGCATCCCGAGGCCCCTAGGTGAACGTCAGGTGCCGTTCGTCGGGGGGAGGTACTGTAACGTTCTGGGTTCTCGGGTCTTGTTGACCTGAGATCCTGGCTACCATTCTGTCACCTGTCACTTTACCTCTTTGATTGCATTATTGTTTGTCACCTGGGATTGGCTGTCACTCTGTGGAACGTGTGGAATGTCTGGTATGCTGACCTTTAAATAACTTGTCTTCTCTGTTCCTCGTCGGCTCTTCACTCTCTCTCAGAACCAGTATGCGGCGGTACCAAGAACAAGTGCTGCTGTTACTTGTACTCCTGTTCGATTGTTTTCTATTATTTAGTATTTCTTGTTTACCTGGCTGCTCTATAGTGCATTCCTGAATAAAGAGGATACACGTATTGTGAAGAGCAAAACCTATATACTCTCCGTCTCCTTATTGCCACCACTATTGGAACTCCACTCTCTTACCTGGCACCGTCGTAACAGTTGGTGGAGGGAGTTCTAGTGATAATTAGTGGTGGGACTCGAAAATGTTTATCGAATAAATTTGAGACTTTATAGTTAATTAATCAAAATTAATCACATTTTAATCGCATATCAATATTTGATGCGAAAAGCAAAAAATTTCAATTCAAATGAATTTTGGTATATGAGTGAATCAATGAATATACATTATACATACTTTTAAGCAGCAAAATCCTGTATTAGCTACTACACAGACCAACAGATCAATGCAATTTTTAACAAAGTGCAGCAATTTTAGGAATAATATATATATAGCGCAAAGGACCTTTTGTAAACTCAAGCACTTTCGAGGTAAAAGTAAAATGCAGTACTTTCAAGTACATTCCAGAACAGTTGACCATTGGAAAAAAACTGTTGATTGATCTCAATTTCTCTTATTTAAATTTCTTTTATGAACAAACCAGACTAAGAAAAAAAGTTATTTGCGATTTATTATACTTTATACTTATAGCACATGCATGAGTCTGGTCTCCTTTGAAAGGTAACATTCTTACACAATAAAGAAAAATCATCATGTGATTAAATGCATAAATGTTTTAATTAATTAATCGAAATTAATACGATAAAGTCCCAGTGATAATGCGAGCGGCTGATACTGTGCCATTGTATGAATACACTACCATGGTACGGTAATGGTAAAAGTCATGGGTCGCCATGGTAACACCTTGTGATACCCTGAGGGACTTGTGCTTTTTTCGGGGGGAAAAATGCCAGGTCGGTCCGGGTGTCACAGGGTTGGGCAATATGGAGACCCTTGTTGGGTACATATTGTACTCTGCACTGTCGTAATGGCTTACGGCCATGCCAACCTGTACACGCCCGATCTCGTCCGATCTCGGCCGCTACGCAGGTTTGGTCCTAGGTAGTACTTGGTTGAGAGACCGCCTGGGAATACCAAGTGCGTGTGCTTGGGGCTGGTTCTCCATTATTTTCGCTCCTCTCTCACACGTGGCGAAGAGGGGGCTGTTGGGGTGGTCTTGGACCTCCTCTGGAACCCTGTGCTTCCCGTGCCGCCGGGCCCAGTCCGAAGGAATGTTTCGTCGACCCGTAGGCCTGGGTTAACCCTTTTTTGAAAACTGAAACACTTGTACTGCGGTATAGCCAGTTATGCCCGCAGGTGTGTTTTGGAGTTTTTTCTTGAGGGGTTATAGGAACAACCACCGCATAGGGTAACGACAAGGTGGTTGATTCCCTGGTGTGTTGGAGCAGAGTCAACTCCCGGGTTACCCGGTTGAGTGTGCCCCTGCACGTTCATGACGTCTGCCAATCATGTCAGCCTTCTCTGCCTCAACCCCTCTGGGTGGGTTTTTTTTAATGGAGGCTTGGTCATGCAACAACGCCAGCATACGCCCCTTCCGCCCGGGGGGCTGTTCTCAGCTAACTCCTTTGGCGCCTGTCTCGTCCGCAGTGCTCCAGGCTCAGGTTACAGCCTGTTGCCTGGTTTCCCCGGTGCGCTGCCTGCTTCCGTTGGTTAACCTTTTTTGTGTGCTTACGGCCATGCTGACTGCCTGTTCTGCAGGGTCAGTGTGCCAGGCGGTGTGCTATTGGGGGGAAAGGGCCCGCTCTTGGAGGGGCCTTATCCGAATATGCTGGCGATGTGGGGGGGCGGTGTCACTAAGTGACCGCCTGGTGGGGTCTTGATGCCTGGCGTCATTGACCTCTCCGGGCCCCCGTTTTCCAGGGGATCCAGTCCCTTCAGTGGGTCTGGGTCTTCCTTCGCGCTCCGCTGCTACGGCCTTGCCACGGGGTTGGGTTTGCTCTTGATCCCGTGATTCTGGGGGCAGTAACGAGGTTGTTCCTTCCGTTCGTTCCCGGGTGGCATGCGGGTTGTGCGTGTGTGTGGTCGTGGGGTCAAGCCACGGTCTGCTCACCCTGTGCGTTGAGTTGCTTGAGTGCCTCTTCGCACGGTCGGGTCCGTCACCCTCCCGGGAACCTCCAATAGGGGGGGTGCCCTCCATTAGGGGGGGTCGGGGGGGCTCGGGCGGGCGATGGCTCTCGCTCGGCCTCCCTTGTGCAGTAGTGACGCCGAGCGGAGCCATACGATACAGAACGTTAGGTTATGGCTATAACCAAGTTCTGTGAGTAATGGTGACGCTCGGCGCCAGACGCCGCTGCTGCCCTTGATCTCACCTTGTGGTGAAAGCTTGGGAAGGAGGCGAGTAGGTGGCCACACACCTGCTTATGAAGGTAAGCTGATAGGGGTGTGGTCAGATGGATGTTGGGATGTAAAGGTACATTGTGGAATTTTTTATTCAGTGCGTGTGCACGAGCGAGGTACAGTGCAGTAGTGACGCCGAGCGTCACCATTACTCACAGAACTTGGTTATAGCCATAACCTAACGTTAACCCTTTACTATCACATTACCGACACCATAATACTGTTTCACCCTGACAGTTCCTATATCTTTTTTTTTTGAACAAATGTTTTTTATTTTCCCTTTTTTAACATAAAACTAGACAAACAATACAGTAACAGTAAAAATCAATGATAAATCACAGGACAATGACAGAAATAATAATAAATACAATACAATACAATACATGTGCTCTTGCTCGCTCTTCCCCGCTCTTTCCTTCCCCTCCCCCTCCACCCCCCCCCCCCCCCCCCCCCCTCAGGACACCCTCTTGGACTATACATCCACTATTCCATTTAACATAGGAAATTACAAGTTCATATGCTTCCCTTTATCTTCTCAACCACAGCTAACCAGATTGCTATGCTGGCTTCATTAACACCTAAAATTTGTGCAGTGGATATCCCTAGATAAATCACATCGAGATAGGTAAGAACCCACACCTTCCGGCACATTTTATCCGGTTGAATCCAGCGTGACGCTATCAACTTTTTGGCAGCCGTAAGACCGGACAAAATTTGTCTTTTTACATGTACAGAGGTTGATAACTGAGAAACATCATTCAACAACAATACAGAAGGCAGTATAGGTATGGTCAGAGATAAAAATTCTGATAATTGAGTGGTTACTTTTTCCCAGAATATCTTAACAGGAGGGCATTCCCAATACATATGCATAAATGTACCAAGAGCACCGTTTAACAATATCTTAATTCCAACATGGCCTCTCCTTTCTCTTTCTACAGTCTCGTTTCAAATCCCTCCTGACATTGAAAAGACAGGAGATCTCTCACTAAACATCTGTTTGTAGTATTTGCTGTATTTCGTGTGGTTGTAAAAGGTTTGCTTATGTTGGCATTGTCTGTAAACACGGGAGTAAAACAGAGCTATATCTTACAATGGGAAAGTTCCAGAAAGGTTATTTTCAATCGAGCGTTATATATAGCTATTAAACCTGTCAAGGATTTATGTGAATATACCCCCAAAAAAAACATTCTTGCATTCTTTGTATTCTTGTAAGATATTCTATAGTCGTTCTGCATATGGGTCTGTGTGTGTGTGTCTTCTCAGGTGTGTGTGCTTGCGTGCATGTGTGTGTTTAGGTATGTGTGTATTTTCAGGCATGTGTGTTTGTGTCTAACATGCCGTGCACCTGATGTTCCATTGTTTGTAAAGGAGGAAAACAAGCTTGAACTATTTCCCCTCAAAACAACTTGATTGTTTTATGTTAGATTTAGCAGGAAAACAACATCAACTTCTGTACATAGTGTTCGGTTAAAGCTGGCTATTACTAAGTAACCATGTCAGCGGCTTATGTATTATCCATAACATAATAGGAAAACAGTCCATGTCCTGAATAAGATGCTCCCAAGTGGGTTGACTTTAACAGTCCAAGGTTTCAGTATGATCCTGAAGAAGGCACGTGTGGCTGGTCGGTCCATTAAAGGTATCCAATGGAATTTGTTCAAGCCAGATAACTCTGTGCACTGTTTTTGATTTGTGTTGTTCACCTTTTATACTAGTCTAGAAATAAGACTTTTATGTAGTTCTAATATGTAAATCGTATGCTTCCTCTTTCCAGATTTTGTGCATCTGGTCGTGCTCGTGTGAGCAATTCCACTTAGGACTTAGATTAGACTACAGGAGCAATATATGATTCTCCGTGAAAATGTTACATACAGTAGTGCCGGTTTTAATAAGTGGTATGATGGCTGGACAGAAAAGGAGAACTTATCACCTATTGTAAGACTATGGCAGCACACACACCACTCACAACCTCCTCATAAATCTGATTGGGGTGTACGGTTGCACAGTGTTTAGCACTGTTACCTCACAGCAAGAAGGTCCTGGGTTCAAACCCCCTGGGTTTACCCACTTTAGACACTTTAACACACTTTATATTTATTGGTAAAGAGATTTGCACTACAATTCACACCTCATTGCACCTTACCTAAGTTGTACCTCATCCCATTGCTGCACTGTACTGTATACTGTATTGTACTGTAACTCACTGTTACTAATCTTTACTCTGTATTATGTATATTGACTGAACACTTTTTGCTTACGTACTTTTGACTTTCTATTCTATTTTATACCTTTTATCTACTTTTATCTAGCACAGGAGCTCATACAGAAAAAAGCATTTCATAGTATTCTGTATTTTTTTTACGACAACTAATAAAGAAACTTGAACTTGAACAAAGGGCCGTTTTTTTGTGTGTTCTCCCTGTGTTTGCGTGGGTTTCTTCCAGTCTCCGAGTCCTCGCACACCCATGTTTCTTTTCAAATATGAACACTGCATGTTGGTGGGTTAGGTGCCCTTTTTGTAGCTTGAGCCCCCAAATAGTCTGTGCACGCCCCTGGTGGCTACCCACTGCTGTTAAATAGTTGGTAGCAGGATGGGTCAAATGCAGAGGACGAATTTCCCCCAAGGGGATTTAATGAAAGTACTTCTTATGCTCTTGATTCTCTGCAACAGGGTGGCCTAGTGAGAGACTGACTCCATTAACTGGGAAGTCACAGCACCTGATCAGCCTGCAACAACACCCATTATGTCCATCCCTGTTGGAGTGTCCTTGAGCCAGGACGGGTAAATGGACTGCATTTATATGCTAACGCTTTTTATCCTTATGCCAACTTATGCCTCACATTCACACACCGACAGCGGAGGCAACTATTGTCGCTTTTCCACTGCATGGTACCGACTCGACTCGACCGGGTACTTTTTTTATGTCAACATTATGGGAAATGCGCTTACCGCCTTCTCCAGAGTCAAACAAGAAGATAAGATACCAATTTCCTATCTGTGCGTTCAGTAGAAAGCTATCCGGCTGCAAGCTAGCCTAGCTTAGCACAAATGAATGGTAGCAGATACGGATCACTAGCCTAGCTTAAAACTCAGTGAGGTGTTTTTTTCCCCCAACAGCTATAGGCTATAGCTGGTCCGTATAGATCTGCTTCCATTCATTTGTGCTAAGCTAGGCTAACTTGCAGCCGGATAGCTTTCTAGTAAGGAAATTCTTCTGAGTATCTATATCTTCTTCTTCGTCTGACAATGGAGAAGATGATTAGCACATCTCCCATAATGTTGGCGTGTTCCTTTAAGATGTTTTGAACAGCTAGATGAAGTTGAAGTGAAGTTGTAAATATTTTGATCAAATATTTACTAAGAATTGTCCTACATGACCTGAAAGTACTTGGCCTCTATTATGCGTGTAACGTAACTTTTAAGCTTTTTAACTTTTACATAACAGCTGAGGTCCTGAGGACATCATGGTTCTTCATCTGAAGGCTTCATGCTGAAGGTCTTATTTGACTAAAAAAAAAACATCTGGGCTTTTCATAAACGTGAATGATCATGTTGCTAACTTCCAAATGTGAATATAGTTGGTTACACTGTCTCCAGCGTATGGACCTGTGTAACTTTGAAGGCGATTTTCTCATAAAGATGGTTTTGGCAACACTTGGTATTAGGGATGTCCGATATTATCGGCCTACCGATATTATCGGCCGATATCGGCATTAAAATGTGATATCGGAAAATATCGGTATCGGTTTTCAAATTTTTTATTTATTTATTTTTAATTTTTTACATTTCTATAGAAATGATGTCCGATATTATCGGCCTACCAATATTATCGGCCGATATCGGCATTAAAATGTGATATCGGTTGATATCGGTATCGGAAATTAAGAGTTGGACAATATCGGTATATCGGTATCGGTAAAAAAGCCAATATCGAGCATCCCTACTTGGTATTCAACAGAACTCACGTATATGTAACGGATGGTACCGTGAAGCACAGTCACGAAGGACTTCACATGTTGTGAAGTGACCGGGGTGAGTAGCGGTGCTATGGGTTAAACTCACTCTCATCCTCAAAAGACACATAGACACGTTACAAAGCAGTGAGTTCACTTCTAGGTATAGCGGTCTGTGCTGTCGCCCGCGGCGTGGGAGACCCTGGTTCGAAACTCCCTCGGGGCATCGAAGTTTGAGGTGACGATGTCACAACCGTTACATATAGACTGATATTAGGTGTAGAGAAATCACAAAGGAGTTTTTAGTACCTGTCGTTCTTCTCTCTACAGGATAAGAAGAGAGGGTGAAAAGAGGTAAAACAACACATCCTCACTGTATCTCCAAAAGGAGGTAAGAAAAACAACCTCGTTTTCATAATGACATCCATGTATTATAGAAATTCCACGTCAGGTTTTCCAGTGGGTTGCAAACTTGCTCACAAAATAGAGGACTAATCTACACCCTTTCAATCTATCATGTTAAGAGAGACAAATTCTGACTGCACCGATCTATACCGGTCTTCTGTCCTCTCTTTTACCAGTCCATGAGTTAATGGTGTCTGTCGGCTCCTCCAGTCCGGGGATCCAGCGCGTATCACTTCCGCAACGGATTTAGTTGGATTTCGGTTTCCGGGTTCGCCTGATTGGCCGCGACGGCCACGTGACACGTGCGGCACGCCCCCGCGGCAGCGGCAGCGTTGCCGCTGCGAATCAGAGCAATATTGTCGCGCCATCTTCTGAGTGCAGACGCGCTGCTGTTTAATCACTTTTCCCACTTCAATGACAGAGCTGCTGTTTAATGCTCACTTTTCCCACTTCAATGACAGAGCTGCTGTTTAATAATATTGTCGCGTTGTGGAAAGCAGGATGAGAGAGCGTAGATTTCAGTGTGTATCATTTAATCATTTATCATTTAACATTTGACAGGCATACATTGTTGTCATACAGAAGTACAGAATACTTTTATACAAAATGCTTCTTACTGTTACTGTTAGAGACTGTGCTAGACAAGATAAGTATGAAATAAAATAGTATAGCATGTAAAATAGAAGTAAAAATAGAGTTCACGCTGTTCAGTATAGACATATGTACAATGTTCGATGCAGAATAGAAGTAACTGAGTTACCATACAATATACAATATACTATGCAATGTACTAATATACAATACGCTATAGTGCAAAGCAGCAATGGGATGAGGTACAATTTACAGTAAGGTGTACGAGTTGCAGTGCAAATGCTTCTTACTGTTGCGCTCCAGAGACTGTTACTGTACAATATACAATATACTATGCAATGTACTAATATACAATACGCTATAGTGCAAAGCAGAAATGTAAGGTGTACGAGTTGCAGTGCAAATGCTTCTTACTGGCGCGCTCCAGAGACTGTTAAGCATTTTGGATAAAAATATTCTGTACTTCTGTATGACAACAATGTATGCCTTTCAAATGTTAAATGATAAATGATTAAATGATACACACTGAAATCTACACTCTCTCATCCTGCTTTCCACAACGCGACAATATTATTAAACAGCAGCTCTGTCATTGAAGTGGGAAAAGTGATTAAACAGCAGCGCGTCTGCACTCAGAAGATGGCGCGACAATATTGCTCTGATTCGCAGCGGCAACGCTGCCGCTGCCGCGTGGGCGTGCCACGCGTGTCACGTGGCCGTGCCACGCGTGTCACGTGGCCGTCGCGGCCAATCAGGCGAACCCGGAAACCGAAATCCAACTAAATCCGTTGCGGAAGTGATACACGCGCCCAGGAAAGGGCATGAGGTAAACAAGTTGAGCCCAAAAGATTCTGACATGACCAGACAGGTAGATATAACTGAGCCAGAAATCCACTCACTCACCCCCACTGTCTCCCAAAGCCAATAGAGGTCTCTCTCCCCCCCTCTCTCTCTCTCTCTGTCTCTCTCTCTCTCTCTCTCTCTCTCTCTCTCTCTCTCTCTCTCTCTCTCTCTCTCTCTCTCTCTCTCTCTCTCTCTCTCTCTCTCTCTCTCTCTCTCTCTCTCTCTCTCTCTAATTAGCAGTAATACGTTTCCTTCAAGGTGCTGTGGGCTCCCTCCCGGTTCATTTAAATGTAATAAGAGTCTGCACACACTGTCAAACTTGTTCCCACACAGCGCAAGTTTATTGAGAGATGGACGTCCATATTCAGCAGGAGATCCCGACAAAGATCCTCACCGGATTCTAAATCTCTCAATAAGCAGATCAGGAGCAGGATCAACCGTGTGCGGACAGACTCAGTTCACTTTGATGTTTGAATAAATAAGTGTATACTTCTTCCTACTCCTTTTCGAACGTGTAAATTGAGTTATGTTTTGCTTTTGTTTATTTCTTTTCCATTTCATTTTTTTCAATGATTTGTTTTGATTTGATATTGTTTGTATTTATTTACATGTTCGAAATAAAGATTTCAAATCTAAATAGAATCAAGAAAATGTTGCGTTGATGATTCTCCGTCTGTCCTGCGTTGTCTGATCACCCCCGTGGTGGATGCGGTATGAGAGTGCTCCACTTTTTTACTCGTCCGTTTACCCTCTGTCTCTCTGGAGGAGCCTGTCCTGCCCTAAATCTGTGATGTCTCACCGATGTCCAGTTTCAAATAGGACAAGGTACTTGTGGAACTGATGCCAGTGCTGCGATATAAAGCTAATTCGGGTATGAAGTCCAGACGACAAGCAGGCATCCACCAAGTCTCCTCTTTGTTGTCAACTTCGTCACATGTCCACAAAAGTGTTATGTCTCTGTTCAACAGTGACATCACACACACAGACTTTTCCGACCTCTTTAAAAAAAAGAAGTTCCGCACTGTATAGACGGGTTTCTTGTTTATAAACATACCGCGTTCGAGCCAATCAGCAATAACTGCTTAATCACGTGATTGAGTTGCCCCCTCTACCTGCGTTGAGCTGTGGCGCAAAAAAAAAGTGCACTCCAGTTTGCATACAAAAACAGTCGATGGACTGGCCACCACTGGTCATCAATAAGATCAGCACCTTGACCTGATGGGTTAACAGTCATAGTAATGTGTTTCATTGGCGACCAGCGGTGGCAGCACCGAGTGTTCATAGAGCTTTCCACATAAAACCACAGAAGAACATTTCAGGATTTGAAAGGAGACTTCGGAGAGAAAAGTGTAATTTTATACTACGCCGGCCTTCGTTGAGACTCTATATTATCTTGTTTTTTTCACCTTTCTTTTTTTTTAGGGTTGAATATCTCTCTTTGGAATGAAAGTAATTGATAGCGTCTGGGCATGCGCAGCAGAGCTAGCAGGCGTGTTCACCAATATATTCAACCTCAACCTTATGCAAAGTGCCTTATGCTTCAAATACGGCTGAGACCACTTATCGATGTGACGTTTTTTGCACGTGTAAAAAAAATTACTAAAAATAAAGTTCAAATACTTAAAAAAAAAGAAAAACAAATATTATTTAACGTTAGTTTGCGTGTGTGTGTGTCGTCGGCCAACTACAGCATCGCAAAAACTACAGCGAGTGCATGTGACACACACACGAACTAATGTTAAATAATAGTTTTCTTTTCAAATTATATATATATTTTGTGCGGCCGGGTAGCGCAGCGGACTAAGCGTCTGCCTACCACCGCAGAGACCGTGAGATCGAATCCAGCTGTCAGCGGTGCCTCCGGCTTGATCGGTCGTCCATACTGACACAATTGGCAGTGTTAGCGGGAGGGAAGCCGGTGGGGTGTATCCTGGTCGCTGTAAACAGCGACTCCTACAGGTCGGTCAGGGCGCCTGCACAGCGAGGGAGGGAACTGGGGGAGGTAGTGTGATCCTCCCACACTTTACACTGCCCCAGTGAGAGTCCTTGCTGTCAGGTGAAAAGAAGCGGCTGGCTGTCTCCTATGTATCGGAGGAAGCATCTGATAGACTTCAGGGCTCCCTAGACCGGCAAGTGGGGGGCAAATGCGCACAATGACCAGGAAGGGGAGGGGGGAATAGGCATAACAACAAATAATTGGGATGGGAGAAAAATACAGAAAAAGGAGGAGAAAAAGTAGATAAAAAAAATTATTATATATATATATATTTTTTTACATGTGCAAGATAATAATAAAAAATGTGATATTTATCAAAAATTTCCCGATTTATCGATTCTTCCAAATGGCATATCGTCTCAGCCTTACCTCCACCATCATCCCGGTGCCCAAGAAGAACAAGGTCACTTGTTTGTACAACTGGCGCCCCATTGCCCTCATACCTATAGTTCAGTTCAGTTCAGTTCAGTTATTTTTTATTTCGGGCTTTGGACACATAACAACGGTCATTCCTTAAATCACCAAAGTTTTACCAGCTGCTATTGCAGCATTGTCCAATTGTCCGAAAGGGCTAGGGAGAAGCACTTACGTTTCATTTTACATTTTTTATTTTATTTACATACATACATATTAGATACATATAGTACACATTACAGTACACACTACAGTATAGTATACCTGCAGTATATAATAGTATATAGTACACAATAGTGTATACAGCACATATATAATGTGATGTGAGATATATAGTACATGATATATACAATATAATATAGTACCATAATATAATAGTATATACTGCAAATATAGTTCAATATAATATACAAATGAACTATAATGATTATATAATGTGATATGATATAGCGTACAATACAGTATCATACGTATTTTTTAAATTTTTCTTCTCCAGAGAGCGACAAGAAGATAGTTTCCTCTCTGTGCGTTCCGTAGAAAGCTATCTGGCTGCATGTTAGCCTAGCTTAGCACAATGAATGGAAGCGGACAGTGCCGGTTAGCCTTCGGGAGAGGTGTTAGTTGGACAATGCCTAGGCTAACAAGCCATGTCCGCTTCCATTCATTGTGCTAAGCTAGGCTAACGTGCTGCCAGATAGCTTTCTACTGAACGCACAGAGAGGAAACTGGTATCTATCTACTTGTCTCTCTCTGGAGAAGACGATAAGATAATTTGCCAAAATGTTGGCGTGTTTCTTTAAATATGGGAAAATGGACAAATCTGCGTTGTCAGTACTCTATGCCAATACTCAATGCCCACTCACTCACTCACTGATGACACCGCGTGTCCTTGGACAGGTTCACTTTCTTTTTTAAACTAACCCTAGCCCTATTTAAACATTGTCGGCATGCTATTGACTAGTGCTGACCATAATTTCACTTATCGCCTAGGTTTTGAGAAACCTCCTCTCACCAGACTCCAATACAATCCACATTGTATCAAACATAGGCTTTGTGCTATCTACTGTAAGTTTCTACTGTAAGTTGCCAAGTCACATGCATAACTGGGGGGCAGGTCATTAATATTGGACCCCCCTGGCAGCTGAGCTTTTAATAACTGGACTTTTTGAAGTCTTTATTCATCATGCAGTGACTGCACACATGCGCGATGGGCGGCACACACAGGAACACGAAATTTGTGGGTCGCCGGTGAAATTGAGTGCATAAAATAGCTCCCTTTTAACTACAGACCTTCACTGTCATTCACAGCGTGAATCTCAGAAGGCCTTATTAACAGAGACTGACATATTGCTGACCGAGTCACACCTGAGGAGCTTAACAAAGGTGCTGATTAGACCTCAAGAATAAGCCCAATTAATGCCCAATAGGATGGGTGCTGGATCGAAAGATATACCTTGAAGATTTGAACAGATAGAGCTGCACACCAAATAGCTCCCTTTCAGTGGCGGCTGGTCCATAGAAGGCGCTAGATAAATATAAAGTGTGTTAAAGTGTCTAAAGTGAGTAAAGTGAGTGGTAAGGTGAGTGTTTGTTTAAAGTGAGTGTGTATGTGTGGATATGTGTGCAGTGAGTGTAGATGATGGGTTGTTACATAGTGTCATTGTCGTTGAGCATCCTGATGGTCTGGGGATAGAAGCTCCTTCTGAGTCTCTCTGTACTGGCCATGAGACTCCGGTAGCGTTTGCCTGACCGCAGCAGTGCAAAGAGGCAGTTGTTTGGGTGACTAGAGTCTTTGATTATTCTCTTAGCCTTGCTGCTCTTATTAACCTCCACTTTTCCCAGAGTTACGGTGGCAGACTGGGAGTTATGCCTGCTCCCCCGGGGAAGATACACAGGATATACGTTCATCTCAAAATGTGTGTATGTAATGTATGTATGTGTGTGTGCACATGCGTGTGTGTATGTCCTTGTTTTCCTATCGATGAGGAATAGGATGTCCCCACAAAGATAGAAAACACAGTTATTTTCTAGCCTGGTGGGGGCATTGGTTGGACCCGGCAAGGATAAGAGATTATTTTAGGGTCACAAGTTAGCGTTAAAGGGACTTCAAGATGGCAGCTGTGCACTATATTCTCCCAGTGCTAAAAGGCTAAATGATCTATTACTCTGTTTTAAGTTCGAATTCCTCCCAGGAATAGCAAAGGAGAAAACATTTACAGAACCATTCTATTGAGAAAATGAGATGTTAAACTCTTGAGACAGGAGGAGAAGGTGATAAGGAGTCTGAAAGAAACAAGCGCTCTAATCGACAGAGACAAAGCTCTATCCTGTTACGAGTGCGCTTAGTTGGCATGATGATTGGAACCCAGTAGCAGATTGAAACACAAGAGCTTGGAGAGAGCAGGCAGGAGACGGCGGTGTGATAAACAAAGGTTTTACTCAAAAGACAGGAAACACAGGATACACGACTAACAACACGTAAACACGGGTAACATGAAATAATGACCCAGCAATGTATGCTGGGTTGACAACACCTAAATACACACACTAATTAGAGACAGAGGGTGATTGTTAACAGGACACAGGTGTGGTAAACAGAACTAACACAAGACTGAACACACAGGGAAATAAACTAGAACAAATGTATAATACAGAGACAAGACTAGAACACATTTACAAAACACAGACAGTAGGAACGCCAGACTAACACAGTGGAAACAATACAGACCGCAAAGACAACAAATATACAAAACACAAATTGATGTAAATGATATGACACAGCTGAGTGACCTGACCCCAGAGCTGCCACATCTGAATCAGGCCACCAGATGGCAGCGGTGTATAGTGCAGTGGAGTATTGTTATTGAAAGGGGGTATGAAGGGAAATTGTGAAGGTCCAAATCCTGGTCCAGCCGAACCAGGGGGAGGGTTGCCGTCTGGTCCAGCAGGACCGGGGGGAGCGTTACATATCCCAGATACTCTGGGCATAGGGATGGATAGCAAGAAGCTAACAACGGGTAACAAGAAACAGCAGCTAGCAGGTAAAGCTAACCAAGGAGGTACACAGGGGAAGACGCAAAAGGTGCTATAAGGCTAATACTAACGAAGGGGGAACGGCTATGACAATGGAGGCTATGCGCTTACTCTCTCTCTCTCTCTTGCCAGTTAACGGAGTAACCACAAGTAAATGCTCAGCCCATCCTCCGCTGGTGTGTGTTTGGTAGGAGTGCCAAGCATTGACTGGTGTTTGTATGACATTCGCTTCAATGTAGTCCTTTTTAAAACCTGGAAGCTGGAGAATGTGGAGTGGTTTAGGACCATATCTCTGGCCTGATAATACGTACAGAGTTATCTCTGAGCTTGTCTTACTCTGTAGTTAAGTAACTTTTCTACAAATACAAGAGAGGCCCATAGTGGAATTCCCCTTTAAAGGTTAGGGTTAGGTTAGTTAATGACCCAGGGTAAGAGGTTAGGGAATTAATGCAACTCAACAGAATATCCCCCCAAGGAATGGAAACATAGCTCTCTTCGTGTGTGTGTGTGTGTTAGGGCTGTACTGAATGTAATTGTTTTACATTTAAAGCTTCTATTGAAGTTTTCGAATTAAGCTTCTAGGGGTGTAAAGGTACATGTATCCGTACCGAACCATTTCAGTGTGTACCGTACCGTACTGAACGGCTGTGTACCGAACGAATACAACGGTATGTTAACCACTAACGACCGCCCACCGGGTCGTTTTTTTTCACAATCTAATATAATTATTATTATTATTAAAAAAAATTACAAATCGATTATTAATTTCAATATAGAATATTTGTTGACAGCCCTACAAGTACAATTAGTTACTCCACACTACATCACCCCTGAGGGGTGATGTACCGAAAACCCGTACCGAACCTTGACTTCAAAACCGAGGTACGTACCGATTTGTGGTTTTTGTGTAACGTTACACCCCTAGAAGCTTCGAATGTCTGTCATCATATTTTATGACGTAATCATATATATATATTTTTTTAGATAATAAAAAAAAAATCCTTAAACGAAAACCTCAATTTGAATAAAGTGATTAATCTGATTAACTCATTCCGGGCCAACAGCGCCCTCTGCTGATTGCCCTTCTGTGCCAACGCTATATCCAATGGAGAATAGGACTTATTTGCAAGTGCATAAAACATATAAAATATAATAGCAATAGATCTAAATAACACAGTGATCGTCAATGAGTTGCTTCCAGTCAACATGTACGAAACGGATTGTTTTTTCATCAGTACATTTCTGTTTTATATCGTTTCGAATACGAGTATAGTTTTGGAGATTTCTAGTAATTCCAGAGAAAGACACGATAATAGCCCTTTAGTGGAATACACAAAACACGTTGTAATTTTGCGGCTGATTTATGAATAGTTTTCAAATAAACGCTAGATTATCGATAGTATATGTGTCCTCATGCACGAAGAGAAGCGGGGTCTGAAAAATCGCTTCTCCGTACTTTGGTCGGCGCGAACCTCAGACACACACACACGGTATTTGCCCTTTGCGAGCTCAGACCCATTCCCAATGATAACGTCAGGCTGGATGGATGAAAAATTTATGGATATCGCTAATAAAAGAAATATGGATTAAAAGCTGAGATTTCTCAGGTTTGGCACCCAGAGCATGGCGAGTTAGTTAACCCGGACTATCTCGGGTTTGGCCTCCAGTGAGTTAAATGAGTCTTTAAAAAGATTTTTTTTATCAACTTTCTTTAATGAATATAACTCTGCAGTTTCGTCAACATAAATAATCCAATAAGGGCAAATTTGATAAAAAAAATAAATCCAATAAGGGCACGGTTGGTACGAAAGTGATGGTGACGTCTTGATGGAGCGCCGAGCGCCAAGCGGATGCAGATATGCTACATCATTTATGATAAATGTTTTATTTAAATTTGTATGACGAGTCATATACCATAATAGTATAATACTATAATATTAGTGTAGGCTAATCTTTATCTGCAACTGTGAAGAAAAACCCCATTGGTTTAAACAGAATGAATACAATTTTTTTTTTTATATATATATATATTTTTTTAATGTTGATTTAGAATTCGAATGTCAACATTATGAATGAAGCATCGAAGCTTCGAACTATTCGGTACAGCCCTAGTGTGTGTGTGTGTGTGTGTGTGTGTGTGTGTGTGTCTGTGTGTGTGTCTGTGTGTGTGTGTGTGTGTGTGTGTGTGTCTGTGTGTGTGTCTGTGTGTGTGTGTGTCTGTGTGTGTGTGTGTGTGTGTGTGTGTGTCTGTGTGTGTGTCTGTGTGTGTGTGTGTCTGTGTGTGTGTGTGTCTGTGTGTGTGTGTGTGTGTGTGTCTGTGTGTGTGTGTGTGTGTGTGTGTGTGTGTGTGTGTGTGTGTGTGTGTGTGTGTGTGCGCGTGTGTGTGCGTGTGTGTGTGTGTGTCTGTGTCTGTGTCTGTGTGTGTGTGTGTGTGCGCGTGTGTGTGCGCGTGTGTGTGCGTGTGTGTGTCTGTGTGTGTGCGTGTGTGTGTGTGTGTGTGTGTGTGTGTGTGTGTGTGTGTGTGTGTGTGTGTGTGTGTGTGTGTGTGTGTGTGTGCGCGTGTGTCTGTGTGTGTGCGTGTGTGTGTGTGTGTGTGTGTGTGTGTGTGTGTGTGTGTGTGTGTGTGTGTGTCTGTGTGTGTGTCTGTGTGTGTGTGTGTGTGTGTCTGTGTGTGTGTGTGTGTGTGTGTCTGTGTGTGTGTGTGTGTGTGTGTGTGTGTGTGTGTGTGTCTGTGTGTGTGTGTGTGTGTGTGTGTGTCTGTGTGTGTGTGTGTGTGTCTGTACACGCAGGTACAGGTGTCCCCTGATCGAAGAAGCCTCCATTTTGTCCCGTGGTGCCTCTCGGCCCTCTCCCCTCTTGTCGGAGGGCTTTTAAAATGAGGGACAGACGTTTCCTTTCCTCCTGGATCCCTTCCCCTCATCATCCCTCCCGTCTGCCCACACACACAGAGTGGAGAGCAGCGTGCTGACCAGTCAGAGGAGGGCAGCATCATCAGCAGTTATACAATGATAGCGCTGGTCGCAGAGTAACCCCCCCCCCCCCCCCCCCCCGCACCAGGCGTTCCACATTGGGAGACCCAGCTTTCTCTGTAGCTGTGGAACTCCCTCTCCCCCTCCATCCAAGGCTCTGACACCATCAACCTCTTCAAAACACACCTAAAAACACACCTGTTCACACTTGCCTTCACGCAACACGGCCCCGCTCCCAAGTCCCCTGACTCTTTTCTTTTCCACAGATCCCGTTGTTTTTTTCTTTTCTTCTATAGTTACGGCTTCATCCAATTGGACAGCACCTTGCTTCCTTTTTTATCTTATTTGTTTTTCTCTTCTGTTACTATACACATATTAATTTTTTTCAAATGTTTTATTACCCTTTCTTTTATATAGCTTCTCTCTCCTTGTACAGCGTCCTTGAGTCTGAGAAAGGCGATTCTCTTTTCAAATCCAATTTATTATTATTATTATTATTATTATTATTATTATTATTATTATTATTATTATTATTATTATTATTATAGTACAGCCTCGTCTCGTCGTACAGCCCCCCCTCCCCCCCCCCCCACACCTTACGACTGGTCATATAATGTGAACAGGTAAACAGAAGTGTTGCTTAAAGAGCAAACTGGGGCGAGGGATTGGGGCTACGAGGAGTAATGGAAGTGGACTAAGAGGAGGCTCAGAGGGTCAGTGAAACAAAGAGGGTCTTTTGTGATTGGTTTCAATAAAATCTCGTCCTTCGGATGAGACGCTAAACCGAGGTCGTGACTGAATTCTGTCGTTAAAGAACCCAGGACGCCTATCGTAAAGAGTAGGGGGTTCCCCGACGTTCCTGGCCAAATTCCCAATAAGGTCTCTTGACATCAAGGCCACCTAATTATCCCTCCCCCTTAAAGGATAACTCCACTATTTTGGGAAATTAGCTTATTTAACATCTTCCCTGGAGTTAGACAAGAAGATACATACCTTTTTTGTCTCTGTGCGTGCATTTTAGCTTTGGGAATAGATGCTCCGTTAGCATAGCTTAGCTTCATCACTGGAAGTGAGGCAGGACAGTAGCCTTACAGTGTCTTACAGTGTATTGCAAGGTCTGACATTGACCAAACTTGATATGCATGACCTTGGTGGGCTCTAGGTCAACTCCTGAAAAGGGGGTCAATGTCAGACCTTGCAATCAAAAGTTAGGGGCGCACTGAAATTATGGCAAGGGTTATTAGCCCCCTAACTTTTGATTGCAAAGTCTGACATTGACCCCCTTTTCAGGAGTTGACCTAGAGCCCACCAAGGTCATGCATATCAAGTTTGGTCAATGTCAGACCTTGCAATACACTGTAAGGCACTGTAAGGCTACTGTCCTGCCTCACTTCCAGTGATGAAGCTAAGCTATGCTAACGGAGCATCTATTCCCAAAGCTAAAATGCACGCACAGAGACAAAAAAGGTATGCATCTTCTTGTCTAACTCCAGGGAAGATGTTAAATAAGCTAATTTCCCCAAATAGTGGAGTTATCCTTTAAAGCCCAACATCCAGGTTAAACCCTACTGATCAATTATGGGTAGTTTACATCATTGGTATATAATTTCATTATTTATTTTTTTCCATTTGACACCGGAAATGCCACTCCGAAAGAGTTAAAAAGGTCCACGCACGAATAACATGCACGTGCGAATCAAAAAAGCTTATCAAACGCCGACGTCACTACAGGTGCATATTAATGAGCCGAATCTAAAAGCTTATCAGACGCTAGCACGGCCGTGACGTCACTTCAGGAAACGTATGCCTTGCCCGTCCGGGTCATAGTACTAGATCAATGGTGGCCCACTCGGTGCATCACAGTTAGCCTATAGCTCCGCCGTCCCTGCTACAGTCGGGACCACTACAGCTCCGCCGTCCCTGCGGGTGGTTCTCTCCTCTTTGTGTGCCCCCGTCCTCGCGGGTGTCCTGCGGAGGAGCTTGTGGACGCGACAACAGCGGCGGCCGTAGGGTGTTTGAGCCTGTGGCGTTAGTTAGCTCATAGCTATCGTGTTTGTACCACTAGCCTTTACGGGCTCGAGCACCCTACGGCTGCCGCCGTTGTCGCGTCCATGGGCCCCCCGGCAGGGTACCCGTGGGGACGCGGATGTACAGAGAGGAGAGAACCATTTTGGGTCGGCCGTTCATGCCGGCCAGCGAGCCGGATGTCGGGATATGTTGTTAGCACAATAGCTACCAAGCTAAGCTATGTTAGCTACTAACGTTATAAACACAATATGTGTACAACGACACAATGATTTACATTATTACAAATATGGTAACGTGGTTGTGGCTTTTACAAATAGTGGTTAGCTTTAGAGATGGATGGCTATAATCACGGAGCAATAGTGTTGTTAGGTGAAACAGATACATTTTCATTCGGCTAGTAGTAGCAAGGCTCTCTGCCTGCAGTGCCTGCCACTAGCTGTGTGTGACTCTTAGCGCCCCTGGTGAGCCCCCTGGTGCCCTGCACCTGTTGTGACGAGATCATTTCGATTACACACGCACGTTATGAACCATTGATTAAAATATCCACGTGCGTGGTGATTGTGTTGGGCAGACAAAATGTTTGATAAAAACGCTAAAACTGGGTCAATTTCAATACTTTTTTTCCCCTTCTTCATGAAAGTCACCGTTGGCCTAGTCCACATTGTTTATTGAACAAAAATACAACGTGAAGGTTGGCCTTTAAGCCATTGTGTAGTGTGATGTGTGCCGTATGCAGTGTATGGCAGCCATTGAGCCTGTGTAGCCCAAGGTTGGGTGCTACCAGTGGTGGTGAAGGAGGCAATTTCCACCCTACGCTTTGAGTGTCTAGAAAAGCGCTATATAAATGTAATGATCATTCATGCATTCAAAGGAACACGCCAACATTGTGGGAAATGCACTTACCGTCTTCATCAGAGTGGGACAAGAAAATAGATGCCAATTTCCTCTGTGTGTTTAGTAGAAAGTTATCTGGCTGCAAGCTAGCCTAGCTTAAAACTCCGGGAGAGGTGTTGTTACGACCCCTGAGGTCTAAGGGTCAAAGGGCTGTAACATAAATATTGGTTGATAGAAAGGATGACTAGGTTTGTAAACAAAGAATTATATTTATTCACATAAAAAGGAAGCACAGGTAACTCAAGGGTGAGCCAAGGCCAAAACCACAAACAAACACCACTATTCTCAAAACAAACCAACCTAACCTATGGTAAAAAGAAATTACATTCAATAACAAAGACAGGTCCTGAGAGCAGCTGAAAGGAAGTATAGAAAGTCACGCCTCACTGCTGACATCGACACATATCACAACCTCTTGTTAACATTCTCCAAAACCATCACTAATGCCAAAGCTTCTTTCTTCCACCATAGGATCGAGGCCTCTGCCAAGAATCTTCGCAAACTGCATGCTACCATGTCCTCCCTCCTCACTCCCCCCCCACCCCCCCCTCCCTCATCTTTCTCTGCCGAAGACTTTGCGATCTTCTTTGAGGAAAAAGTGGAGAACATCCGCAGCTCCTTCTCCCAACCCCCACCCATTCCAAATGCTGAATCGAGAACCTCATCCTTCACTCTGTCATCTTTCTCTCCCATTACAGAAGCAGAGACCCTGACACTGGTAACGTCAAACCGTCCGACTACTTGCCAGCTGGACCAGCTACCCTCGCCACTCCTCCAGACCATAGCACCAGACATCCTCCCATTCCTAACTGCAACCATCAACTCCTCACTCAACTCGGGGGTGGTCCCCACCTCCCTAAAACAAGCCAGAGTCACGCCGCTCATAAAAAAACCAACCCTGAACCCTACCGTCATAGGCAACTACCGTCCTGTCTCTCTTCTCTCCTTCCTTTCTAAAACACTTGAACGTGCTGTATCCAACCAACTTACTGCTTATCTCTTACAGAATGACCTCCTAGACCCTAATCAGTCAGGCTTCAGGACTGGTCACTCCACAGAGACAGCCCTCATTGCGGTCACAGAGGCACTTCACTTAGCAAAAGCGAAAGGCCTCTCCTCTGTCCTGATTCTCCTAGATCTATCTGCAGCCTTCGACACAGTCAACCACCAGATCCTCCTTGCGGCCCTCGCAGGAATGGGAGTGGCTGGCTCTGCGCTGACATGGCTGTCATCATACCTCAATGACCGCTCCTACCAAGTGTCATGGAGAGGGACCCTGTCGGCCACCCGCCCCCTGCGGACGGGTGTCCCCCAGGGCTCGGTTTTAGGACCCCTTCTCTTCTCCCTCTACACTAAATCACTGGGTAACATTATCACGTCTCATGGCTTCTCCTACCATTGTTATGCCGACGATACTCAACTCTTCCTCTCCTTCCCTCCCTCAGATATCCACGTCTCTGAGCGGATCTCGGCCTGTCTGTCCGACATCTCAGCCTGGATGACGTCCAACCACCTCAAACTGAACCTAAGCAAAACAGAATTGCTCCACCTGCCGGCCAAATCCTCCCCCCTAACCGACCTTTCAATCACAGTCGAGAATACAGCTGTGACTGCGTCCCCGACCGCCAAGAACCTTGGTGTTGTCCTCGACGACCAGTTGAACTTCTCTGCTCACATCGCAGCGACAACCAGAACCTGCCGATTCCTCCTGAGCAACGTCAGAAGGATACGCCCCTTCCTGACAAAAGAAGCCACCCAACTCCTCGTCCAATCAACAGTCATCTCCCGCCTCGACTACTGCAATGCACTGCTCGCTGGCCTCCCGGCCACTGCCACTAAGCCTCTTCAACTCATTCAGAACGCAGCGGCCCGCCTGATCTCAAACCTACCGAAGTCGGCTCATGTCACCCCACTTCTTAGGGACCTGCACTGGCTCCCCATTGGTGCACGAATCCACTTCAAGGCCCTCGACCTAGCATACCGTGCGGCAAAGGGAACCGCTCCCGCCTACCTCCGGTCAATGGTCTCTAACTACACACCCTCAAGACCCCTACGCTCTGCATCTTCTGGCCGCCTCAGACCTACTCCTATCCAAGCTCCGGGAGGGTCATCAAAGAGAAGTCGCCTATTCTCAGTCCTTGCCCCACAATGGTGGAATGAACTACCCACCCCAGTTAGGACAGCCGAATCACGTCCAATCTTTCGCCGTCGACTAAAGACGCACTTCTTCAACCATTATCTGAATAAAAAAAAAAAAAAAAAACAATAAAAAAATCGAACCCTAACTAACCGTACTGTCATGCACTTGTCCTAATAAACTAACCTACACTGTAGCACTCAACACTTTGATGAACATTGTTGCTCAGCTGATAGAGTTGTGCCCTTCCTGATGGCTTGTCGTACAGAACTTGTAAGTCGCTTTGGATAAAAGCGTCAGCTAAATGACTAAATGTAAATGTAAATGTAAACCGAAACCATTAGATTAACAAAAACAGGAGAAAACAATACCCAAATGAAATGACGGCTCACCCCATCAGTGCTTCCTGAAAATGAGAAAAGAACACATAGTAATATAATACAGAACAGATATACACATAAGGCAGAACGGAAAACTACTGCCAACTACAAGTATAGTAAAACAAAGTATGATACATTCAATTACAACAAGCTCTATGGCCACTAACAGTTATACAAACATTTTAATGACCTGAGCACATGGTAACTAAACAAAGGGCCAAACCACAACAGAGGCCTAATCACATGCCAG
>NC_140172.1:15862965-15917561 GCF_963971535.1 Notolepis coatsorum | reverse complement strand
GTGTTCCTTTAAGTTTTCTACTAATGTCGAACACATGATACCGTAGGTATTGTGACAACACCACTGTGTGATTGGATTGTTTTCTTTACTTAACCACCTTTATATACAAAATTAAGAACTGTACATAGATTCAAGATTCAAGAGTTTTATTTGTCACATACATAAGACATGCAGTGAAATGTAGGTGACCATGCCCGCCTAGATTGTGCAAAATACAATACAAAAAATGTAAATGAAAATAGACATGATAAGAGAAAAAGTCGTAAGAATAAAATACAATAAAATACAATGCTAAACGTAAGAGTAAAAGGTAATACGTAATAATATACAAATATACAATCTTCGGGATATTGCAAAAAGTCATTTTTAAATGTATGTAGGGTGTGTGAGAGAGTGTAAGTGAGGATGTGTAGTGTGTGCGTGTTCATGTGTGCTTGTATGTGTAGATCTGCTACCTGGAATCCTGGTTCTGATCAGTGATCATCACTTCAACACATGCACGATACATAATGAAAAGGGAACACTATAGTATTATATTCATCAGTCAATCATAACACTCAATGCTCCACTCCCCAGAGCTACTGATGCTTTACTGCCCAGAGCTACTGATGCTTTACTGCCCAGAGCTACTGATGCTTTACTGCTCAGAGCTACTGATGCTTTACTGCCCAGAGCTACTGATGCTTTACTGCTCAGAGCTACTGATGCTTTACCGAATTTCCCCAAGGGGATCAATTACTTGGGTTACATGTGTGTGACAATTTTTTTTATTGCATCGCATCACAAAGCACATGCTTCCATTTGAATCGTTAATGGAAAGGCGACAGAGACCGTCAGATATGGTGGACATCTGAGAGAATATTGACTGTTGAGTTTGAATATCAAGCACTTCCCCTTTTAGAGAGCATGACTGGGTGTATTCAAATGACCTGAGAGGAGCTGACTTCCCTTCTAGCTTTGAGTCCTGCATGTCAACAACGTACAGTAAAATGACATAAACATATTTTGTTAAGGCCTACCAGTAGGAGGCGGTTCATATTTGAAAATGCTTTGAGCTTTGAGCACAATGGCAAGGTATTCAAATGATGTAAATTCACCCAGGTCAATGTCATTAACCACAAACAATATGGATAAAATAGCGGCAACCCCTCCCCCTTTCTTATTTTGTCTAGACTAATAATAATATGTGTACCGGTATCGCCGGTAATGTCGCTTAGCCAGGTCTCAACTAAAAACATACATTGCAAGTCTGTTTCAGTTATCGTATCATTCATTAGAAAATATTTGTTAGCCAACAATCTGAAGAGATGGACTATTTTACTTCTAAAAACTGTGGGAAGACATAATAGTTTTGTGTGTCTCTTGTGTGTAATTGGAGATGGGTAATCTATGTTATCCATGTAATAGTATGTATGTATACGTATGTATGTATGTATGTATGTATGTATGTATGTATGTATGTATGTATGTATGTATGTATGTATGTATGTATGTATGTATGTATGTATGTATGTATGTATGTACTCTGTATGTATGTATGTGTGTGTGTGTATGTATGTATGTATGTATGTATGTATGTATGTATGTATGTATGTATGTATGTATGTATGTATGTATGTATGTATGTATGTATGTATGTATGTATGTATGTATGTATGTATGTATGTATGTATGTATGTATGTATGCATGCATGCATGCATGCATGCATGCATGCATGCATGCATGTATGTATGTATGTATGTATGTATGTATGTATGTATGTATGTATGTGTGTGTGTGTGTGTATGTATGTATGTATGTATGTATGTATGTATGTATGTATGTATGTATGTATGTATGTATGTATGTATGTATGTATGTATGTATGTATGTATGTATGTATGTATGTATGTATGTATGTATGTATGTATGTATGTATGTATGTATGTATGTATGTGTTATGGTTTGTAACCGACCCCAATCGCACAACACAAGACAGGTATGAGAGTAAGCCAAGAACTGGGCATTTATTGAATACAACAGAAAAGCGGCACTGTCCCTTTAAGGGAGAACACAAAATACTGGAAAACAAGAACTAGGGAAAATAGGCACTGTGCCTTTAAGAGGCGAGCAGGCTAAGGGGCTAAGGCTAAAAGACAGGGCCAGGGCAAGGACAGGGCAGGAACAGGGGCAACGGAGAGGGGAACAGGGACAGAGGCCCGCGGAGGCGGGCTGGAGACAGGGACAGAGAAAACAGGGTTAAGGCCTTGGACAGGGCGAGGGACTGGGGCACTGGAGAGGGGAACAGGGACAGAGGCCCGCGGAGGCGGGCTGGATACAGGGACAGAGAGAACAGGGTTAAGGCCTTGGACAGGGCGAGGGACTGGGGCACTGGAGAGGGGAACAGGGACAGAGGCCCGCGGAGGCGGGCTGGAGACAGGGACAGAGAGACAGGCTGTCATCCCCACCTGCCTGAAGAAGTCCACTATTATCCCTGTACCCAAAAAATCCAAGCCTGCTTGCCTCAACGACTACCGCCCTGTAGCTCTCACCTCCATAGCCATGAAGTGCTTCGAGAAGCTAGTAAAGGGCTACATCTGCTCCTCCTCCCCATCAACATGGACCCCCTGCAATTTGCATACCGCCCCAACAGGTCCACGGAGGACGCCATATCCCATGTGCTGCACACAGCAGCATCACACCTGGACAAGAGGCAGGGGAACTATGTGAGAATGCTATTCATCGACTACAGCTCGGCATTCAATACCATAGTCCCCTCCATACTCATAGCCAAGCTCAGGGACCTGGGCTTGGGCTATGACCTCTGCCAGTGGGTCTTGGACTTCCTGACTGGCAGACCCCAGGTGGTGAGAGCAGGCAACTGCACCTCCTCATCCATCACCCTCAACATAGGGGCCCCCCAGGGCTGTGTTCTGAGTCCCCTCCTCTACTCCCTGTACACACACGACTGTGTGGCTCAGCGGAGTAGCAATACAATCGTCAAATTTGCTGACGACACAGTGGTGGTGGGCCTGATCTCTGCCAACGACGAGAGGGCCTACCTGGAAGAGGTCAAGGTCCTGGCGGGATGGTGCCAGGAAAACAGCCTCTCCCTGAACGTCAGCAAAACAAAGGAGATGATTGTGGACTTCAGGAGGTCGGGGGTCAAGGACTACAGCCCCCTCAGCATCGACGGGGCACCGGTTGAGAGAGTCAACAGCTTCAAGTACCTCAGAGCCTACATATCCGAGGACTTGACATGGACCACACACATTAACAGTGTGGTGAAGAAGGCACGACAACGCCTCTACTTCCTCAGGCGCCTAAGGAAGTTCCAAGTCAGCCAGAAGATCCTTAAGAACTTCTACTCATGTACAATAGAGAGCATCTTGACCGGCAACATCACCTCCTGGTTTGGGAATAGCACTGCAAAAGACCAAAGCAGACTACAAAGAGTGACACGTTCAGCCGAACGCACAATTGGAGGGGGGCTCCCCACCCTCCAGAACATTTACTACAAGCGTTGCAAGGGCAAGGCTAAGAGAATCATTAAAGACTCCAGTCACCCGAACAACTGCCTCTTCGAACTGCTGCGGTCAGGCAAGCGATACAGGAGTCTCAAGGCGAGCACAGAAAGACTCAGAAGTAGCTTCTATCCCCAGGCCATCAGGCTGCTAAACGAACAATGAATGAACACTACACAACAACAACCACCAAACGCACATAGCACACACATCCACACGCACACACCCACTTTAAAAAAACACACTGTAGCACCCACTCCACACACTTTATAGCACACACCCACTTTAAACAAACACACTGTAGCACCCACTCCCCACACTTTATATTTATGGATGAAGGATTGCACTACAACTCGTACACCTTACTGTAAATTGTACCTAAAATTGTACCTCATCCCATTTCTGCTTTGCACTAGATAGTACTGTACATTAGTACACTGCATAGTATTGTGTATTGTATATTATATGGTAACTCAGAACATTGTACATATGTCTATACCGAACACTGTGACCTCATTTTCTTCTTCTAAATTCATGCTATATTATGTTATTATGTTATTGATACTATCTTGTCTAGCACAGTCTCTGGAGCGTAACAGTAAGAAGCATTTTGTATGAAAGTATTCTGTACTTCTGTATGACAACTATTAAAGAACTTGAACTAAGGCCTTGGACAGGGCGAGGGACAGAGCTGCTTACAGGGATGGAGTAGGAGCGCGCAGGCTAGACGTCTGGAGGAGAGCGCGCCGGCTCGGAGAGACGCATCCTCCCGTAGAGAATTAGAGAGCGATGCGCGTCTGGAGTGGAGCGCGTCTGCTTGGAGAACGCGCCGGTTCGGAGAGCGCGCCGGCTCGGAGAGACACATCCTCCCGTAGAGAATTAGAGAGCGATGCGCGTCTGGAGTGGAGCGCGTCTGCTGAAGGAGCGCGTCTGCTGTAGGAGCGCATCAGCGCGGAGTCTGGAGTGGTGCGCGTCTGCTTGGAGAACGCGCCGGTTCGGAGAGCGCGCCGGCTCGGAGAGACACATCCTCCCGTAGAGAATTAGAGAGCGATGCGCGTCTGGAGTGGAGCGCGTCTGCTGAAGGAGCGCGTCTGCTGTAGGAGCGCATCAGCGCGGAGTCTGGAGTGGTGCGCGTCTGCTTGGAGAACGCGCCGGTTCGGAGAGCGCGCCGGCTCGGAGAGACACATCCTCCCGTAGAGAATTAGAGAGCGATGCGCGTCTGGAGTGGGGCGCGTCTGCTGAAGGAGCGCGTCTGCTGTAGGAGCGCATCAGCGCGGAGTCTGGAGTGGTGCGCGTCTGCTGTAGGAGCGCATCAGCGTGGAGTCTGGAGTGGTGCGCGTCTGGCGCGGGGTAGGGATGGAGTAGGAGCGCGTCTGCTGAAGGAGCGCGTCTGCTGTAGGAGTGCATCAGCGCGGAGTCTGGAGTGGTGCGCGTCTGCTGTAGGAGCGCATCAGCGCGGAGTCTGGAGTGGTGCGCGTCTGCTGTAGGAGCGCATCAGCGCGGAGTCTGGAGTGGTGCGCGTCTGGCGCGGGGTCTGGAGTGGAACACTGGAATACCTCCCGTAGAGAATTAGAGAGCGCAGTACTGTGTCCCACTCCAGGCAAAACGGCGACAGGTGGCGAAGGCTGGCACCTCGTCTCACGCCGGAGATGAAACAGCATCCAGAATACAGAAACAGATACAGATAGGGAATCTCCCGTAGGAGCTTACAGATAGAGAAATGATACGGAACGACCCGACAAGGACTGGGGGGGAGATCGAGGTATTTAAAGAAAACTGACCTTGCTAGCTGAAAGGGCAGTCCTAGCAGCGGGGAAACTGACCATGCTAGCTGAAGGGGCAGTCCTAGCAGTGGGAGAAAACTGACCTTGCTAGCTGAAGGGGCAGTCCTAGCAGTGGGGAAACTGACCTTGCTAGCTGAAGGGGCAGTCCTAGCAGTGGGAAAGCTACACAAAAAGTGGAGGCCAAGCAGAGGGACCGGGTTAGCTGCCTGGGCATGGCTAGCTACAGGGCCTATGCTAGCTGCAAGGGCTGCATTAACATAGAGGCTGTGCTAGCAGCCGGGGCTAAGCTAGCAGACTGGGGCCATGCTGGTAGTAGAGGCCTGGCAAGCTGCAGGGGAGCTAACGAGGCTAACAGGGAAGCTAACAGGGGAGCTAACAAGGAAGCCAACAGGGGAGACTAACAGGGAAGCTAACAGGGGAGCTAACAAAGGCTAACAGGGGAGCTAACAGGCTAACAGGGGAGCTAACAGGGAAGCTAACAGGGGAGTCAACAGGGGAACTAACAAAGGCTAACAGGGGAGCTAACAGGCTAACAGGGGAGCTAACAGGGAAGCTAACAGGGGAGTCAACAGGGGAACTAACAAAGGCTAACAGGGGAGCTAACAGGGAAGCTAACAGGGGAGCTAACAAAGAACAAACTCAACATACACTGTCTGTGCTGGCTGGGGTCGTCGACTGGTGTATGTATGTATGTATGTATGTATGTATGTATGTATGTATGTATGTATGTATGTATGTATGTATGTATGTATGTATGTATGTATGTATGTATGTATGTATGTATGTATGTATGTATGTATGTATGTATGTAT
The DNA here is from genome assembly GCF_963971535.1 of Notolepis coatsorum. Taxonomy (NCBI): domain Eukaryota; kingdom Metazoa; phylum Chordata; class Actinopteri; order Aulopiformes; family Paralepididae; genus Notolepis; species Notolepis coatsorum. Next base: position 15,911,461 of record NC_140172.1, on the reverse strand, counting down.
GTATGTATGTATGTATGTATGTATGTATGTACTCTGTATGTATGTATGGGTATAGTATTTGTACGTGGTGTCACTGAAATGTCTGGCAAACGTCGGACTAACGCTGGTTAAAAACGGTTAACCTGCTCCTCATAGGTACATCCATCCCAAAACCCCTATGAACGTTGAACATTTATCTCAACTACGAAGGGAACTGTCTCCGCAGCCAAACTAAACACGGCGGATGACTGACAGGGAGGAAACCCCACTACATCTGTCAGACAAGCCAGCAGCAAAGAAGAAGAGAAACGACCAATAGTCCATTTACACAAGGCCTTTGAAAGACACAAGATCAGAGCACCCTCGCAGGGCAGCGCCCCTGGAGCGGTGTGGGGGTTCAGTGCCTTGCCCAGGGGCACTATGGCAGAGGTTGTGGGCACTATATACTGCATGTATGCCAGTGGGGGATTGAACCACCACTGTACTGTTGGCCTGTCTACCTATAGTGTAGACTACAATGTGATGTGGTGGTAGAACCTAAATGCAGTACGAAGAACACGTGGATGTTTAAGTGTTTAATGATTTTTTTTTGGAAAAGTCCAAAAATACAAATAATATCTCAGTTTACACACTGGAGAGCGAACACTAACAGAAAACTAGCGACTAGAGGCTCACAAAAGAAACAAAGCTCAGGCAGCAAACATGACACAGATTACACTTGACTGCAGAAGGACATCAAACAATGGACCAACACAGTGAACAGGAACAGAGGAACTAAAATACACAGAGGAGCAAATGAAAAAAGAGACATACTGTACCTGGCCTAACAGGCACGTGCACACATAGAGCCCCAGGGGTGCTTGAGCACCTGCCTTTTTGAGCCTCATAAAAAAAGTGCCATTAAAAAAATATATATATATATTATTATTATTTTTTATTTGTTTTGCCGTTACGCATATAGACTGCCCTTCCAACTGAAAAATGTCAGGATATAATCAAAATATTAGGTAAAGAGAGAGAGATGCCCCATATTCCATTGCAGTTTGCACGGCCTCCTCAGCGTGCCTCTCCGCGGACCTATATATTTTATGCATAGCGTGGGTGGTGATGATGATGATGATGATAGAAACCGCTGTGGCGCATACAGTTGAATGCTGGTATTACACTCACTGAGGGACACGAAGAAGTCAAGTCCGATGGAATTTTGGGAATCTCAAATACAAATCGAGATTGGAATAAAAAATGCATTTATATTAAACAATACAGAATATACAGCACTTCTTGGGGTCTGTAGGGTAAGCACTTATTCCCTCCCCCCTGAACATTTATGGAGATGTATGGGCCTTTTAAGTCAGTGATAAAAGTGTTTTTCAAGGATAAGTGAGCTCCTGCACTGATTATTATAGTTCAATATTTATAAAACTGCTGATAAAAACTGCGCGGCGGCAGCAGTTTCAATCAATCAATCAATCAAATTTATTTGTATAGCACGTTTAAACATGACGCTTGTCAACCAAAGTGCTTCACATAGCTAAGCTAAGTACAAAGAAAAGTATAAAATAAACAAAAAAATTTAATAAAATCAACGGACAGACAAAGGAAAAACAGAACAACACGTCAACAAGTACGGCAAGAGTCAAAGTGAGTCAGGGAAGGCCAGGCGATATAGGTGGGTTTTGAGTTTTGATTTAAAAGACTCGATGGAGGGGGCAGATTTAATGGACATGGGGATTCTGTTCCAGAGGTCAGGGGCTGCGACCGCAAAAGCACGTCCCCCCCTAGACTTGAAGTTAGACCTACGAGTGGTTAGGAGACCCTTATCAGCCGATCTGAGGGCCCTGGCGTTGGTATAGGGGGTGAGGAGGTCTGCTAGGTAAGCAGGGGCTTTACCATTTAGGGCTTTATAAACCAATAAGAGGACCTTGAAGTCTATTCTAAAGCGCACCGGGAGCCAGTGGAGGGAGGCAAGTACAGGGGTGATGTGAGCTCTCTTCCGGGTACCTGTGAGCAGTCTAGCGGCAGCATTTTGGGGGAGTTGTAGACGGGCTATGGTGGATTTATTTAGCCCCAGGTACAGGGAGTTACAGTAGTCTAAGCGTGAGGATATGAAGGCGTGAATTACTCTTTCCAGGTCTGAGGGGGAGAGAATGGCCTTGATCTTGGCTATGGACCGGAGCTGGAAAAAGCGCCCCTCCACCACCGAGTTTACCTGCCTATTGAAGGAAAACTCAGGGTCAAAGAGCACGCCCAGGTTTTTAACAAAGGGCTTGACTAGGGGAGACAGGTTACCCAGGCTGCTGGCAATGACATTGGTTTGGTTTGGAGGGCCGAAAAGGAGGATTTCACATTTTGACTGATTTAGCTGTAGAAAATTGTGTGCCATCCAGCATTTGATGTCGTCTAGGCAGAAACGAAGACTGTCAAGATTGTTTATATTGTTGGGTTTCATGGGGAGATAGACCTGAGTGTCGTCAGCATAAAAATGGAAAGAGATGTTGTGTTTTTTTTTAACAATATTTGACATGGACTAGATCAGTCCGTTTGCTCACAGATTCATAATAATATTAATTTATCTCCCGAATCAGACGTAGTCCTATTTGAGAGTGAGAAAAAAGCCTGCAGTTAGCTTCGGGTGCCCGGCTTGATATTCTAGAGCTCGTCTATATATTCTACTGAATTATTGCGAGTTGTAGACCTAGCTACTTGACATTTATGATTTGTAAAATAAAAGAAACATTTGATTGATTGATTTTCTCTATTTCGGTCATTTGAACATAGGACCCGGGGAACATAGGACCCGGGGAACATAGGGATGACCCCCTCTGGGACACGGGCAGGGCGCTCCACAGGAACAGTGCCAGGAGATAAGATAAAATATTCCTTAATTGATACTCTTGGGGAAATTCGGGAAAGCATCAGTAGCTCTGAGCAGTAAAGCATCAGTAGCTCTGAGCAGTAAAGCATCAGTAGCTCTGGGCAGTAAAGCATCAGTAGCTCTGGGCAGTAAAGCATCAGTAGCTCTGAGCAGTAAAGCATCAGTAGCTCTGGGCAGTAAAGCATCAGTAGCTCTGAGCAGTAAAGCATCAGTAGCTCTGAGCAGTAAAGCATCAGTAGCTCTGGTCAGTAAAGCATCAGTAGCTCTGGGCAGTAAAGCATCAGTAGCTCTGGTCAGTAAAGCATCAGTAGCACTGGGCAGTAAAGCATCAGTAGCTCTGAGCAGTAAAGCATCAGTAGCTCTGGGCAGTAAAGCATCAGTAGCTCTGGGCAGTAAAGCATCAGTAGCTCTGAGCAGTAAAGCATCAGTAGCTCTGGGCAGTAAAGCATCAGTAGCTCTGGGCAGTAAAGCATCAGTAGCTCTGGGCAGTAAAGCATCAGTAGCTCTGGGCAGTAAAGCATCAGTAGCTCTGAGCAGTAAAGCATCAGTAGCTCTGGGCAGTAAAGCATCAGTAGCTCTGAGCAGTAAAGCATCAGTAGCTCTGGGCAGTAAAGCATCAGTAGCTCTGGGCAGTAAAGCATCAGTAGCTCTGGGCAGTAAAGCATCAGTAGCTCTGGTCAGTAAAGCATCAGTAGCTCTGGGCAGTAAAGCATCAGTAGCTCTGGGCAGTAAAGCATCAGTAGCTCTGGGCAGTAAAGCATCAGTAGCTCTGGGCAGTAAAGCATCAGTAGCTCTGGGCAGTAAAGCATCAGTAGCTCTGAGCAGTAAAGCATCAGTAGCTCTGGGCAGTAAAGCATCAGTAGCTCTGGGCAGTAAAGCATCAGTAGCTCTGGGCAGTAAAGCTTCAGTAGCTCTGGGCAGTAAAGCATCAGTAGCTCTGGGCAGTAGGGGTTGGGGGAAATATCGATACGTAGTAGTATCGCGATACTTTGCGTGGCGATACTGTATCGATACAGGGACGCCAAGTATCGATATTTAATTATAAAAAAAAATAAAAAAAAATTGTATAAGGAAGTTGCATTGTTCATTTCAATAGTACAGTAGTCACACACACACACACACACACACACACACACACACACACACACACACACACGCACACACACACACACACACACGCACGTGTGCATTCAGTTAAGTTGGAATATGACTGTAATACAAACAGTTCAGTTTGTCAGGTGCATGCAACACATCGGTCTGCTTGACAAAATCCCATTTGCTGCAATAAAAATTATTGAAGTGAGATGAACAGACTGAACTTTATTTTATTAGATAAAACATGTTGACAAAGTTTTACTTTGCAGTTGAAAAAAGGTAATAAATCGCAATATATCGCAATATTAATATAGCAATACTCAGCATATCGCAATACTATCGTATACTTATGTTGTAGGATCGGGTTTACATGATGTAGCATGTGCATATTTAACAGATTCAGTGTGGACAGAGAGGGGGTCATCCCCATGTTCCCGGGGGTCCTTTGTTCCCCTTCCCGAAAAAAAGGTCCCATGTTCCCTGGGTCATACTGTCATTAGCCTACCTTGTTATTACACAATCCCGTTATTACCAGGCAGTGACAATATCTAAGATAATGACTGCAGACCAAGGAGGATAGATATTAGTTCTATATAATAGTTAATTTATTTCAAAATCTTATGGAAACAGGGAACTAGAAGCCTTTTTCGGGACCGGGGAACATAGGTATGCTCCCAATTCTCCACCTTGGCTTTGGAGCGGGGAACATAGGACCCGGGAAAATAGATACGCTCCCACAGAGAGCGTCCGATGCAATGCGACAGCGGGAAGCGGATGAAACGCATGAAACAGATGACACTTTACTACAGAAGACATCAAACAATGGACCAGCACAGTGAACAGGAACAGGGGAACTTAACGAGACACACCTTGGATAATTACAGCTACTGTAGAGACACCTGGGATTGATTGATTGATTGATTTATTGATTGATTGATTGATTGAAAAGTTTATTAACAGATTGCAGAATGGGTACAGTACAGAACTTAACGAGACACACCTTGGATAATTACAGCTACTGTAGAGACACCTGGGATTGATTGATTGATTGATTTATTGATTGATTGAAAAGTTTATTAACAGATTGCAGAATGGGTACAGTACAGTACAGCTCAATACATACAATTGTTAAGGGGATGCAGACCAGAGAAAGACTTTCGTCTTGTTTACATCAGGGTCCCCCATTTTCAATTCATCATAACATATATGACATACATGACATACAGATAGACGGTACTGCTACATCTATACATTTATGACATACCAGATTTGCAAATACAGTACTGTTTGTGATACAAACACATTTGTAGGGGCCAGTTTCGAATTGCAGTCTCCCGTAGGTGTTCTTTGAGAGTGTTTTTGAATGTGGGTAGTGATTCACATTCCTTTACAGCTTTGGGTAGGGCGTTCCACATTGATGTGGCATAATTGCGAAACGTGTTTAGTCCCTTGTTTGAGCCGAATCTGGTTGAACATGATTTGTGGAGCTCCCTCTGGTGTTGTGATCGTGGTATTCACTGACCTTTGGGAAGTATTTTGACATGTACATGGGTACCTTGGTCGTGTAGTGTATCTTGTAGACCAGGCCCATTGCAAGTTGCTGTACTCTGTCGTCTACTCTAAGCCATCCTTGGTTGTCAAAGTGGGCAGGGGAACCAGATTAACAAAGAACTACAAATAATTAAGACAATGAACTACAACTATGGAAAACAAGACAAGAAACAAACTGGGGCAAAACAAGAATACTACAAAGACTTAACAGAGAACAGAGAGAGAGAGATGTTGGGCAAGTTACTCAGGAAGTGTAATTAGTTACTGATTACTCCTTTAAAAAGTAATCAAAATGACTTTACTGATTACTTTGTATCAAAGTAATTAGTTACATTACTAGCTAGTAGTTACATTACTTGTTACTTTCAAGCTGCCCTGATCTTAGATCCAGTTTCTGTTGTTTTTTTTGTGTCAAGTTTCACATTATTGTGCTGCCTTGTCAGATGCTTCATAAAATTCAATGTTGTATTCTTTTTACAGGCAGTTATTGAAGGAGTAACGTTAGCTCTCTTCCTCACCCTCCATACTGCTTTTTGGCTAGTAGCCAACGTGACCTTGCTTTGACCTCCCGGCCCGTGCGCACTGAGGACCGTGTATAAAAAACATAATCTAACATTATAGGGGGACAAATTAAAAACACATTGCATTCTGGTAACGCTGTAATGCAGCGTTACTTAGATTAGTAACTGTAATATAATTACTATTTTGGAAATTGTGAGTCCAGGCTCAATAGCAGCAGCAGGCGTGGTTGTATGTAAACAGTGTAGACAGCTGGTAAACAGATATGCAAAGTGGAATATTTAGGTTTATTAGTTGAGACGCCCGATGGCCTGGTGGTAATAACTGTCCTTATGTTTGGTGAAGCGGGCAGTCAAGCTCCTGTATCGTGTGCCAGACAGTAACGGTGAGAACGGTCTGCATGCTGGGTGGCTGTGGACCTGGATGATGCTGTGTGCCTCCCGCAGGCACCGCTGATGAAAGGTCTCCTGGACGGCCTGGAGTCTGTGCTGTGCCGCCTCCACTGCTCCCTGTAGTGATGTGCGGATGTGGCAGATGAAGCAAGCTCTCGATTCGGCAACTATAGAAGTTTGTATGGACGCTGGCATTGATGCCAAAACTTCCTACGTTTCCTCAAGAAAAGGCGGCACGGTGGTGTAGTGGTTAACACTGTCGCCTCACAGCAAGAAGGTCCTGGGTTCGATTCCCGGCTTGGGGACCAGGTTGCTGTGTTGTCAGGTACCCAGGTGGGGGATCTCCCGGGCCTTTCTGTGTGGAGTTAGCATGTTCTCCCGTGCTCGCAAGGGTTTCCCCCCCGATAATATAAACCCAATGGAAAAACATGCACAACAGATCGCTAACGCTGTCACGTCCCTGTCTGCTCCCGGCTGCCCTTTAGGGGGAAGGACGAGGGGGTGGGTCAAGGGGGGGGGAGGACGAGGGGAGGGGGGGGGGGTCAAGTGCAGAGAGACATTTCATCAGCGACTCAATGCATGTGTGTGTGTGTGTTCCTGTGTGTCGCCCATCTCGCGTGTGTGTGTTAATCTGCATGACAATTAAAGACGTCTTAATAGGGAGGTGTAGTCTGACGTCACTGGTTGTTCCACCCGTATAGGGATTTATCATTGGTCAAATGGATTATCGGCTATTGTAACAATTCTGCCGCATGGAAATTGAAAAGCTTTCCATTTTTGCACAAAAAGAGTTCCCTTCTATCACTAACATTATTGTTTAAGCATTTTTGGTTGAAATAAAATTCGCACAGAAAGGTACACCATGCAAATGTTAATGCTTTATTTGTTTTAAACGAGACGATTTAGAAATGGGCAATGGGGAAATACATTGCGTTGGACAGAGGGTGGAACAGGGAAAAGCGGCAATGATGTAACCACTACACCTCCCTATAGAGCCACTGGCAAGCTTTCTTGACCACTGTGTCTGTGTGTAGTGTCCAGGAGAGGTCCTCGGTAATGTGCACACCGAGGGGGTTGAACAACCTCAGTCTCATCAATGTAGTCCACAATCATTCATTTTGTTTTACTGACGTTCAGAGAGAGAGAGAGCTTGTTGTTGTCCTGGTACCAGTGTCTTCACCTCCTTGTCCGTGATGATAAGGCCCAGGATGGTCATGTCATCAGCAAACTTGATGCCCGACATTGGAGCTGTGCCTAGCAGCACAGTGATCGGTGAACAGGGAGTACAGGAAGGGGCTGAGCGCACAGCCCTGTGGAGCGCCTGTGTTAAGGGTCAGCGAGGAGGAGGTATGGCTGCCACTTCTCACCACCTGGGGCCTCTGCCCATCAGGAAGTCGAATATCCCGCTGCAGATGTAGGTTAGAGACAGGGGTGTAAAAAGTACCCAGAAACTATACTTAAGTGAAAGTATGGGTACCGTCTCAAAATCGTACCCAAGTGAAAGTCAGAGTATCTGGCTAAAAACACACTTGAGTAAAAGTAAAGAAGTTTCTACTTTTAAATGTACTTAATTTAAGTACTAAAAGTAAAAACTTTTTTTTATTCCGGGGCATGAAATGTTCTGTTTCATCCTCTTCATCACTCGTACTATCGTTTGTGGCCATCTTCTGTAGCGTGTCACTCTGACTGTCTATTCTTCTGATAGCAGGTGTTTAATCAAAGATCCCCGCTTTCTAGTCTTGCACAAGGACCAATCAGCATGGGTATGGGCGGGTTCATTTTCCATTGATGGATTGATTTGATTGGCTGTTTTTAAATAAAGAGCGGCCGCAGGATTAATAACATTAACGTTATAGTTCGGCCAGAGAAACAAATATACTAATTAAAATGGTTGGACCTGCGAGATTTGTACTTTGTACTTTGTAGGTCTGCATTTTAAATGTAAGGAGTAAAAAGTACGTTTTTTAAATGTAAGGAGTAAAAGTACAAGCGGACATTGTGCTCGTCACCAACGCAAGAGACACGACCGTCATACTGGCTCAATTGGCAGAGTCAGCGGGTGGAAGTCGATGGGTGGTAATCTGGACGTTGTGGACAGCGACTCCTACAGGTCGGTTGGGGGACGCCTGCACAGCAGAGACAGGAAATGGCGGGGGTAGTGTGAGCCTCCCACACGTTACACCTCGCCAATGAGAGTCCGCGCTGGCAGGTGAAAAGATGTGACAGGCTGCCTCCTCGTGTACCGGAGTCGACACGTGATGCAAGGCTTCTATCCTCCCTACAACCGACCAGTGGGGGGCATATGCGAGCAACGTTCAAGACAGGGGAGGGGAGAATTGGAAACACGAAATTGGGATGGGAGAAACATTTTAAAAATGAGGAGAAAAAGTGGATTAAAAAAAAAGTATACAAACCTAATAATACTAGAGTAAAGTACAAATCCCCAAAAACAGTACTTAAGTATTGTAACGAAGTACAATTACTCAAGTACTTTACACCCCTGGTTAGAGAATGATGGTGTTAACCCTTTTCACTACCGTCGGTAGTGTGATAGTAAAGGGTTAACCTGCTGTTGTGTGGCAGTGAAAGGTTGACCTTCTGTGTATTGTCGCAGTGAAAGGGTTAACCGTTTGGTAGTGCGGCAGTGAAAGGGTTAAAGGCTGAGCTGTACAGTATATAGAGCATTCTCACATAATGTGAGAATGTAAGGTGAGTGAGTGCGTCGCCAGGGCGATGGCATCATACGTGGTCCTGTGTGGTCTGTAGATGAACTGAATGGGGTTTAAGCCTATAACACCTAACCATGTTTTGCCCCTGTCATCAGTGTGGTTGATTGTTCTTATTGGAAAACTATATTTTTACCAATGCTATATCCCCTCGTAAATCTTTAGGCTATGCCATTTCACCTACATCTTTTCACTGACTGAGCTCTAATCGACACAAAAGATTCAGCATCCAGATGACATCACATGAGGACAAATTCAAAGTCATTAACTTTCAATATCCTGTCTGTCAGTGCCAGTGGCACACTAAATATTCACAGGGATAATGATGCAATCATCAGTATTTTTGGAACCAGTGAGCACTAGATATTACTGAATCTCGTTTTTCCCAAATGGATAAAGTGTATATTATGCATACCATCCCTCTCAACAGTAACTTATACATTTATCCATCCATAGAAAATAGGATATCTGCACATTGTAAGATGATATATCTCCTATTGACTATAGATATTGAGAGGATTTTCTCTACATATAACTGTTCCTCTTTGCTCCATTTCAGTGTTTCTCAGCTGGTGGATCAGGACCCAAAGATTGGGTTTCTGACAGATTATCTTGTTTTATATAATACAATGAGTCAGGGCTCCATGGTTGAGAGGTAATGTTTGGGTCCAGAGCCACTACTCTATACAGATACCAGTATATACCACTTGACATCAACACCATATGCCATTAACTGTCGCATTGTGATTGGACGAGAGAGTGTTTATGAGAGCAATATAAGAAGTGCAACTCCGTTAGGGAAAATATACACACGTCCAGGCTGGAGATGTCCACGGGTGGGGGGTAGTCCGGGGGTGTGCCATCCTACACAGAGAGAGAGAGAAGTTAGAACAGGGCAGGTTCAGAGACAGAGGAAGCAAACAGGTTAGAGTCCTAGTACCACGGCAGGTGAAGCAACACTCGGACGGGGAGTGGCAGGAGCGCAGGCCTCATATCCAGGCTCGGTGATGACCTGATGAGTCTCAGGTGTGTAGGATGACCCAGGTAGACAGCGTGGTGATGACCTGATGAGTCTCAGGTGTGTAGGATGACCCAGGTAGACAGCGTGGTGATGACCTGATGAGTCTCAGCTGTGTAGGATGACCCAGGTAGACAGCGTGGTGATGACCTGATGAGTCTCAGGTGTGTAGGATGACCCAGGTAGACAGCGTGGTGATGACCTGATGAGTCTCAGGTGTGTAGGATGACCCAGGTAGACAGCGTGGTGATGACCTGATGAGTCTCAGGTGTGTAGGATGACCCAGGTAGACGGCATGGTGATGACCTGATGAGTCTCAGGTGTGTAGGATGACCCAGGTAGACAGCGTGGTGATGACCTGAGGAGTCTCAGCTGTGTAGGATGACCCAGGTAGACAGCGTGGTGATGACCTGATGAGTCTCAGGTGTGTAGGATGACCCAGGTAGACAGCGTGGTGATGACCTGATGAGTCTCAGGTGTGTAGGATGACCCAGGTAGACAGCGTGGTGATGACCTGATGAGTCTCAGCTGTGTAGGATGACCCAGGTAGACAGCGTGGTGATGACCTGATGAGTCTCAGGTGTGTAGGATGACCCAGGTAGACAGCGTGGTGATGACCTGATGAGTCTCAGGTGTGTAGGTTGACCCAGGTAGACAGCGTGGTGATGACCTGATGAGTCTCAGGTGTGTAGGATGACCCAGGTAGACAGCGTGGTGATGACCTGATGAGTCTCAGGTGTGTAGGATGACCCAGGTAGACAGCTCGGTGATGACCTGATGAGTCTCAGGTGTGTAGGATGACCCAGGTAGACAGCGTGGTGATGACCTGATGAGTCTCAGGTGTGTAGGATGACCCAGGTAGACAGCGTGGTGATGACCTGATGAGTCTCAGGTGTGTAGGATGACCCAGGTAGACAGCGTGGTGATGACCTGATGAGTCTCAGGTGTGTAGGATGACCCAGGTAGACAGCTCGGTGATGACGTGATGAGTCTCAGGTGTGTAGGATGACCCAGGTAGACAGTGTGGTGATGACCTGATGAGTCTCAGGTGTGTAGGTTGACCCAGGTAGACAGCGTGGGGATGACCTGATGAGTCTCAGGTGTGTAGGATGACCCAGGTAGACAGCGTGGTGATGACCTGATGAGTCTCAGGTGTGTAGGTTGACCCAGGTAGACAGCGTGGGGATGACCTGATGAGTCTCAGGTGTGTAGGATGACCCAGGTAGACAGCTCGGTGATGACCTGATGAGTCTCAGGTGTGTAGGATGACCCAGGTAGACAGCGTGGTGATGAGGAGTCAGGAAGCTGCCCATATAAGGGCATGGAGACCTGCTGCCAGACAGGAGAGAGAGAAAGGCCCTGGCTGTGGTTGTAACATCCTAAGTATGTTCATTCCGATATGAATATTCATGACATCTGATATAAATATCCATGACGTCAATGCATGGAGTCCTGAGCCGCCTGTCCTGTTGCCCGTCATGGTTTCTAGTGGCTCCGCTGTGCAGGGCTGTGTCAGTCTAGCGACAGCCTGTCAGTCACTCTCAGTTGGTCCCACTGGCCCTTCATTCAATTGACGTCTGGCTGATGCTGAGAGGGGAGGAAGAGGAGGAGGCTAACAGAGGGGAGGAAGAGGAGGAGGCTAACAGAGGGGAGGACGAGCCCATATAGGAGGAGGCTAACAGAGGTTTTATTTTATTTTATTGATGGATTAAAAACACACATCAAGGATCCAAAGGATAGCATGAGAAAGAGTAAGACCCTTATTTCCGTCATGGTCCCAGGGCTGGTAGGCCACAACAAAAACGCGACAATGACACAAAACACATACATTTAAAACATTAGAAGACTAACCTATAAAATTGTATATCACACAATAACTAAAAACTGATTGGAAACTGCAGACAATAATATGACCCTGAAAGGATAAAACTATGTAATAACTTTGACAAAGAAGTAAAAATGTGTAGTTCGCTTCATACTTTTAAGAGATTACTCAAATATAAGGTGATACATAAATATAAAACCTCATTATTATCCTAATTATATTGTATCTATAACATACAGTAACTGTATTCAAATAGTGACAAAGGAAATAAGAAAAAGAAAAAACATATATATAAAAAGATTATTCCCCTTGAATTCGCCGCCTTTTGATCATCACCTCACTCAACCTATGGCGTGCTTTGGGTCTTGAGTTACAAGACAAAATATCATTTGACAAGCCGTTCGGACGAGTTGTGAGCGGTCCTGAACTGACCAGTCTCCGCTGATGGCAAAAATGATTGACCACCGTTGTAGCCAAGGAGCGTCTGCTCCGAAAGCGATCCCAGGCGGGTGGGGAGAGTGGGGGAAGGTGACACAAGAAGACGAAGAGGTCCATTGTTTTGACTAGAGCATCGAAATGAATAGCAGCGGACGGCCATTTGGATAATCACGCTGAATTATTGCGGTACACACATTACAAAAACCTTTGTAAAACACACATTTTCCGTGGGACTTTTAATAAACTTTGGACCTGTATGACTATAAGACTTCAGGTTATGTTTTCCAGCTCCTACCTCTCAGCTGGAACCCAAAGAACAGGCATCTGGCAACAAGTCAACACAAAAGTAAGGAGCTGTGTCCTCTGTGCCTCTGTTTCTCTATTACATTAGCACTCAAAGTGATTTTTCTTTATTGTGTAAGAAACTTACCTTTCAAACTTACCTTTCAAAGGAGACCAGACTCATGCATGTGCTATAAGTATAACGTATAATAAATCGCAAATTACTTTGGGTATGCAATCGACAGGCGTTTTTTATGCTAAATGTGCACGACTGTTAAGACTCGTACACAAACTTCTTTTCGTTCTACTTGTGCTGTTTAACACTTTCAATGCCAACGACGCGATTTGTCGTTTGTTCATGTCGACCGTTCATTGCCAACGGCGCGATATGTCGTTTGTTTTTTTATTAGCGATTTGAATTCATATTTCATCAATCTATGTGCTGCAAAATCAATCTACGTTAGTGCTGCAAAATCTCTCTGAGCTCCATTGGGAAAATACCGCCCAGCTTCCTCATTTTACTTCTCAGGCAAGCCACTCGAGGGGATCCAAGTCATTGCCGAGCCGCAAAACAGCGTGGAATACATATTTCCAGTATCCAGCGCTGGATCAATAAACGCGATCGATATTTGGAATGGCGATCAGGAATTGGAATAATCATTTTGGAGAACATCTGATCTGAGGTAAGGAATCTATTTGACCAGTCTTAGGATAATCAGAGCTGTTTTCACGGAGATATCAGCGTGTGCCCTATGTGTGTGTGTGTGTGAGTGTGCGATCAGGAAATAAGAGATTTGATTTTTCAGCTCGCTTCCCTAGCGTGCATAAGTACACATACTATCGATAATCTAGCGTTTATTTGAAAACTATTCATAAATAGGCCGAAAAATGACAAAGTTTTTTGTGTATTCCAGAATATTCCAGTAAAGGGCGATTATCACAGAATCTTTATATTTTCCTGAAACTTTCAAAAAACTAGAGTTTTTCAAAATGGTATAAAACGGAAATGAACCGATTAAAAAACAATCCGTTTCGACAATGTTGACTGCAAACAAGTCGGCCAAATTAGACACATAGCCATAATTTAAGACATAGTTTATGAGTTTGCAAATATGAGAGCTCTATCATTGAAGTAGGTGGTGGCAAGGAAACACTAAAGTTAATGACAATACATTTGCATATAATCAAATCTACTGTAATCTGTGATGTAACTCCGTTGTGCAGGTAAATTGAAAGTGAAAAATGGTGAAGGTGACTGTGAGAGCATCATGTTTATTTATTTATTTTAAAGCTGAGCTACAGTAAGCTTCTGGACTGTCAGGGGTTCTCAAACTTTTTTATACCACGACCCCATTTTATTTAGGATTTCTTTTGGTGATCCCACACTTAATGTATCCCGTAATTTCAACGTGGAATTAAGGAATATCAAAATAAAAGCACACGTTGTTGACCTTGATCGTGCATATTTATTAGAAAATGTTATTACAGCACTATGTTATCGATACACATTTATAAAACGAGGCATATTTAGCCAAAATATGTTGCAGGAACATACGAAAATATATATTTATTTGTTTTATTTTATTATAATTTTGTGTCTCAGCGTCACCTATACCCACGACCCCACTTTGGGTCGCGACCCGTAGTTTGAGAACCGCTGCTCTAGATCCATGCTCTTGTGTTAGCGGTATGTTTGACCGCTCTGGAAACAATAAGACGAAGGCCACAGGTAGTTGTCATCGCCTACAGGGGGCTTCCTTCCTGTCACACCTCTCCCCTGTGCCCTTGAGCTGCACCTACTGACACCCAGGATGCGGTGTAATTAATCCTTTTCACTACCACACTACAGAAGGTTAACCCTTTACTACCACACTACAGAAGGTTAACCCTTTCACTACCACACTACAGACGGCTAACCTTTCACTACCACACTACAGGTTAACCCTTTCACTACCACACTACAGAAGGTTAACCTTTCACTACCACACTACAGAAGGTTAACCTTTCACTACCACACTACAGAAGGTTAACCCTTTCACTACCACACTACAGAAGGTTAACCTTTCACTACCACACTACAGAAGGTTAACCTTTCACTACCACACTACAGACGGTTAACCTTTCACTACCACACTACAGAAGGTTAACCTTTCACTACCACACTACAGAAGGTTAACCTTTCACTAACACACTACAGAAGGTTAACCCTTTACTATCACACTACAGACGGTTATCAAGACACCTCCAGGTGTTGTTTCACTGAGGATGATATCCTGAGTCAGTTGAGTCAGTATATATATATATATATATATATATATATATATATATATATATATATATATATATATATATATATAGAGGGGGAGGGAGAGACTGTGTCTCTGGCTCTATTAAATGAAAGAATCCAATGTTTATCCGAATATTATTTTACTTTTGGCGTATGGTCATCAACCTAACTTCCAAAAGAAGGATTATTTTATGACAGCAAGGAGTAGTATCTTCACTTACTCTACTACGTCTTGGTCATTCAACCCTCGTCGGGTATCTGACAACGTTTAAATGACTGAAACATAGTATTTAATAAAGCTGTCGTAATTCTGATCGTTAAGTGTAAATGTAACTGCGCTTGATGTAAGTGAAAATAGTGTGTGAGTCATCAAAGGTAAAATATCCAAGCTTCTCTCTCTCTCTCTCTCTCTCCCTCTCTCTCTCTCTCACTTCCTCACTCCCTTCCCGTTCTCTTTTGAAGTACGGTACTCTTTCTCTCTCCACTCCGTCTCTCCTGTGTATCACCCTCCCCTCCTCCTCAGATCCACGTCCGTGTTTCTCACAGGACCACAGGAGGATCAATGTGACGAGAGCAGAATGTCAGTGTGATGGTTCCTCGGCTCCACCTGTAGCCACTGATCCCTGATATCAACACAACACATGTTCAAAGGACATCATCGCACACGCACGACCACACACACACACTCACACACGCACACATACACACGCACACACACACACACACACACACATACACACGCACACACACTCACACGCACACATACACACGCACACGCACACGCACACACACACACACACACACACACCACACACACGCACGCACACACACACACACACACACACACGCACACGCACACACATTTCTTATCTGTATTTCTCACTGGTATTTCTGAATGAGATGTTTGCCTCTGACTTGTCTCTATCTGCATCCATCTTTATTTCTCTATCTCTCTCATGCTTATCTGTGCCTGTATCTTCTGAGGAACCTAATTACGAGGAGTCAGAGAGAATTGGTTTACAATTACTTAAAATGGTACAGGCAGTGGTGCAGTGGTCATGGTCACGCTGTTCCATCTGCTTTTTGAGCAGGAGCACGTGCACGCACATGCACGGATGTGCACGCGCGCGCACACAAGAATGTCCACTCGACTCTGCGCCAAGTACCCACCTGGCTACTTTGCATAACCATAGCTCAGGTCATCAGGTGTGTTCAAATACTACAGTTGGACCATTCACACAAATCCTGTGAATGAAATTTGTTACAGTCCATTCCTAGAGGCAATTAGGCATCGTCTTTATTCGCGAGGGAACAATTGTGCGCATGCCGCGTGACGTCATTAAAACACAGTGCAACCCCTTATGAAATCACCACTGCACCGCTGGGTACAGGGCAGGTGTGCGAGCCTTCGGGTATTGTGTAGTGAGCCTTCAGGTACTGTAGTAAGTAGGGATGTCCGATATTATCGGCCGATATTGGCATTAAAATGTAATATCGGAAATGATCGGTTTTCAAAAAAGAAATATATATATATATTTTTTTTTTACATTTATTTAACCTTTATTTACCCAGGCAAGCAAGTAAGAACAAATTCTTATTTAATTTATTGTCAAAAGTATGCATAATGAGGCGGTCAGGTGGCGTAGCGGAGATTGCGTTCGTCACCAACACCGGAGACGCTGGATTCGCCTGTTCGAATCCAGCTCACAGCTCCGGGGTTGTCACCAGCTTGGCTGGCCGTTCACACTAATACAATTGGCTGTATTAGAGGGTGGGGAAGCTGGCGGGGTGGGTCCGGGTCGTTGTAAACAGCGACTCCTACAGTTCGGTCGGGGCGCCTGCTCAGCGCGGATAGGATCTAAGGGGGGTAGTGTGATCCTTCCACACGTTACACCCACTCAGTGAGAGTCCGTGCTGCCAGGTGAAAAGAAGCGGTTGATTGGCTAGACGTGTGTCGGAGGAAGCACGTGATAGCCTCCACTCTCCCAGACCGACTGTGGGGAGTAAGTGCGCAGCGACCAGGAAGGGGATTGGGAATTGGCATAACGACTAACATTGGGATGTACTGTACTGTACCCATTCTGCAATCTGTTAATTAAAATGTTCAATCAATCAATCAATCAATCAATCAATCAATCAATCAGTATATATTTGTTATTTGTTTTTGGTATAGTGCTTAACACTAGCACAGCCATGGAGAAAATGCCACTAATTCCCACCAGGAACGGGTCAGATGACCCGACAGCTTATATGAGAAATATGAGAATCTGTTTCAAGAAATATGTGCGTCCAAATGAGAACACTGAAAATGCTGAAATGCTGCCGCAAACTACACCAAAGCAGAGAAGAAGAATGTGCGCAGTTTGCGCCTACCTACCGCCAATACAATCAGAAGAAGAAGAGAACAACAACAACACATAGAAAAAACAACGAGACGACAACAACAACAAGAATGGCTGAATCAAATACTGAGTCACTTCACGTAGGCCTATGTTTATTAACTGCTTAGCTAATACACTGACTATACTATATTGACCTCAAGGGGTGAGGGAGATAACATTGTGTGGCTACACAGTATAACAAAGCTATCTTGAAGTCCTAGCTGTATTTGGACCAATCTGAACAATTTAAGAAAGTTAATTAACTTCCTGGCCTCACCCTTTGTGTGTTCTGGTCTGCAATTGAAATCTGCCCATTTTCAATGTTTACTAAAGGAGAAATTATACAATGATACTCTTTTCATCCTGAGGCTCATTGGCCTTGGCTAATTTTCTGTGAGGAATAGATAGAAGAACACATTTCCATATGTTCTGCTGCACACTGTGCCCCCCCCCCTACACATTTATATTACATACATGGTGTTACACATACTGGACTTGAAAGTGTGGAAATTGTAGGTGAAAACAAGTAAACATGGTGAAAGTTAAACACAAAGATTCACTGTGTACCTTCACTGCCTGCCTCCACCTTGTTTCATTTATATTTATGACGATTCATTCCATTCACTGAGCTTTAACGGTTATAGATATCATTTAGATTTTTTATTTAATGAATTGAATTTAATGAATGTTGCAGTGCATGTATCCCTCCCTACTTTCATTTCCCCACATGGAATGCACCTGAACTAACCACTCTCAAAGAACACCTACGGGAGACTGCAATTCGAAACTGGCCCCTGTAAATGTCCTAACCCAACCCCTCCAATGTACAGTAAATGACCAATTTTGTCAATATTCCAATGTACAGTTTTGCTTTTACAGTTGTACAGTGTCCCCACCCACCAACCCCTCCTACCCAAACCCCTCCCCCCCACCCCATCCACCCAACCACATCCAATGTACAGCCCCCCCCCCCCCCCCCCCCCCCCCCCACCCACTCAACCCCACCCCACCTACCCAACCTCCTCCAATGTACAGTTTCTACGTCAAATGTATATACTCTTTTTTCTGGACTCTTTTCGTATAACACAAACAGTACTGTATTTGTAAATCTGGTATGTCATAAATGTAAAGATGTAGCAGTACTGTCTATCTGTATGTCTGTTATGGTGGAGAGGGGGGCTGGAGACGGGGACAGAGGACCGGTGAGGGGGCTGGAGACGGGGACAGGGGCCCGGTGAGGGGGGCCGGAGACAGGGACAGAGGACCGGTGAGGGGGGCTGGGGACGGGGACAGGGGCCCGATGAGGGGGGCCGGAGACAGGGACAGAGGACCGGTGAGGGGGGCTGGAGACGGGGACAGGGGCCCGGTGAGGGGGGCCGGAGAGGGGACAGAGGACCGGTGAGGGGGGCCGGAGACAGGGACAGAGAACCGGTGAAAGGGGCTGGAGACGGGGACAGGGGCCCGGTGAGGGGGGCCGGAGACAGGGACAGAGGACCGGTGAGGGGGGCTGGAGACGGGGACAGGGGCCCGGTGAGGGGGGCCGGAGACAGGGACAGAGGCCCGGTGAGGGGGGCCGGAGACGGGGACAGAGGACCGGTGAGGGGGGCTGGAGACGGGGACAGAGGACCGGTGAGGGGGGCCGGAGACAGGGACAGAGAACCGGTGAAAGGGGCTGGAGATGGGACAGAGGACCGGTGAGGGGGGCTGGAGACGGGGACAGAGGACCGGTGAGGGGGGCTGGAGACGGGGACAGGGGCCCAGTGAGGGGGGCTGGAGATGGGGACAGAGGCCCGGTGAGGGGGGCCGGAGACAGGGACAGGGGCCCGGTGAGGGGGGCTGGAGACGGGGACAGAGGACCGGTGAGGGGGGCCGGAGACGGGAACCGAGGCCCGACGGCGGAGGCCGGACACGGGGACAGAGGCCCGGTGAGGGGGGCCGGAGACAGGGACAGAGGACCGGTGAGGGGGCTGGAGACGGGGACAGGGGCCCGGTGAGGGGGGCCGGAGACAGGGACAGAGGACCGGTGAGGGGGCTGGAGACGGGGACAGAGGCCCGGTGAGGGGGGCTGGAGACGGGGACAGAGGACCGGTGAGGGGGGCTGGAGACGGGAACTGAGGCCCGACGGCGGAGGCCGGACACGGGGACAGAGGCCCGGTGAGGGGGGCCGGAGACGGGGACAGAGGCCCGGTGAGGGGGGCCGGAGACGGGGACAGAGGACCGGTGAGGGGGGCTGGAGACGGGAACTGAGGCCCGACGGCGGAGGCCGGACACGGAGACAGAGGCCCG
This sequence comes from Notolepis coatsorum, assembly GCF_963971535.1. Classification (NCBI taxonomy): domain Eukaryota; kingdom Metazoa; phylum Chordata; class Actinopteri; order Aulopiformes; family Paralepididae; genus Notolepis; species Notolepis coatsorum. Next base: position 15,891,807 of record NC_140172.1, on the reverse strand, counting down.
GTGAGGGGGCCCGGAACAAAGGGGCGAGGGCGACAACTCCAGAGCAGGACCCCGGACGGGGGCCACTCCAGGTGCAGACCTCGGGATCGAACCAGGGGGCCCGGAGAAGAGGGGCGAAGGCGCCGACCCCGGAGTAGGCCCCCGGATGGGGGACACTCCAGATGCAGATCTCGGGACCGGGCGCAGGACCCCGGACGGGGGTCCCTCCTGACGTAGACCTCTGTGCAGACCTCGGCGTAGACCACGCCGTAGACCACGGCGCAGGGCTGGGCCAGATGAGGAGCCGGAACCAGACGAGGAGCCGGGACCAGACGAGGAGCCGGGACCAGACGAGGAGCCGGGACCAGACGAGGAGACGGGACCAGATGAGGAGCCGGGACCAGACGAGGAGCCGGGACCAGACGAGGAGCCGGGACCAGACGAGGAGACGGGACCAGATGAGGAGCCGGGACCAGACGACGAGCCGGGACCAGACGAGGGGCCGGGACCAGACGAGGAGCCGGGACCAGACGAGGAGCCGGGACCAGACGAGGAGCCGGGACCAGACGAGGAGCCGGGACCAGACGAGGAGCCGGGACCAGACGAGGAGCCGGGACCAGACGAGGAGCCGGGACCGGACGAGGAGCCGGGACCGGACGAGGAGTCGGGACCAGACGAGGAGCCGGGACCAGACGAGGAGCCGGGACCAGACAAGGAGCCGGGACCAGACAAGGAGCCGGGACCGGACGAGGAGCCGGGACCAGATGAGGAGGAAGGGCCGGGCGCGGAGGCCGGGCCGGACGTTGAGACGGGACCAGGCGAGGAGCCGGGACCGGACGAGGAGCCGGGACCAGATGAGTAGGAAGGGCCGGGCGCGGAGGCCGGGCCGGACGTTGAGACGGGACCAGGCGAGAAGCCGGAGGCAGGCGACTCCCCAGGGACAGGAGCAGGAGCATGACCCGGACGAGACGTCGGGGTCTCCCCGGGAGCCGGAGGAGCGACAGGGGCAGCTAGAGCTGCTCTAGCAGGGGCTAAACTGGCAGTAGAGACTGGGTTAGCTACCTGGGTAGTGCTAGCTGCAGGACCTGTACTAGCTGCTAGGGCTACACTAGCCGGCGGGGCTAAGGCGCTAGCAGTAGGAACTCTAGCGTGCGGAACTGAGGGACTAGGCGTAGGAACCCTAGCAGACAGGACTGAAACGTTAGCAGCAGGAGCTCTAGCGGACAGGACTAAGAGGCTAGCAGCAGGGGCTCTAGCGGACAAGACTGAGGTGCTAGCAGCAGGGGCTCTAGTGGACGAGACTGAGGTGCTAGCAGCAGGGGCTAAGCTAGCAGACAGGGCTGTACTAGCTGTTGAGACCAAGGGGTTAGCCGACGGTGCGGCTCCAGGGAAACTGACCTTGCTAGCTGAGGGGGCAGTCCTAGCAGTGGGGAAACTGACCTTGCTAGCTGAGGGGGCAGTCCTAGCAGTGGGGAAACTGACCTTGCTAGCTGAGGGGGCAGTCCTAGCAGTTGGAGACAAGCTAGCTGAATGAGCTACACACACAGTGGGGCTAGCTGTAGGAACCATGGGGTTAGCCGACGGGGCGGCTCCAGGGAAACTGCCCTTGCTAGCTGAAGGGGCAGTCCTAGCAGTGGGGAAAATGCTGGTGGTAGAGGCTACATAGGCGATCTGGAGTAAGCTAGCAGGGGCTAAGCTAAGTGCAGGAGCAGTACTAGCTGTAGAGCGTCTGCTAGCAGTGGGGGATGTGCTAGCTGTAGAGGGTGCGCTAACTGTCTGGGCTGAGCTAACCATGGGGGCCTTGTTAGCTGTAGAACCTGTGCTAGCAAGGGAAGCAAGGTAGGTAGCTACCGAAGAAGCTACGCTAGCAGTAAAGGTTCTGCTAGCTACGGAAGCTTTGCTAGCAGTAAGGGCTTTGCTAGCCCTCCGGGTCTCGCTAGTCTTTCTGGACTTGCTAGCTGCAGGGGCCATGCTAACAGCCGAGGGGGGCGTGCTAGCAGTACGGGCTACACTATTAGGTGAAGTCAGGGGGGAAGCTGCAGAAGCTACAGGGGCTGAACAGCTCTAGGGGCTATGCTAGCAGCAGACGATAAGCTAGCAGTTGAGTCCTGGTTCACTGTAGAGGCTAAGCTAGCTGTAGCGGACCGGACTGAGGGACTAGCAGCTGATGCTCTAGTGGACGGGACTGAGGCGGTAGCTACCGAGGCTACACTGGCGGGGGGGCTAAGCTAGTAGTAGAGGCCTTGCTATCTGCAAAGGGCCTGACAGGGTTAGCAGCTTGGCAGTCGGCTGGGGAGTTGGGGTCCTGGAAGAGCACCCTAAACATGTTCCCGGCCAGTAACCGGAGTTCGCATGCTCTTCCAGGACTCCACTTCATCATGGAGAACACCAGGCGATAAGCGTTCTTTCGCTCCTCCAGACTGCAGGCCGGAGAATAATTGCCCATGAATCCTTGTAAAAGGGAATGTGCCTCATGAAACCTGTCCCAGAGGGGGGCTACGGGACCAGTAGGGGACGCTATACCAGCAGAGAGGGCTATGGTGCTAGCTGTAGATGCTACACTAGCAGGAAGGGCTAAGGTGCTAGCTGTAGATCAGTGGTCACCAACCCGTCGATCTTGATCGACTGGTCGATCTTTGAGACTGTCCCTGTAGATCTTTCTATGAAAATTAAAAATTACAAAAAAAAAAAAAAAAAAAAAAAAAAATTTTTTTTAGATCTTACCCTGAGAGTCCACATTACAGTTCTACTTTTGTTTTGATGTGAAAAGTGATGCTGCACTTAGCACTGACTGAGAAAGTACACATACAGTTCTACTTTTGTTTTGATGTGAAAATGATGCTGCACTTAGCACTGACTGCACTTAGCACTGACTGCACTTAGCACTGACTGAGAAAGTATACATTACAGTTCTACTTTTGTTTTGATGTGAAAAGTGATGCTGCACTTAGCACTGACTGAGAAAGTACACATTACAGTTCTACTTTATAAAATGCTAATTGTAAATATGTTTGTCAATGTTAATAATATGAGAAAGTCCACATTACAGTTCTACTTTTGTTCTGATGTGAAAAGTGATGCTGCACTTAGCACTGACTGCACTTAGCACTGACTGAGAAAGTACACATTACAGTTCTACTTTATAAAATGCTAATTGTAAATATGTTTGTCAATGTTAATAATATGAGAAAGTCCACATTACAGTTCTACTTTTGTTCTGATGTGAAAAGTGATGCTGCACTTAGCACTGACTGAGAAAGTACACATACAGTTCTACTTTTGTTTTGATGTGAAAATGATGCTGCACTTAGCACTGACTGCACTTAGCACTGACTGCACTTAGCACTGACTGAGAAAGTACGCATTACAGTTCTACTTTATAAAATGCTAATTGTAATTATGTTTGTCAATGTTAATAATATGAGAAAGTCCACATTACAGTTCTACTTTTGTTTTGATGTGAAAAGTGATGCTGCATAAGATGACTGCACTTAGCACTGACTGAGAAAGTACATAATAGTTCTACTTTGACGTTTTAATGTTGGACCAAAGCATTGCATGTAATTAGAATACAGGCAAATAAAAGTCATTTAGTTTAAAGTACAATCTTGGCTGTATTTTTCTCTCAACGCTTCAATAGGTAGATCTTGCCTTCACCAAAAAAAATAAAAGTGATCTTGGGCTTAAAAAGGTTGGTGACCACTGCTGTAGATGCTACACTAGCAGGAAGGGCTAAGGTGCTAGCTGTAGATGCTACACTAGCAGGAAGGGCTAAGGAGCTAGCTGTAGAGGCTACACTAGCGGGAGGGCTAAGGGGATAGCAGTAGGAGTTACTCTAGCAGGAGGGGCTAAGGTGCTAGCTGTAGAGGCTACACTAGCAGGAAGGACTATGCTAGTCTTCTTAGGTTTGCTAGCCTTCTGAGATTTGCTAGCAGTGCGTGCTACGCTAGCAGGCGGGGCTCTAGCGGACTGGACTGAGGCGGTAGCTACCGAGGGTACACTAGCGGCAGGGGCTGTGCTAATCACAGAAGCCATGCCGGCCGAAGGGGCGGTCCCAGCATCTGAGGCTACATTAGCTATAGGGCCTGTGCACGCGAGGGCAGCTAGGTAGGTAGCTAGTGCAGAGGCTGCTCTATCACAAAAGGTTCTGCTAGCTGCACTAGCTACGGGGACTAGGCTAGCGGCCGTGCTAGTAGCCTGGGCTGTGTTAGCAGAGAGGGGGCTAGCTGCACTAGCTACGGGAGCTAGGCTAGCGGCTGTGCTAGTAGCCTGGGCTGTGTTAGCAGAGAGGGGGCTAGCTGCACTAGCTACGGGAGCTAGGCTAGTGGCAGTGCTAGTAGCCTGGGCTGTGTTAGCAGAGAGGGGGCTAGCTGCACTAGCTACGGGAGCTAGGCTAGCAGCTGTGCTAGTAGCCTGGGCTGTGTCAGCTTTTGGGCCTAAGCTATGGGGGTAGCTGCCGAAGCTATATTGGCTACAGGGGCTAAACTAGCAGTTGCTGCGGTAGCATTAGGGGCCTTACTTGCGGGGGAGGACGTGCTGGTAGCAATGACTTCGCTGAGGGCAGGGGTCCAGAGCGCCTGAAGCAACCATATGATCACACGGCCATGTGCCTCCAGCTGAAGCGCAGAGGTGAGCAGCGTGTACATGGTCCACCTCTCCTCCGAGGACGAGGAGAGAAAATCCCCCTCGAAGAATATCCCCATAGCGAGCAGCGCGTCGCTCGCTCTGTCTCTCTTCTTGTCCGCTGGGTTCAGGTTTGGTCTCGCCATTCTGTTACGGTGGGTGACGAGGGAAGGTGTGTAGAACCCAAATGCTGAACAGTTATGTTACGTATATATACCGATGCTCATGGCCGCCTAGTTATAGTTGAAAGTGGGGGTGCAAGAATATTTTTTTTATTAAATTATTTTTTTTATTATTATTATTATTATTATTATTATTATTATTATTATTATTATTATTATTATTATTATTATTATTATTATTATTATTATTATTATTATTATTATTATTATTATTATTATTATTATTATTATTATTATTATTATTATTATTATTATTATTATTATTATTATTATAATTTTTTTTTTTGGACAGGCAAGGGGTGGCAGATTTTTTTTTAAATTTAATTAACCTGTACATGCAATTTCCTGCAATATAGAGCCTTCAATCTTGACCAATAAAGCTGCTCTTTTCACTATAAAACCCAGTTTATATTGCAGTATGATAGCCAATTACTATAATAATAATATATTATACTGTATATACACTGTATATTGATTTTTCGCTCATTCATTTTTATTAAATCAATCTCCTTTCAAATAGGCCAAGTTTTTAATAAGAAAGAGAAAAAAGATATATTTCCATTACCTGTAAATCTTGTGTCTCTTTCTCTCCTTCTCTGCCTCCTCCCTGAGTCTGCAGTGCACAATCATGACATCGATCTAAAAAAAAAAAAAAGTAAAAAAAAAAAATGGAGGCCCCTCGTCACTATAGGCCCACGGGCCGCGGCCGTCGTTAATCCGGCCCTGCTCGTCTGCCATATAGATAGCGTTAACGTTTGGAAATGAAGTCAACGTCATCCAGCTCACACCACATATCTAGATAACGTTAGCTAGCGGCTAGCACTAAAGCTAACGCCAACCAGAGAGGGAAACGTTATTATTATTTATTCGAGGAAACCGTATGACCAGATCGCAATTCGGGACCATGAAACACTTTTATTGTATTGCGTGGTAGAACCGTAGAAGTTCTACTACCACTCAATAGTAACTTATGTCTAACATAATCCTTTTATTTGAACAACTTACTGGAAAAGCCTGCCTGCCTGCCACCAATATTATGACACACTCTGTGGGCTTTGATATTTACACTGACTCAGCCTACCTGCAGCCAGACTGCAGCGCTGTGCGCCAAGGTCTACGCGCTGGAGATGGGAGGAACTGGATCAAACCATAATGGGGCAGGGGGGGGGGGGGTTCGCAATCTTTGGAAACTTAAAAACTTGTTATTAAGTGTCATTGCGTATTATTAATTTGATTGAAATTACGTAGTTATGGTTAGATTTATATATTGGGGGGGGGGTATATCATATTTTTCATATGATCAAAAAGTGGTGGAGCAAGATCATACCCTTGCTCCCCCAAGTTCAATAGTGGGAGAGCAGCTGCTCCACGTGCTCTTAAGGCCAGGCGCCTATGCCGATGCTAATTAGAATAACAAGAAACAGCTGGGGCTGACAGGCTAGGACACAGAACACTAACACAAAGAATACAAGGGGACTAGACTAGAACCATATTACAGGGACAGAAATAATACAATGAATACAAGGACACTAGACTAATAGGCAGACATCTGAACATACTGGGGAGCACACAGGACCGATAACAAATACAAGGGGAACACATTAATACACACATCCAATCATCTCCAGACAAAGAATAGGCACTCCTGCAGTACCGTAAACAGAGCGCCAGAGGGTGGCAGAGGATTGTCTGTGTCCAGATAGTTCAGATTATGACAATGTCATGTATGTCATATATGTTATGATGAATTGAAAATGGGGGACCCTGATGTAAACAGGACGAAAGTCTTTCCCTGGTCTGCATCCCCTTAACAACAATTGTGTGTATTGAGCCGTACTGTATTGTACCCATTCTGCAATCTGTTAATAAAAATGTCAATCAATCAATCAATCAATCTTCTGAATACTGGTGGCTGCTTACGGCAAGAACATTAACTAGAGATGCTCACCGTTTTGATGGATTGATTGAAAACTTTATTAACAGATTGCAGAATGGGTACAATACAGTAGGCCTACGGCTCAATACACACAATTGTTAAGGGGATGCAGACCAGAGAAAAACTTCTGTCTTGTTTACATCAAGTCAAGTCAAGTCAAGTAATTTATTTATAGAGCACATTTAAAAGCTCGAGAGCCAACCAAAGTGCTGTACAGTACAGTCAAAGCATAAAATCAATGTCCTATAAAATACACAAATACAAAAAGGCACAACAGGACAGGACAGTACATTAAAAAAATAGGACAAGCGGATAGGGGAGCACAAAGTACAGTATAGTACACCAGGGACAGAGGAGCACAAGAAGAGATACAAGAGGGAGGGGGCAGGATAAAATTGCATGGGAGTGTGTGGGTTAGGGTGTGGGAGAATCAGGATTAATCGAAGGCTAGGGAATAAAAGTGGGTTTTTAAACGGGCCTTAAATGTCTCCAGCGTAGTGGCAGATCATCAGGGTCCCCCATTTTAAATTCATCATAACATATATGACATACATACATGACATACAGATAGACAGTACTGTTACATCCAGACATTTATGACATACCAGATCTACAAATATACAGTACTACTACAACCGTCTGTACTACTATCACCGTCTGGCAAAACATCAAGACCTATCACAGACTCCAAGCCAGGTGGCAGTAGTACAGGATGAAGCTCATTATGACCAACGACGTGACGTGTTAGTGGAGGTGGTGGTGATAGAAGATTATCACTAGTGTTTTCTCTGTTCCCTTCTGCCCCGTGTTGCCTCCACAATCTCCTCTGTCAAGCTGTCTGGAACACCATCACTCAGCGCAGCCCCCCCCCCCCAGCTGCCCGTGACAACATCATTGTCAACATCATTGGCCATCAGTGGCCGGGGTAATTGCTTCATATGCAGCGTTTGATTCCATTAATGGCTGACTGACAGGATGAGAAGATGAGCCAGCTGCTGCATGGTGACTCACCCCCCCCCCCCCCCCCCCTCCTCCCCCCTCCCTCCCTCCCTCCCTCCCCCCTCCTCCCCCAAAAAGGAGGACGATTATGTGACAAATAGTGTCTTGGTTTTTAGCAGCGGGGGACCGCTTGTGTGAATGTAAGGACATATGTTTATGATTGACTATATTCAGATTTCTTTATTCACCGTATATACAAATAGAACGTGATACGACATTTCAGTGCATGACTTTTTTCACAAATAAAAATAACATAATAATAAATAGTAATAAAGTGCAAAACAGGAGACAACGATAAGACAATAAAGTGCAGTGGTTGGGGACATGTATACAGTGCAGCACAAAGTTTAAAGTCCAAAATTCACATGGCAGTCAACAGGGTGGAAAGGAATCCCAACCTGAGCATGATACTGTAAGAGCAAAATGACCACTGTGTGAATAATGGTCAATGTAAGGGTTTATCTTTACAATACATTATGTGATACAACCACAATGACATGATTGCAACCTGTTGTGTTGTATCACAGTATTTTAGCATTTTGTAATATCCATCCTTGGAACAGGTTGGTAGACATAATATACAAAAACATTTCTTTTTAACAAGGCATTTGCTGAGTGCATTTGCTTGAATTATTATATATATATATATATTATTATTAATTTGAATTGTTTTTATTCATTTGACTTTTTACCTTTATCTCCTGTAGCACTTTGAGATTTTCACAACTGTAAAGTGCGGTACAAATTTAATTTATTATTATTATTATTATACATGGGGGTTGGGTGCCCTTGCTCAAGGGCACTCCGGCAGTATCAGCACAGAACCAGCAACCCTTCCATTTCCAGACCAACGTGCCGACCTGTTCAGGCCTCTCTGATGTGACGGTTTGGTTTAGTCAGAGAATAAGACACAGTAAGTGCAGAAAGACCACCACACTAACACTAACTGGAACACCCCCCCCCCCTCAGACCCTCCCTCCTCTCCCTCACTCTCCACCTTCATCATGACTCTGGAACACCCCCCCCCCCCCCCCCCCCTCAGACCCTCCCTCCTCTCCCTTACTCTCCACCTTCATCATGACTCTGGAACACCCCCCCCCCCCCCTCAGACCCTCCCTCCTCTCCCTCACTCTCTTTTTTTTTTGATCAAATTTTTTTATTATTAATTACATGAAACAAGACAACACAATAACCACAGTAACAAAAAAAAACATAACTCCACAGGAGAATAACAAACAATAATAATACAGAATAATAAATTATAAAGACAAAAGAAAAAGAAACAGCGTCCAACCTATCAAATATAGATGGCTACTTCAATAACAAAAAAGTCTTCAAACATGCCAACCTTTCCCCACCTTTACAAAGTGGAGTGAGTTAAAAGATTGTTTACGAGAGTGTTGCCGCAGATTTACTGTAGATAGCCTAGGTCCCTTACACATGTTCAAGACTGCCAAACTCGCAGAAGGTAAAATGTAAGAAGAAAGAAAATCTTCCTCCAAGTTGGTTGACAGGTCCATCAGTCTGCCAATATTAGTCCCTTGGGGAGATGGCATGTGAATTGACATATAGCGCAGAATAGCTAAATATCAACCCCCCCTAAAATCCCCCCAGTCAAAGTTAAGAAGGACAAGACAAAAACCAAGACAGACAAAACATTTCCTCCTCCCCCTCCCCAGAGACCGCCGGACCCCCCCGATCAAGCACCCCAACCCCGCTCAGCCGCACACGGCGGTCTTTACCTTCTCAGCTGCTGCGAACCACAGGTCAATGCCAGCCTGCCCCACCCCAATCACCCGCGCCGTGGATATCTCAAGATAAATCACATCCAATAGAGTTAGGGACCAGTTAATCATTGTAAGCTTCTCAGGCTCCTTCCATCTCATTGCTATTAGCTTCTTCGCTGCTGTGTCGCCCGCTAGGACAACCCTTTTCAGTTGTACGGACGCGGGTAGTGTCGTTATATCGTTCAGGAGTAGCGTAACAGCTGTGAATGGGATAGTTAAGCCACACAGATCTGAAAGTTTGTCCGTTATTGACCTCCAGAAGCGGGCCACTGGTGGGCAATCCCAATACATATGCATATAAGTGCCAGTGGCCTTTTGAGAGCACAAAGTGCACCGAGAGTCGGTTATCAGTCCCATAGCAAATAGCTTCCTAGGTGTAAGATAGGTCCTATGAATATAATTAAAATTAATTTGCTGGTGATTGGGGTTGCGGGAAGATAATGCCACATTTGCCCAAACATCATCCCAGTCAAACTCGGGGTCCAACTCCGGGATATCCACATGCCAGATTGTATCCAATGATACATTTTTATACGTGGATTGAATTAAGAGCGTATAAAAGTCTGAGACAAACCCTCTGGATGTCGTCCTGTCCACTATGAGCCTGAGGAAGGGGTGTGGGTGCAAAGCTTGAGCCCACGGTACGCCATGCGCCCTCAGTGCTGACCTTAGTTGAAGGTAAAGAAAGAAGGACTCGCCGGGAAGATCATAAAATTCTCTCAAGTCCTGAAACGCACGGAGGCCGTTCTTATCATAAATATCCTCCAGAGTATGCACTCCCCTCCTTTGCCATTGAGGAATATTAACCGGCTTGTGCCCAACAAGTAATTGCTGGTTATTAAAAATTGGAGAGTCCAGGTGCCATGGGCATTTAACCCCACACGACCTCTGTACGTTTGGATCACGTGAGCTATGATCGGTCCATACCTCAGCCGGCATTTCGAAATAGAGACAGTGGAGTACACTACATCCTGCAATCTTAGCGGAGATACCGCTGCCGCTTCTAAGGAGCGCCACGATACAGCCTCTACAGGGTCTAGCCAGCACATCAGAGGTCTCAGTGAAAAGGACCAGAAATAAAGTTTAAAATCAGGGATTGCGAGGCCCCCATCTTGTTTTCTACGTTGAGTAGTAGCCCTTTTGATTCTCGGGCGTTTGTTATTCCAGATAAACCTAGATACCATCGATTGTACCTTGCGCCAGTGGTCTATTGGAGGGGGCAGGGGGAGCATTGAGCTAATAAAATTTATCCTAGGCAGGATGTTCATTTTGATTATGGAAGCCCGGGCTTGTAAGGAGTTAGGAAGGGACGACCACCTGTCTAGATCCTGGCGTATTTTATCATAAGTACCCGTGAAGTTGTACTTAGTAGTTTGGTTCAACGTGGGGAATATCTCTATGCCCAAGTATTTAAAATGTTCTACTATGGGGATATCAGCTGGTAGTCGTACCGCCTTGGCCAGCTCATTAAGAGGTAGGCAGGCTGATTTGTTCCAGTTAATCTTAAAGCCTGACAATTTACCAAAGTCGTCGATTATCCTCAATAATTTTGTGGCCGACCGGGAGGGGTCGTCCATGAAAATCAGCAGGTCATCCGCATAGAGAGCAATTTTGTGTGGAGTATTATTGACCATTATGGGGACGATGTCCTCCGATTGCCTAATAAATTGGGCCAAAGGTTCGAGGGAAAGCGCAAACAGTCCTGGGCTCAGAGGACAACCCTGTCTAGAAGATCTGGAGACTGGAAAGAGTGTGGAACAGTTTTTGCCTGTCAGTATCATCGCAGACGGCGAGGCATACAGGACTTTAATTATATGAATAAAACTCTTCCCAAGACCCATGACCTCAAGTACCTTCCACAGGTATGACCACTCAAGTCTGTCAAACGCCTTCATGGCATCCAAAGACAGAACCGTGGATGGAGTTGTATTGTCTTTACTGTTATCGATTACATGCAACAGCCTCCTAAGATTATCTGCAGCCAGACGCCTCGGGATAAAACCAGTTTGATCGCAGTGCACCAATACAGACATAAATCTCTGCAGGCGACGGGCCAGCACCTTGGCAAACACTTTTAAATCGGCCCCGAGAAGACTCAAGGGTCTATAGCTACCACAATCATTGGGATCTTTGTCCTTCTTGAGAAGTAAAGAAATCAACGCCATATTGACATCTCTTGAGAACTCCCCTTGTTCGATAGCGTAATTGATCATATCGAGCATCAATGGACCCAGTTGGTCCCAGAAAGCTAAATACACTTTGGGTGGAATACCATCCCAGCCTGGTGCCTTACCCCTCTGCATTTCAACAATCGTCTCCCTCAATTCCACGAGAGTAATCGGTCTCCCCAGTTCCTTGGCCTCTTCCTCAGAAATGTGGGGTATCTCAAGCCCGCCAATGAACAATTCAAATTTAGAGTCATCAAGATTACCCTCTGAGCTATATAACTGTGAGTAAAACTCTTTAAAAGTGTCATTGATCTTTTTCGAATCAGTAGTGACTGCACCCTGGCTCGTCCTGATCGAGGGGATATCCGAGAAATGATCATTTGAGCGTATTTTCATTGCCAATAGATGGCTAGGTCTGGAGCCGTGAAAGTAGTAATTTTGTCTTGTCCTATGTATCAAGAACTCAGACTGTTGTTTAAGTATGGAGTTTATTTCTTTTTTGACTATCTTACGTTGTGTGTTTAGTCGTTCACTATAGTTAGTTTGCAAGGATGCGTATAGGTCCGCATATAATGTTTCCAGTCCTTCTAGCTTTTTTGACCGGGATTTTCGCAAATTGGAGGCAAATAGTGTGACATGACCCCTGATAAATCCTTTCAATGCGTTCCACAGGACCCTAGGGTCTTCTACTGTGCCAACGTTGATCTGCAAAAATTCAGCTAGTTTACTCCTGAACTCAGAACAGAAGTCATCGTTCTTTAGCAAGGTTGAATTAAAACGCCATCTGGGAGCTCTTGCGGAGAGCCTGCCAAAGGTTGCCGTAAGGAAAATCCCCTTGTGGTCTGAGAGAGCCAAGGGAACCAATGAGACATCAAAACTATCAAACATATTAGGGGACGCGAATGCATAGTCAATTCGAGAGAAGCTTTTGTGTCTGGCTGACAGGTGAGAGTAATCTTTGAGGGTGGGGTTGGATAAGCGCCAAAGGTCTGTGAGCCCCGTGTCCTGGGCCCACATCCTGAGGGCCTTAGAGGCCCGTTTTTGGTCGCTCGTTTCAGAGGGCCCGGACCTATCCATCTCCGCATCCCAGCACGCATTAAAATCGCCACCCGCAATGAGAGCGTATCCATTAAGTTCCAACATATTCTTCGTGATTGTATTATAGAACGCTGAATCAAATGTGTTAGGAGCATACAATGCTATTATAGCCATCTTCCTATGCGAGAACTCAACTTTTGCTATAGTAATCCTTCCCTCCGTGTCCGACCATACGTCCAGGACTTTGATATCAAGGTTACGTCTTGTAACTATGACGACTCCTTTCGTCTTATCATCGGCTGAGGATGAGGAGATAACGTGATATTGCCGATTTGCCAGTCTTGACACATCACCTACCAATAAATGCGTCTCACTAAGGAGAGCAAGGTCAATATTTCTCCTCTTCAACAACCAAAGGACACTGGCACGCTTGTGTGGGGCGTTAAGCCCTCCTGCGTTCCAAATTAAAATATTCAATTTAGCCATGGTCGAGCTTGTCTAAATGCGTAGAGAACATACCAGTGTAGCTAGACTGCTCGAGGCGCTGATCCAGGCGGGCCCAGACGGTCAATCCCAGGAGTACAGAGGAGGAACAATTACACACATATAAGACAACAGCACATAAAACACATAAAAATACCACCCCAGTTACAACCCCCCCACCTTCTACTCTAAACCCTAACCCACCCGTCCTATTATAAGCCCTCCTATACCCACTCTCCAGTCCCCACCCTATGCCCCATCCACTGAGGATGGTCATCTTCCTATCACTTCCCACTAGAGACATGGACCCAATAAGACGCTCCCCACTCCAACCCCCCTCTAGATAAACCCCTGAGTAAACCCCCACTAGTCCAATAAACACAAATAATAATAAAAATAAAATTCAATAAAGATATCGGTCGAAAACCACCTGAGCCTTGGCCCCAACATGAGACAACCATAATGGTAAAAATAGCCATTATTAAATAATAACTCCACATCAACCTGCAACCATCTATTTCCGAATCTGCGCTTCAACGTCACAATGTTATAGCCCAAATGGGTACAGGGAAATTCAAAACAAAATTAAATTAAAGCATCCCAGCCGATAGTCTAAGGCAGGATCGGGTCACAGGTTAATTGTGCAAAATTGTGTGAACAGATGTCAATTAAACAATGACAATAATAAGAAAGGGAAAAAAGGGGGTATGGTCAAAGTGCACCCCTGTAGCAGTCCCTCTGATCAGGCACAACGGCTGAAATGACATAACCTATGTAAGAAAATAATTAAACACATTAATTAATCCGGGGATGGTAATAGGCAATATCTGACACAACCCGTTACCATCTATTGTTTCAATAAAGATATCGGTCGAAAACCACCGTGAGCCTAGGCCTTAACATGAGATAACTTATAATGGATTTTTTTTTTTTTAATATAGTCATTATTATATAACAACTCAACATCAACCCTGCAACCATCTATTTCGGAGTCTGCGCATCAACGACGCAATGTTATAGCACAAATAGACAAAGGAAAAATCCAAAACTAAATTAAATTAGAGTATACCAGCCGGTAGTCTAAGGTAGGATCGGGTTCCAGGTAAATTGTGCAAACAAATGCCATTTAACAACGACAATAATACGAAGGGGAAAAGGGGTTATTATGGTCAAAGTGCACATCTGTAACAGTCCCTCTGATCAGGCACAATTAAACACATTCATTAACCCGGGGATGATAATAGGCAATATCTGACAAAACCTGTTATCATATCTTGTTTATATACATATTCAACCGATCTTCTCCTACCGGAGCCCAAAGCTCAAAACAGCATGGATATAAAAATAACAGCATACAAGAATTTAGTTAAGGACCCGATCACCGTTGGATTGTGCGAGCCGATCACACTTATACAGCAACAACAACAAAAGTGCGTCACTATTAACGGGTCTCGAACGACTCCACGCAGGCGATAGACGCAGCCCGCTAGCTAGCCCGAGGCTAGCGCGTGAGCCAGTGATGAATCCGGATAGCACGTTAGAGTCTGTTATGTACATTGTTCAGCTAGCTCGCTAGCTTCCAAAGAGGCGATACACAAGTACGACCATGAGGTCAGCATTAGCAAGTAACAGAAGTCATTGGGAAGTCCCGCTAGTTGGATGGGCAGTGGACAGTTAGAGTGTCTGGGCATGACAGCAAGTATTTGTGAATAGTCGGCCCTATCAATGTATATAGGCCCACACCGCCAAGTCACTCACCCGACATAGATATCAAGCAACAGTCTCGGGTATCCCCTCGAGATATTCCTTCGCTTTAGCCAACGACCAAAATGAACGCAGACCATCGACCTTCTCCAACACAGATAATTTCGCGGGAGCGAATAGCGTGGGCCTCAGGCCTAGTTTCCATAGCCTGGACAGGACCACCTTGTATTCGCCTCTCTGTGCTTGAACCTCCGGCGTAAAGTCTTCGAAAATGGCCACTTTGTGATCGCCAAGCCTCAGATTACCCCTTCTGGTACAAGCCGACCGCATGATGAGTTCTCTCTGCTGAAGCCTGTGCAGCTTGACTATGATGGGCCTCGGCTCTTTGTTCACGCCGGGAGAAAACCTGCCCGCCCTGTAGGCCGACTCACAGACAGGAGGCGAGGGGAGGACGTCAGTTCCTAGTATTTTTTGCAGCAATTCGGGCATGGTCTCAGAGAGACGGCCTTCACCGCTGGCCTCCGGTACTCCAACAATCCTGACGTTGTGGCGTCTATACCGGGACTGCATCTCCTCCATTGCCGACTGTAGTTTGTTGACTTCAGCCTGCCTAGCCAGCAGGGCGGACTCGAGACCCACCATCTTCTCGCCCTGTAATGATACCTCCGTCGTTAGCATGGCTAGTTCGTTAGCATTAGCCGAGGAGACAGCGTGCATCGACTCCATCTTGTCTATCAGCGGGACTACCGCCAGCCGTATTTCTTCTGATATCTCACGATGGAGGTTGACACAAAAATCCGCCAACACTTTCTTCTGTGCTTCAGCGAAGCGTGTCTCAGAGTCTGCGTGTAGCTTGGTCATGACCAAGAGCACGGCTTCGCTAATCTCACAGACACCGGGCGACGATGCGGCCAGGCCCGGTGGTGGTTTGCTGGTTGGGGCGCTCATGGATCTGGTTTCCACCACCGACATCGCAGAAAGTCAAAAAAAAGTCGACGACAGTATACTAAACGACGGCCTAGCAAACAGATAAAAAACAAATAAAAATAAAATAAAGACTAATGGGGAGAAACGTATATTCAGCACGGTAGAAGGGAGCTCATGTGAAACACGTCTACTCCATGATCGCTCAGCTCCGCCCCCTCCCCTCTCCCTCACTCTCCACCTTCATCATGACTCTGGAACCCCCCCCCCCCTCAGACCCTCCCTCCTCTCCCTCACTCTCCACCTTCATCATGACTCTGGAACCCCCCCCCCCCCTCAGACCCTCCCTCCTCTCCCTCACACTCCACCTTCATCATGACTCTGGAACACCCCCCCTCAGACCCTCCCTCCTCTTCCTCACTCTCCACCTTCATCATGACTCTGGAACTCCCTCCCTCAGACCATCAGAGACTCCCCCACACTCTCCACCTTCATCATGACTCTGGAACTCCCTCCCTCAGACCATCAGAGACTCCCCCACACTCTCCACCTTCATCATGACTCTGGAACACCCCCCCTCAGACCATCAGAGACTCCCCCACACTCTCCACCTTCATCATGACTCTGGAACTCCCTCCCTCAGACCATCAGAGACTCCCCCACACTCTCCACCTTCATCATGACTCTGGAACTCCCTCCCTCAGTCCATCAGAGACTCCCCCACACTCTCCACCTTCATCATGACTCTGGAACACCCTCCCTCCCTCAGACCATCAGAGACTCCCCCACACTCTCCACCTTCATCATGACTCTGGAACACCCTCCCTCCCTCAGACCATCAGAGACTCCCCCACACTCTCCACCTTCATCATGACTCTGGAACTCCCTCCCTCAGACCATCAGAGACTCCTCCTCACTCTCCACCTTCATCATGACTCTGGAACTCCCTCCCTCAGTCCATCAGAGACTCCCCCCACACTCTCCACCTTCATCATGACTCTGGAACTCCCTCCCTCAGACCCTCCCTCCTCCCCCACACTCTCCACCTTCATCATGACTCTGGAACTCCCTCCCTCAGTCCCTCCCTCCTCTCCCTCACTCTCCACTTTCATCATGACTCTGGAACACCCCCCCTCAGACCCTCCCTCCTCTCCCTCACTCTCCACCTTCATCATGACTCTGGAACCCCCCCCCCCTCAGACCCTCCCTCCTCTCCCTCACTCTCCACCTTCATCATGACTCTGGAACACCCCCCCCTCAGACCCTCCCTCCTCTCCCTCACTCTCCACCTTCATCATGACTCTGGAACTCCCTCCCTCAGACCCCTCCCTCCTCCCCCACACTCTCCACCTTCATCATGACTCTGGAACACCCCCCCCTCAGACCCTCCCTCCTCCCCCACACTCTCCACCTTCATCATGACTCTGGAACACCCCCCATCAGACCCTCCCTCCTCCCCCACACTCTCCACCTTCATCATGACTCTGGAACACCCCCCCCTCAGACCCTCCCTCCTCCCCCACACTCTCCACCTTCATCATGACTCTGGAACACCCCCCCCCTCAGTCCATCAAAGACTCCCCCTCACTCTCCACCTTCAAATCCCGTCTCAAAACCTACCTGTTCTCCCCAAGCATTTAACCTTCCTTCCCTACCCATAACCACCCTCATCCAACCTATCACCCCCTTTCCCCCCTCCCCTACCTTCTCTCCTCCCCCCCCCCCCCCCCCCCCCCCCTCGGTTTCCCCTTACTTACTCCCCGACTGTCTCCCCTACTGGCTCCTGTACTTGTCGTCTGTTACTCGTGGTTTTATGTTCCTGTGTATTCATATTGTTCCCTGTTTCCCTGTGGCTCTATGTTTCTTTGTTTCTTTTTTTTTTTTTGCCTATTGTCAGCGACTTTGGGTCATTGCAAAGTGCTATATAAAATAAATGAATTGTTAATAAGCAGCCGTCTGCTGGTTTCCATACGGGAGGGCGTCCTATCACCACGCAGCATCAACATTCCAACAGGATCAGCGTAGCCTGTAGTTGGCAGTGCAGGTGAAACCCATCCCAAGAAATGACTTGGCAACAACATGGGGCATTAGACGTGCAGGGACAGGGTTACCCACAGACACATGAAACAGTAGTGTGACGTTTCGCCGCTCTGTCTAGTGTGATGCTGTACTACCACCCAAATACAAAAAAAATACAAAAAAGAAACAGGCTAATTTGTCTCCACTTTGGAAATGACCAGTAATTATGACCCCAGAGTCTCCTACTGTACAGCCATTGGCTGCAGCGTGTTGAAAAACTTCAAAACATTACTCCTCACCTTCAAAGCCCTCCACAGCCTGTCCCCCCCCCCCCCCCCCCCCCCCCCCCCCCTACCTGACTGACCTCCTTCTCCCCTACCGCCCCACCCGTTCCCTCCGGTCCTCCTCCACTGCCTCCCTCACCGTCCCGTCATCCAAACTCAAAAACGTTGGTGATCGGGCCTTCTCACGCACTGCACCCAGACTCTGGAACTCCCTCCCTCAGACCATCAGAGACCCCCCCACACTCTCCACCTTCATCATGTTCAAGTTTCTTTAATAGTTGTCATACAGAAGTACAGAATACTTTTATACAAAATGCTTCTTACTGTTACGCTCCAGAGACTGTGCAAGACAAGATAAGTATGAAATAAAATAACATAGTATAGCATGTAAATTAGAAGTAAAAAAATGAGGTCACAGTGTTCAGTATAGACATATGTACAATGTTCGATGCAGAATAGACGTAACTGAGTTACCATATAATATACAATACTGTGTAGTGTACTAATATACAATACTATATAGTGCAAGGCAGAAATGGGATGAGGTGCAATTTAGGTACAATTTACAGTAGGTGTACAAGTTGTAGTGCAAATCCTTTATCAATAAATATAAAGTGTGTTTGTGTGATCTAAAGTGTGGAGAGTGGGTGCTGCAGTGTGTTGTTTGTTTAAGTGAGTGTGTGCGTGTGGATGTGTGTGCTGTGTGCATTTGATGGTTGTTGCATAGTGTTTATTGTTCGTTTAGCAGCCTGATGGCCTGGGGATAGAAGCTTCTTCTGAGTCTTTCTGTGCTCGCCTTAAGACTCCGGTATCGCTTGCCTGACCGCAGCAGTTCAAAGAGGCAGTTGTTCGGGTGGCTGGAGTCCTTGATGATTCTCTTAGCCTTCCCCCTGCACCGCTTGTTGTAAATGTTCTGGAGGGTGGGAAGCCCCCCTCCAATTGTGCGTTCGGCTGAACGTGTCACTCTTTGTAGTCTGCTACGGTCTTGTGCAGTGCTATTCCCAAACCAGGAGGTGATGTTGCCAGTCAGGATGCTCTCTATTGTACATGAGTAGAAGTTCCTAAGGATCTTCTGACTGACTTGGAACTTCCTTAGGCGCCTGAGGAAGTAGAGGCGTTGTCGTGCCTTCTTCACAACACTGTCAATGTGTGTGGTCCATGTCAAGTCCTCGGATATGTGGGCTCCGAGGTACTTGAAACTGTTCACTCTCTCAACCGGTGCCCCTTCGATGCTGAGGGGGCTGTAGTCCTTGACCCTCGACCTCACAATCATCTCTTTTGTTTTGCTGACGTTCAGGGAGAAGCAGTTCTCCTGACACCACTGTGACAGATTCTCTACCTCTTCCAGGTAGGCCCTCTCGTCGTTGGCAGAGATCAGGCCCACCACTACTGTGTCATCAGCAAATTTGATGATTGTGTTGTTGTTCCGCTGTGCCACGCAGTCATGTGTGTACAGGGAATAGAGGAGGGGGCTCAGAACACAGCCCTGGGGGGCCCCTATGTTGAGCGTGATGGATGAGGAGGTGCAGTTGCCTGCTCTTACCACCTGGGGTCTGCCCGTCAGGAAGTCCAAGACCCACTGGCAGAGGTCATAGTTCAAGCCCAGGTCCCTGAGCTTGGCTATGAGTTTGGAGGGGACTATGGTATTGAATGCTGAGCTGTAGTCGATGAACAGCATTCTCACATAGTTCCCCTGCCTCTTGTCCAGGTGTGATGCTGCTGTGTGCAGCACATGGGCTATGGCGTCCTCCGTGGACCTGTTGGGGCGATATGCAAATTGCAGGGGGTCCAGGTTGATGGCTCATGACTCTGGAACTCCCTCCCTCAGACCATCAGAGACTCCCCCACACTCTCCACCTTTATCATGACTCTGGAACTCCCTCCCTCAGACCATCAGAGACTCCCCCACACTCTCCACCTTCATCATGACTCTAGAACTCCCTCCCTCAGACCATCAGAGACTCCCCCACACTCTCCACCTTCATCATGACTCTGGAACTCCCTCCCTCAGTCCATCAGAGACTCCCCCACACTCTCCACCTTCATCATGACTCTGGAACTCCCTCCCTCAGTCCATCAGAGACTCCCCCACACTCTCCACCTTCATCATGACTCTGGAACTCCCTCCCTCAGTCCATCAGAGACTCCCCCACACTCTCCACCTTCATCATGACTCTGGAACTCCCTCCCTCAGACCATCAGAGACTCCCCCACTCTCTCCACCTTTATCATGACTCTGGAACTCCCTCCCTCAGACCATCAGAGACTCCCCCACACTCTCCACCTTTATCATGACTCTGGAACTCCCTCCCTCAGACCATCAGAGACTCCCCCACTCTCTCCACCTTTATCATGACTCTGGAACTCCCTCCCTCAGACCATCAGAGACTCCCCCACACTCTCCACCTTTACCATGACTCTGGAACTCCCTCCCTCAGACCATCAGAGACTCCCCCACACTCTCCACCTTCATCATGACTCTGGAACTCCCTCCCTCAGTCCATCAGAGACTCCCCCACACTCTCCACCTTCATCATGACTCTGGAACTCCCTCCCTCAGACCATCAGAGACTCCCCCACACTCTCCACCTTCATCATGACACTGGAACACCCTCCCTCAGACCATCAGAGACTCCCCCACTCTCTCCACCTTTATCATGACTCTGGAACTCCCTCCCTCAGTCCATCAGAGACTCCCCCACACTCTCCACCTTCATCATGACTCTGGAACTCTCTCCCTCAGACCATCAGAGACTCCCCCACACTCTCCACCTTCATCATGACTCTGGATCTCCCTCCCTCAGTCCATCAGAGACTCCCCCACACTCTCCACCTTCATCATGACTCTGGAACTCCCTCCCTCAGTCCATCAGAGACTCCCCCACACTCTCCACCTTCATCATGACTCTGGAACTCCCTCCCTCAGACCATCAGAGACTCCCCCACACTCTCCACCTTCATCATGACTCTGGAACTCCCTCCCTCAGACCATCAGAGACTCCCCCCCCCCCCATCTACCTGTTTTGATGTTTGCTACTGTGGCTTTATGTTTCTGTGTATCTCATGCTGTTTCCCTGTGGTCTTATGTTCCTTTTTGTTTCTTTGTTTTTCTTTGTTTCTCTGCCTACTGTCAGCGACTTCGGGTTCTTGAGAAGCGCTATACAAATAAAATGATAATTATTATTATTATTAAAGGTCAGCAGCAGGTAGGTTGAACACCTTGGAGTGAGGCTCTGGAGCGGCGGGTCAACCCTCTTTGTTGAACACAATGGCCGAGCCACAGAACCTTTCCTTCGATGTTGCTTATGACTTTACTTTTTGTACAAGCACACATGTGAGATTAGAATTGTGAGAACTGAACTTGAACTTAGAATTTTAAGACAGAATGCTTAATGCTTTTTCACTGAAATGCTTTTTCACTGAAAGACGAAAATGTTTTCGTCGCTGTTTGATCGTTCATGTTTTCGTCGCTGTTATGAAAGAGGTCAATGTGAAGAGATATTATGAGACTTAAGCATAATTCATACCAGCAATTGTCCTGCAGTGAACGGGTGAAGAAAGTGAAAGAGCTAGAAGCTATGTAGCCTAGCCTCCTAGCAGAGGCTTTTTACACAGGCGAAGGAGTCAAAGGAAAACACTACCAGGGCTAATTATGAAGTGGTGATGCTAATCACTAAACACTACCAGGGCTAGTTATGAAGTGGTGATGCTAATCACTAAACACTACCAGCGCTAGTTATGAAGTGGTGATGCTAATCACTAAACACTACCAGGGCTAGTTATGAAGTGGTGATGCTAATCACTAAACACTACCAGGGCTAGTTATGAAGTGGTGATGCTAATCACTAAACACTACCAGGGCTAGTTATGAAGTGGTGATGCTAATCACTAAACACTACCAGGGCTAGTTATGAAGTGGTGATGATAATCACTAAACACTACCAGGGCTAGTTATGAAGTGGTGATGCTAATCACTAAACACTACCAGGGCTAGTTATGAAGTGGTGATGATAATCACTAAACACTACCAGGGCTAGTTATGAAGTGGTGATGATAATGTTTGCCTTGCTCACAACACTATATGGCACGGAGAATCAAAGACATGTCCTCAGACATCAAGAGACAGTGAGTAGCAGGGAGGCAGATTTAGATTCCGCCCCCTAGCCTGCGATGAAAGCACTGATGTATCCAACCGAACTCAGTTGCTTATTTTTTTGTGAGGAATAGATGAGGCCTTGGCCTGGATGTTGAAGAAAGATAACTATATAAACATTCTGAGCAAGGCCTCTATTGATTACTATATGAACATTACAAATGATCTGTTTGATCTTCAGAGTCTTGAGGGCCAGACAAGAAGGGTGGTCTCTTCAGTTCTTAATTTATTTTCATTTGTTATGATGGCCTTAGAATAAGAGAATAAGGATAGAATGGGTTAGAATAAGGATACCAGAAAGAATAATAATGAGGAGAGCACAACAATATTGCAATAAATGTATATTTTGATAAGTCAGCATATGTATATTTGAGGTTTTTTTATATATCTTTTTTTATATTCTCAACTCTCAACTCAGAACAGCCCCCCCCCTCTTTGGTCAAGAATCCTGGTGCAATACAATAGGTTGTTATTATTATTATTATTATCATCGTCATTGGTCTGTACCACTATTTCCAAGGTAAAGGGGGTGGGGGGGATACATTATGAAGGGAATGAAAATTCTACTCATCACCTTCAAAGCCCTCAACAACCTGGCCCCCTCCTATACCTCTCTGACCTCCTTCCCCACCCCACGCCTACCCTCAACAACCTGGCCCCCTCCTATACCTCTCTGACCTCCTTCCCCACCCCACGCCTACCCGCTGCCTCAGGTCCGCAGATGCTAACCTCCTCCAAACCCAACAGAACTAAGCTCCAGACCTGGGGGGCGACAGGGCCTTCTCTGCAGCTGCCCCCACCCTCTGGAACGCCCTGCCCAACCATATCCGTCATGCAGACACCCTCTCATCATTAAAAAAAATCCCTCAAAACCCACCTGTTTGCCTTGAACTCCTTCCTCTCTCACCTTTTTATATAATTCTTTTTAAATGTTTTATTTTCTAGCGCTATACAAATTTGATGTATTATTATTATTATTATGATAGGTGGATGAATGATCATGTGATCATGTCAGGCTGCGTGACATACCTCTCTCTCTCTCTCTCTCTCTCTCTCTCTCTCTCTCTCTCTCTCTCTCTCTCTCTCTCTCTCTCTCGGTGCATGCTGGGAATGAGATTGGAGAGATTGGAGAGGTTGGAGGTTGGAGGTGTAGTGAGTTTTTTTCTATCTTTATCTGTCTATTTTGTTAATTTGTTTATGGGATATTGTATTATAAGTGTAGTGTTGGTTTGCTGTGTGTTTTGGTGTGTATAGGGTTAAGTGGGAGTGTTTTGTTTGTTTGGCCGCATCGACCAGGCTATGCTGCTGGATGACGTCAGACGCCAATATGGACTTTTCCAAAATTGGTAGAAAGCATGGTATTAAGATATCTGTTCCTAATGTATCAGTAGAGGACTGCAGTTTGGCAGTTGGGAGTATTGTTGGACATAAGAGCATTAAATCAGCTGCGAGAATGAATCAAGGAGTAGTAATCTTTGTTGACTCAGTGGACAAGGTGCACACACTGGTTCAATCGGGGATAAGTGTTGACGGGGCTTTTCTTTCTGTAGAGCCGCTCTCCACACCAGGCAGAAATGTCTTTATTTCCAACGTTCCGCCGTTCATCAGTGATGAACTATTGAGAAGTCAACTAGCACGACATGGGAAGATAATTTCCCCTATAAGAAAAATGTCGTCGGGATGTAAATCTCCGCTTTTAAAGCATGTTGTCTCACACAGGCGACAGGTTTTAATGATTCTAAACAACAGCGGAGAGGAGCTTGAGTTGGTTTTTAAGATAAAGGTTGATGAGTTTGATTATGTGGTTTTTGTGAGTTCTGGTAATTCGGGGAAGTGTTTCGGTTGCGGGGAACTGGGTCATATCTCCCGCGATTGTGCGGGGAGAGGGGCAAGGCGACCTCCGCCTCAGCCCCAGGAGGAGCGCGGGGCTGAGATCAGCGCAGGTAGTGGTACAGAGGAGGGAAGAGTGTTGCAGCGCGCAGCAGAGAGCAGTGACGACAACAGAGTCCCGCTGCAGACTGCCAGCAATGTAAATAGAGTCCTTTTGCAGACCGACAGTAGCGCAGCAGATAGTATCCAGCTGCAGGGCCACAGAACCGGTGTAGCAGGTACGAAGCAGAGCCTTGGTACAGAGGAGGGAGGAGTGAGGGAAGCTGCCCCCCCCTCAACTAGTGGCGACTGTGGGGTAACAGGGGGTGGTGCGGGTGGTGCAGGTACAGAGGAGGGAGGGGTGGGAGACGCTGTTCCCCCCTCAACCAGTGGTTGTGTAGGTAGGGAGGTGGGAATCAGAGATGCTGCCCCCCCCTTCAACAAGTGGTGAGGTAACAGAGGAGAGCAGAGTTTTTTTTGTCCCCCCAAGCCCAACACCGCGTCAGGGTAAAAAAAGGAATCAAAAAAATTTGACAAGTGAAGTAATAGGGGAACATTTGAATGTGGTGGACAATGTACACAGTCAGACAGTGGATGGCGTGGTGGGAAGTGATGGAGGGGTGGGCTCTCAGGATAAGAAAAGAGTGACAAGTTTGGTCATAGAAGACACAGGTTCCTCTCAGTCCAGTATGGACGAGGATGAAGTTGAAAAACAATGGGGTGAGATTGAAAAACAATGGGGGGATGACATCTCAAGTGTTGAGGAAGATGAGTTCCCAAATGCTTCTCAAGTGTCTGATTCACAACGGAAAAAATGTTATGCAGTCAGGCAGATACAGAAGTTCCTGCACACAACAAAAAATTTGAGAAGTGTCAAAGTGGAAGATTTCTTTGAAGATTTGGAGATGTTTATTTTTTCAGCAAGGACTCAAATGAGGTCGAAGAACAATGGGGGGTACACTTCCCAGGAAGTTTTTAGACTGAGAAAGATTGTGCAGAAGCTCAAAAAACTGGATAATATAATGTTATCATGATAATGGAGCTTCTGATGTGTGGAGCCCGGCTGGACATTCAGGAAGGGAGTAGACCTGGGCTTGGACAGTGTCTGCAAGCAGTTGGGACAATGACACTGAAAGATGTTGTGAATGTAGCCGGGTCAGAGGAAGTGGCTTCTTTATTGGGGCTGAGGACGGCCTGTCACAACAGGGTCTGTCTGGACGATTGGACTGAAGCGCGGAGCGTCGGGGAACAATACCTGTTGCAGGATTATTTCGGTGGAACGGAAGGTCCTGATGAAGGGGATCTTTTTTTTTCATGAGCTGGATATAAAAACTGACACAAATGGACTGACGGGACCCTTTTGGGTTTCATATGTTGTTCTTGATGACATATTATGTGTTGAATGGAAGTATGGATATTTTTTTTGTTTGGGTGGAGCTTCAATGTTTTTTTTGTTGTGTTGCAGACGGACAGGTGTATTTTAGCATTTTTTTTATTGTGAGATCTCATGTGGTTTTAAGTGTGATGGGGACATATGTTGCCCGATATAATGTGTAGTTAGTTGTTTTAATTGTATTGACATACACATTGTACATTGTAATGAGAAATATGTAAATAAATGTTTTTCTAAAATCAAAAAAAAAATCTCTCTCTCTCTCTCTCTCTCTCTCTCTCTCTCTCTCTCTCTCTCTCTCTCTGTTGTGGGTGTGATTTTCAATTGCAAATATAGCACTTATAGTGAAATACCAGAGCCAATGGCCCATGATTAGGTATGCAGATGGAGTTTCTTTTCTCTCTCTCTCTCAAACAGAGAAATCAAAAGAAATCAGTACATTACAGAAGGAATTTCTTGTACAGTCCTGTACAGTGGGTGACAATATTGTCACAAGGAAAGATGAAATTACATACCTAGGTTTCATGTCTATCTATATCTCCCTCTCTCTCCCTCCATCTCTCCTCTGTAGCAAGGCCCATACTTCTATGAAGCAGTACATGAAAGCCAAGCCAACGAAGTGGGGCTTCAAACTTTTTGTTTTGGCTGACAGTAGCAATGGCTACACTTTGGACTTTGCTGTTTACGCCGGGAAGTCAAAGTTCAAATCAGGCATTGGACTGGCGTATGACTCTGTCATGTCCCTGATAAAGCCAGCACACCTCAAGCAAGTACCCATGGGCAAGGGATATCATTTGTATGTCGATAACTTTTATACAAGTCCAAAGCTTTTCAGGGATCTGCATAGCCTGGGTGTCGGAGCATGTGGAACGTACAGAGACAACAGAAAAGAATGCCCCCGCACAGAGGTGAATGCTCTCAAAAAGAAGGGTGCTAGGGGCACCATCAGGTGGCTACGTGATGGCCCACTGGTCTTTGTGAAGTGGATGGACACACGTGAAGTCTCTGTTTGCTCCACAATCCACGAGTCATTCGCTGGAAAAACTGTGCTGAGGAGAATAAAAAACAAGCGCAGTGAGACCTGGTCCATTGAGAACATTGCATGCCCAACACCTGTCCTGGAGTACAACAAGTACATGGGAGGCGTTGATTTGTCTGACCAACTCATCCAGTACTACTCTGCACACCACAAGACCATGCGATGGTACAGGACTTTGCTCTATCATTATCTGGACATTGCCGCCACTAACTCCTACCTTCTTCACATGGAGCTCTGCAGAGAGCAGCAGGTGCAGCCGATGACCCACCTGGTCTTCCAGCAGGAACTGGTAGCTGAGCTGTGTGGCGTCACAGTTGTACAGGTGCCAGTGGACAACCTACCCACGGCAGTGGACAATCTACCCACAGCACCAGTGGACAACCTACCCACGGCAGTGGACAATCTACCCACAGCACCAGTGGACCGCCTACCAAGGAACCATTCACCTGTTGCGATCACGCAACAGGCAGATAAATCCCAGAAGGCCACGGCTGGCCGCCTGTTTTGCGTACATTGTAAGATGAAGACCCCCTGGAAGTGCTGTGAATGTGGTATGGCCCTCTGTATCATTCCAGACAGGAACTGCTTTTTCACATATCACTTAGTGTGATACAGAACAGGCAGATACAACCATGAGGAGACACCTATTTTTTTTTTTTTATACATGTGCATCATTTTATTTTTTTGTAGATTTTGCCTAAATTCATTGTGGTCGCGCTCTCTGCCAAATATCATATGAGGCACCTTGTATTACTATTGTAATCCAAAAGTGATATATAGGGTTGTTCATTGTACAATACAATTGATACAGTTGATGTTTCTTGTTGATTATTATTCTCTATGTGTTTTTAATAAAATTGTGTGATATTCTATTCCAGTTGTCTTTGGTTTTTGTTTTCTCCCACATTGAGTTTCTCCACCACTCTCAACAAAATTACGCATAGCTGGGAATCCATTCCTTGTGCCGTCAGAACCATCTAGAAGGAATACTACATCCTTTCTGGCAGTGTCATGATCAACTATAACGGTGGTTGGTACAGTACTGTAAATACCATCTGAGTAGAGTAGAAAGTAGAGAGGTGAAGACCTGTTCTCTCTCTCTCTCTCTCTCTCTCTCTGCCACACGTGCTGCCACACGTGCTGTCAGGGTCAAACCAGTCTGGATTGATGTTGTAGTCTGAAAAAATGCCAGGAAATGCTCAGAGAATTGTTGCATATATAGAACACAAATGTTCTAGAATGTTCGATTATGACATCATACTGTGACATACACCTCCTGTAGTGTGAAAAAACATGCATTCTCATAAATATTACGATCAAATCTATTTTGTACTTGATGATACATTTGAAATTGGTTTGGTTATGATCATGTTATTAGTGTGTGTGTGTGTGTGTGTGTGTGTGTGTGTGTAAAAAACGAATTAATAATATAATTATTATAAATGTCTCTCTCTGTATATATCTCTGTATCTCTTTCTTTCTTTCTTTCTTTCTTTCTTTCTTTCTTTCTTTCTTTCTTTCTTTCTTTCTTTCTCTCTCTCTCTCTCTCTCTCTCTCTCTCTCTCTCTATTACTATACTATTATATATCTATATATATCTAAATGTCTAAACCTCGGTCTATCTAGTGTGTGTATACACCAGTATCACTGACTACCACGGCAAGCCTATAGAAAATGATTCTATTTAATAATAATAATAATTATTATTATTATAAATGTCTCTCTCTCTCTGTATCTTTCTTTCTTTCTTTCTTTCTTTCTTTCTTTCTTTCTTTCTTTCTTTCTTTCTTTCTTTCTTTCTTTCTTTCTTTCTTTCTTTCTTTCTTTCTTTCTCTCTTTCTATTATATTACTATTATATATCTATCTAAATATCTAAACCTCTGTCTATCTAGTGTGTGTATGCATGATGGCATCAAATCAAAGTGTGTGTTGCTGTAGGCCTGCCTGTATTGATCAGTCACACTATACCCCCATTCAGCCGTAATTGTTCCCTGCTGGGCCTTTGTTTCATGGTGTGAATTAGTCATTGACATTGACATTGACATCACATTGCATTCTGGGAAGGAGTGTAGTTCCCTTATCATTAGCTGAATTCACTGAATTCTCTTCAGAGGCTCCTGCTGCAAATTGGTAATGACTGTACCAGAATGTTTGATAGGACATTGATTGAAAACTATCATCTCAAATTTGACAATTGATGGCTTATTTTGAAGGTATGAATCTGTAATTTTACATTATGTAACAAAAAAAAGAGAATATTC
>NC_140172.1:15730223-15862765 GCF_963971535.1 Notolepis coatsorum | reverse complement strand
CTCTCTCTCTCTCTCACTGTCAAATGATGACTGCGCCACTGATGTACAGGGAGCTCCGCTGACAGTCGAGGAGGGGCTTGGGGGGAGAGAGAGAGGAGGGGGCTGGGGGAGAGAGACGGGGGGCTGGGGGAGAGAGAGGAGGGGCTGGGGGAGAGAGAGACGGGGGGCTGGGGGGAGAGAGAGGAGGGGCTGGGGGGAGAGAGACGGGGGGCTGGGGGAGAGAAAGGAGGGGCTGGGGGAGAGAGAGACGGGGGGCTGGGGGGGGAGAGGAGGGGCTGCGAGAGAGAGAGGAGGGGCTGGGGGAGAGAGAGAGGAGGGGCTGGGGGAGAGAGAGGAGGGGCTGGGGAGAGAGAGAGAGAGGGGGGCTGGGGGAGAGAGAGACGAGGGGCTGGGGGAGAGAGAGAGGAGGGGCTGGGGGGGAGAGAGAGGAGGGGCTGGGGAGAGAGAGAGAGGAGGGGCTGGGGGAGAGAGAGACGAGGGGCTGGGGGGGAGAGAGAGAGGAGGGGCTGGGGAGAGAGAGAGAGGAGGGGCTGGGGGAGAGAGACGAGGGGCTGGGGGGGAGAGAGAGAGGAGGGGCTGGGGGAGAGAGAGGAGGGGCTGGGGGAGAGAGAAAGAAGAGGGGCTGGGGGGAGAGAGAGGAGGGGCTGGGGGGAGAGAGAGGAGGGGCTGGGGGGAGAGAGAGGAGGGGCTGGGGGAGAGAGAGAGGAGGGGCTGGGGAGAGAGAGAGAGGAGGGGCTGGGGAGAGAGAGGAGGGGCTGGGGGAGAGAGAGAGAGGAGGGGCTGGGGGAGAGAGAGAGGAGGGTGGCTGGGGGGAGAGAGAGAGGAGGGGCTGGGGGGAGAGAGAGGAGGGCTGGGGGAGAGAGAGGAGGGGCTGGGGGAGAGAGAGAGGAGGGGCTGGGGGAGAGAGAGAGGAGGGGCTGGGGAGAGAGAGAGGAGGGGCTGGGGGGGGGGAGAGAGGAGGGGCTGGGGAGAGAGAGAGGAGGGGCTGGGGGAGAGAGAGGAGGGGCTGGGGGAGAGAGAGGAGGGCCTGGGGGAGGAGAGAGAGAGGAGGGGCTGGGGGAGAGAGAGAGAGGAGGGGCTGGGGGGAGAGAGAGGAGGGGCTGGGGGGAGAGAGAGGAGGGGCTGGGGGAGAGAGAGAGGAGGGGAGCTGGGGGGAGAGAGAGGAGGGGCTGGGGGAGAGAGAGGAGGGCTGGGGGAGATGAGAGGAGGGGCTGGGGGGAGAGAGAGAGGGGCTGGAGGAGAGAGAGGAGGGGCTGGGGGAGAGAGAGAGGAGGGGCTGGGGGGGGGGAGAGAGGAGGGGCTGGGGAGAGAGAGAGGAGGGGCTGGGGGAGAGAGAGGAGGGGCTGGGGGAGAGAGAGGAGGGGGCTGGGGAGAGAGAGAGAGGAGGGGCTGGGGGAGAGAGAGAGAGGAGGGGCTGGGGGGAGAGAGAGGAGGGGGCTGGGGGGAGAGAGGAGGAGGGGCTGGGGGAGAGAGAGAGGAGGGGCTGGGGGGAGAGAGAGGAGGGGCTGGGGGAGAGAGAGGAGGGGCTGGGGGAGAGAGAGGAGGGGCTGGGGGGAGAGAGAGGAGGGGCTGGAGGAGAGAGAGGAGGGGCTGGGGGGAGAGAGAGAGGAGGGGCTGGGGGGGAGAGAGAGGAGGGGCTGGGGGGAGAGAGAGGAGGGGCTGGGGGGAGAGAGAGGAGGGGCTGGGGGGAGAGAGAGGAGGGGCCTGGGGGGAGAGAGAGGAGGGGCTGGGGGAGAGAGAGAGGAGGGGCTGGGGGAGAGAGAGGAGGGGCTGGGGGGAGAGAGAGAGGGGCTGGGGGAGAGAGAGGAGGGGCTGGGGGAGAGAGAGAGGAGGGGCTGGGGGAGAGAGAGGAGGGGGCTGGGGGGGAGAGAGAGGAGGGGCTGGGGAGAGAGAGAGGAGGGGCTGGGGGAGAGAGAGGAGGGCGTGGGGGAGAGAGAGAGGGAGGGGCTGGGGGGGAGAGAGAGAGGAGGGGCTGGGGGGAGAGAGGAGGGGCTGGAGGAGAGAGAGGAGGGGCTGGGAGAGAGAGAGGAGGGCTGGGGAGAGAGAGGAGGGCTGGGGGAGAGAGAGGAGGGGCTGGGGGAGAGAGAGAGAGGAGGGCTGGGGGAGAGAGAGAGAGGAGGGCTGGGGGAGAGAGAGACGAGGGGCTGGGGGAGAGAGAGGAGGGGCTGGGGGGAGAGAGAGGAGGGGCTGGGGGGGGGAGAGAGGAGGGGCTGGGGGGAGAGAGAGGAGGGGCTGGGGGGGAGAGAGGAGGGGCTGGGGGGAGAGAGAGGAGGGGCTGGGGGGAGAGAGAGGAGGGGCTGGGGGAGAGAGAGACAGGGGGAGGTCTGTCAGGTACAGCTGCAGGCAGCTTGTGGTTGACTCTCTCTCTCTCTCTCTTTCTTGCATCACGTCTCCTTGATTCAAAGTCAGTGGCAACAGCAGCTGTTTACCCCCCCCCCCCCCCCTCCCCCCCCCTTCCCCCCCCCCCCCCACTTTAACACTGCATGGGGCCGTCAGCTGGGCTCCGGACACACTGGAAGGAGGGGACATCATCTATTTGCATTTGTATTCACAGCCAAGTGCAGAATAATGTACCTCATATGTCAATTATGTCTTTATACATTTTTTTGCTCTGGCCAAAATGGGAATTCAGTGATCAGTATAGCCACTGTTGTCAACATTAAAATGTTCAGTTGTCAGAATTCTAATCTTGCAACAAATACAAGTATATAATGTATAACACTGATTGAGGTATATACGGTACCCGTGATAAAAGCAGAGAATCCATGTGATGTCATTTCACAGAGATACCTGCACCGAACCAGAGGTGCAGCAGGGCACCATCATCACACGCAAGGAGGGAAATATCTGTCTCACGCATGAAAGGCCAGTCTCGTTCATTTCCCTAGATGCAAATGAGCGCTGCGAGCAGAGAAATGAAGGCAAAATGCCTGCTCGCATGGCCGACAGCGCTGGTGTGGAAAATGTTGTGTTGACTGCCTCGGTGCTAGGGACTATAGCACAGTCTCTCAGTGTGTGCCATTGAGGGGAGGGGGGGGGGGGGTATGTGTGTGTGTGTGTGGATTTCCCTTTCATAAGAGCCTTGGCATCGAAAGGGGGTTCCTCTCAAAATCTGTGTAATCAGAAGAGCTCTAGTATTTTTAAATTGGGCTTTTTGTGTCACACAGACTTCCGTTGTTTGTTCAGACAAACAGACACACGCACGCACGCACGCACGCACGCACGCACGCACGCACGCACGCACGCACGCACGCACGCACGCACGCACGCACGCACGCACGCACGCACGCACGCTACGCACGCACGCACGCACGCACCGCACGCACGCACGCACACACACCACACACACACACACACACACACACACACACCACACACACACACACACACACACACACACACACACACACACACACACACACACACACACACACACACACACACACACACACACACACACACACACACACACACACACACACACACACCACACACACACACACACACACACACACACACACACACATGCCAAAGAGTCTCTAATATATCCACATACACACACACATGCCAAAGAGTTCAATATATATATTAATATATATATATATACACACACACATGCCAAAGAGTTCTAATATATATATATATGTAGGAATGCGGTAATGCTAGTGAAAACGGAGCCGTGTTCCGATGCAAAAATCGAATGGGGTTATAACTGCCGTCTTGGGGATGTCCTGAGGGCTAACCGGCACCTGGTGGTATCCTCTCACCAGATCCACCTTCGGAAAAACAGACGCGCCAGCTAGGTGGGCTGAAAAATCTTGTATGTGTGGAACCGGGGTAACGATCAGGTGTAGTGGCGTCATTAAGGCGCCGGTATGTCGCCACACGACGCCAGCCGCCGTTAGCCTTTGGAACGAGATGGAGAGGCGAGGCTCAAGGACTGTCGGAACGACGAACGATGCCCAGTGCCTCCATGGAGGCAAACTCATTCTTAGCGATGGTGAGCTTGTGTGGGTCGAGACGACGAGCCCTAGCATGTACTGGTGGGCCTTCCATGGAGATGTAATGAACGCCACATAAGGCTAGAATGCCGTGAATTATGTCCCAGTAGCCACTACATATACATAATATATATATATATTAGTGCTGTCAAACGATTAAAATATTTAACTCGATTAATCGCATGATTGTCCAT
Organism: Notolepis coatsorum; assembly: GCF_963971535.1. NCBI lineage: Eukaryota > Metazoa > Chordata > Actinopteri > Aulopiformes > Paralepididae > Notolepis > Notolepis coatsorum. Next base: position 15,858,570 of record NC_140172.1, on the reverse strand, counting down.
AGTTAACTCGCGATTAATCGCAAATTAATCGCATTTTTATTTTTTTATTTTTTTTACCTAAAAACAGATCTTTTTCAAGTTCCAAGTTTTAATACTCTTATCAACATGCGAGTCAACAAATGCTTGCTTTGTGCAGCCATTTAACACAAAAGGATGACCCTCATGCATTGCAAATTTGCATCAAATTCAAAACAGAGTGATGCACAAAATAACTTAAAAGAAAATAATAATTTAAAACAATGAATAAAGTGTGCATGAAATAATAGGGGAAAGAAAACGTTAGGAACTTGTTACATTCACACACACAATGGCTGATTAATCACACACCCCCCTCTCTCCCTCACACACACTCTCCCAGCTCTCTTTCTCTCTTGCCCCTTCCTCATCTCTCTCACCCCCCTCTCTCTCTATATCTCACACACACACACACACACACACACACACACACACACACACACACACACACACACACACACACACACACACACACACACTTCAGAAACAACATAGTATCAATGAGAGCATCAATAATACACCTGAGAGAAGTCTAGTAAAAAAAAAAAAAAATGTTTTTAGTTAATCTTGAGTTAAAGAAATTAGTGACATTAATAGAATCGGGAGTTAACGCGTTAATATCGGGTTAACTTTGACAGCCTTAATATATATTAACCCTTAATAGGGTTCTAATATATTGTGGCAGATATCACCCCCCCCCCTCTCATGGATATGTGAAGGACGAGAGATATTATTGCCACGGAAGGAGTGGAAACAATTAGGTAGCTGATTAGTACTGATAGAACACACCTGTGTATCATTAGTTCACCCACATCTCACGTGCACACACCCCAGACACGCACACTACAAATACACTAGGTTAGTGAGAGATGAGTTGAGTGGAGGTGAGGTTGGAGTTGTTACATTGAGAGAGAGAGAGAGATTGTTGTGTACGGAGTTTTGTGAGGTGAGAGGTACAGTAGTGAGAGGAGAGGTGAAGGCGAGAAGGTGGTCATTGTGTACTGGACCCTGGACTGGCTGAGAAACCCCCTTGTGTACTGACCCTGGACCGGACGACTACTCTGAGTATTGAACAATCCCTTTTTTTGTACGAGAGCCTGTTTTGTGTTTTTGCCCATCGAACTGAATTCTGCCCATAATCAATAAATATTCTTATTGATTGATATTGCACTTGTGTGGACATTTGAATCTGTTTGTTTTTTAACCGTGGCGAGTCTGAATACCACCAGGCTCGTTACAATATCCACACACACGTGACAAAGAGTTCTAATATATACACACACACATGCCAAAGAGTTCTAATATATATACACACACACACATGCCAAAGAGTTCTAATATATACAGGGGGGAGTACATCATGTCAGATATAATAAGTTGTGCTGCTTGTGCATCAGCTACAGTGGTGACAGCTGGACTGAGAGTGTGTGAATGGGAGTGAGGAGGGGGCGACAGTGGCTCAGGAGGTAGAGCAGTCGTCTGGCAAAGGTTCCCGGTTCGATTCCCGCTCCTCCCGGGCAGCGTGTCGATGTGTCCTTGAGCAAGACACTTAACCCCTAATTGCATGGTTGCCTCCACATGCATGGTTGTGTGAATTAATGGGTCAAATGTGAGTACCAAATTGTAAAGCGCTTTGGATAAAAGCTGCTATATAAAAAAGAAGCCATTTATTTACCAGGAGGAGAGGAGCCTGTGGTTGTAGCCTGCTTTAGCAACTTTTTTTTTTGGATCCACTTTTTCTCCTCTTTTTCAATTTTTCTCCCATCCCAATTTCGCTGTGCCAATTCTCCCCTCCCCTGTCTTGAACGTTGCTCGCATATGCCCCCCACTGGCCGGTTGTAGGGAGGATAGAAGCCTTGCATCACATGTACCCTCCGATACACAAGGAGGCAGCCTGTCACATCTTTTCACCTGCCAGCGCGGACTCTCAGTGGCGGGGTGTAACGTGTGGGAGGCTCACACTACCCCCGCCATTTCCTGTCTCTGCTGTGCAGGCGCCCCCAACCGACCTGTAGGAGTCGCTGTCCACAACGTCCAGATTACCACCCATCGACTCCCCTCCCGCTGACTCTGCCAATTGAGTCAGTATGACGGCCGGCCCAAGCCGGAGGCAACGCTGACAGCTGGAGTCGAACCCGGTGTCTCTTGCGTTGGTGACCAGCACAATGTCCGCTGCACCACCCAGCCGCCCTCTGCTTTAGCTACTTTGTACTTATCTGCTGGCCATTTATGGAGGAGAGCTCCAGTGTGTGTTTTTTTTCTTCTTTTTTTACCATCTTTGGGCCTGACTATTGTTGACACAACAACAAAAGACATATCAGCCTTTAGCTTTAGCTGCTCCTGCGGGCTCCAAAGACCATCAGAGAGAAGACAACATGTTGATTGATTGAAAACTTTATTAATAACAGATTGCAGAATGGGTACAATACACTAGTACGGTTCAATACACACAATTGTTAAGGGGCTGCAGACCAGAGAAAGACTTTCGTCTTGTTTACATCAGGGTCCCCCATTTTCAATTCCTATAATGACATGGCACGTTCATGATCCCAGTACTGGAACGTAGCCTGCTGCTGCAGAAGCTGCCGCCACCCTCTGTGTTAGTTAGGTCTGGAAGTTTTATGCAAAGCTGGAGAGAGGTATAAATAAAGTTTTTGCGTGAGAGAGAGAGAGAGAGAGAGAGAGAGAGAGAGAGAGAGAGAGAGAGAGAGAGAGAGAGAGAGAGGGGACCAGCTGTGACCGAGCGAGGAGGACAGAATTGGAGCACCTTGTTCCCTTTATACACTTGTCTCTCTCCCAAAGAAGTCCCAGGCCGCCGCTGCCTGCGCCGCGGTCTCTCCAACAAGTGGACCCATTTCATCCTCCGCATACTGCAGGGAGCCGGTGCCGGCGCTGCTGCTGCTGCTGCAGTCACCTCTCGTGGATGATGAGCTAAACGAAAGATGAATGTGGAACACGCACAGTTCCTCCTCTCACACACCTACTAGTCTTACCTAACCCCACGCGCCCAACGGGCGAAGTGCATTATGGGTAGACCGTGCATGGTGCTTGTTAGACTGACGGGGGTTTTTAGGGGGTTCGATTCCCACTGGGGGGGGAGGGGGGGCAATCATATAACATAACATGTGTGCACTAGTCGTAGGTAACCATGCATTTAAGGCATTTGGGATACAAGTGACAAATGACATACTTCATTTATGTCATGTTTGTTATCTGTATATATCTGTATGTTGCATAATATGTCATACATCATGATGAATTGAAAATGGGGGACCCTGATGTAAACAAGACGAAAGTCTTTCTCTGGTCTGCATCCCCTTAACAATTGTGTGTATTGAGCTGTACTGCACTGTACCCATTCTGCAATCTCTTAATACATTTTTCAATCAATCAATCAATCAATCCACAGAATGGCGTTTGTTGCGTTGTCTTCCATCAGCGAACGCAAGGGTTTTCCTTTTGGGGGGGGGGGGGGGGGGGTTTCCTAATTCTGCTAATGAAAAAAAGTATGTATTTATTTATTTATTTATTTATTGTAGCAGCTGTGTGATGCGTGACCTAGCAAAAGGATGATGAGGGAACGTAACACTCCACTCACACTCAGGGACGTGCACAGGATTTTAGAGGGGAAGGTGCTCAAAGGCTGAAAAGGGCACTATACCTGTGTGTCAGTGGCGGCTGCTGACCAATTTATTTTGGTGAAGCACAAATTATTATATTATATTATATTTATAAAACATCCCCCAATGTGTGTGTCAGTAGTGGCTGGTGAGTTCAAAAATTGGGGAGGACGGGAGAGATAAAAATAATTTAATAAAGAAGTACAGACACAGTGTGGTTATGAAGACAGCAGACAGACACTACAGTTAAAGACAACAGACACTAGTAATAAATACCTTGGAGTAACTCTTGACACACACCTCACTCACACACATCACAACAATAGCTTAGTCAAGAAGGCAAATCAAAAACTATTTGTTTACAGCAAGATCAGACCATTTCTCATCCTCACTGTTTCAAACACATCTACATGCAATTTTTTTGCAATTTCATGCAAAAAGAGCGTATAAAATGCATGGTAAATGTCCATCCTGGACTCACCACTGTACTGCACTCTCACTCACACTTCCCTGCTACAACCTTTCAGAACTACACAAAAAATCTAGCCACTAAGTTCTATTTTATGCTCAGAAATAACACTTCCCCAACACTCACAGCTTTACTGCCAAGACACAATAGGCTACAAGTCAAGAAGTATCACCACATCAATCCCACATGCACTCATTCCAGTACCGGCGTACACAAATAATTATGGACATTCTTCCACACAAACAGCAAAATCTGGAACAAGATCCCATTCCACATCAGAGCAATAACCTCCATCTCACACTTCAAACAGGCCTACAAACAACATCTGATGCTAGAAAACCTCTGCACTCACTGTCATTTAGCACAGACCCAATAGCATTGCACATGATAAACACAACGGCCACAGCGGGCCAACAAATCGCAGCAGCTATTTACAATGCAATACACAAATATACAAAATAATGCTCAAAATATGCACACTTCCTACCTTATTTGTACATAAAGTCCATCCTCCGATCATTCTTTGTGAATTCTGCGATGACTTTGTCATAAAAGCTGTCGGATGTCTTCATTCTAATCTGTGCAGCATCTGTGCAGTCAAACGCTGCTGTCCGACAACAAGTTCGGGAGTTGGACGTCCTCTTGCAATAATAATCCTTTTCTCTTCAAAAGTCATAATTGCATGCTTGAGCAGCGCTGGTCTCCTCCATCGTAAGTCCGGTCTCCTCCGTAAACTGGATGCTTGCAGACTGCAGAGGGGAATTCCTCGCGTCACGCACTCGCATAATGCCCATATATGGACCAAATTGCCAACTAAGATAGTCTCGAAATGTCCGCAGAAAGCAGTAGCACTCACTCACCAAAGCTGTGTGCTGCTCACATGAAGAGGAAGGCAGCACAGCGGTTCTTCCTCTGGGCGAACGTTTCGATGACTTTGGGAACAAAAATTGAGAAAGACAGGACAGGAGCTTACTAAACTACTAGCTTGCTAAGCTAGTAGCTAGCTACAACAAGTTAGCTTACAGAGTCCAAGACGGCACATTCACGTGAACTACACTACTGTCTTCAACTGAGATAAAAATATATATATCATCAAACAATGCAGTGCACAATAAGTTGATGAAGTCCAACAATTGAATAAAGATCTTAAAATATGAATGATTATATTAGGCAAATGAATCTCTTCTTTTCTATGTCAGTCTCTTTCAAGGCAAATTGCACACAGTCAATAGGGTCCAGCCGCAGCGCAGTCTCATTAGCTGGCGCCAATCTCTGATTGGATCTTAAGTTTGTCAACACAATGTGGCACGTGCTAAACCTCACTACCCGCCTTTTTTAAACTCAAATACCCTATTTTGATTGGATAATTATATTCTTAAGCCAAGCCTGTGCACTCTTTTTGCAGTGAGTGATTGACAGCTGGCCATCAAATGTGTTATGGGATCAGGCCAGGTCAGAGAGCTCAGAGCTGTCACTTGGACATTTTTGAAGAAAAAATTATTCACTGGCATTGTTTTTTTTACAGAGGAAAACATTTTGAATAAAAAATTAAATAATAATAATAATAATAAATAAAAGATAAAAAATATAATAATAATATATATATTTTTTTTGTCTGTATATTACTAGTGAAGCACTGCCTCACTAGTTGTCATGCAATAACCTCCACTGCTGTGTGTGGTTCAACCGAGCGAGCAAGCCAGATTTTTAAGGGCCCCCGCGTGGGGGGCCCCCCTTTTTATGCTTTTTGGGGGGTTTTGGTGATCAAATATTGAATATTGAACTATAATAATCAGTGCAGGAGATCACTTATCCATGAAAGACACTTTTATCACTGACTTAAAAGGCCCACACATCTCCATAAATGTTCAGGGGGGAGGGAATAAGTGCTTACCCTACAGACCCCAAGAAGTGCTGTATATTCTGTATTGTTTAAAGGGGAACTATCTTATAAATGGCCTTTTTGAGTGTTTAGCATTGTTTCCTAGCTATGTGAACTTATATTAATATGATCTATGTCTCAAAATTCTCATATTGGCGCATTCTTCCAATTCTCCTCTCACAATATTCACCCTCACTGAACTGAGTCATTTGAAAATGTGCCTATATGTGATGTCATAAAGACACCGCTGCATGTTAATGTTCAGGCGGCGCCGCCGCTGCGCAGTGGTTTAGGAGCCCAGGCTCAAAACAGCTCGAGATCTTGAGGTAGAAAAATGCTGTTTTTGAGGACTTGATTAGAAATACAAAACAATGAATAAAAAAAATATATATATTACAGAGGTGTTCCATAGACTCACAGGAATTGTGTAAAAGTGCCCAAATAGTGAAAGAAATAGTAAAATAGTTCCCCTTTAATATAAATGCATTTTTTATTCCAATCCCGATTTGTATTTGAGATTCCCAAATCCCATTGAACGTGACTTCTTCGTGTCCCTCAGTGAGTGTAATACCAGCATTCAACTGTATGCGCCACAGCGGTTTCTATCATCATCACCATCACCACCCACGCTATGCATAAAATAAATAGGTCCGCTGAGAGGCATGCTGAGGAGGCCGTGCAAACTGCAATGGAATACGGGGCATCTCTCTCTCTTTACGTAATATTTTGATTATATCCTGACATTTTTCAGTTGGAAGGGCAGTCTATATGCGTAATGGTAAAAAAAAAATTAAGGGCACTTTTTTATGAGGCTCAAAAGGGCAGGTGCTCAAGCACCCCTTGAGCTCTATGCGTGCACGTGCCTGCTCACACTACAGGTAAACGGAGCCAATGGGCGCGCAAAGAGGGAGTGTTCCGCCCCTGGCCGCTGTCACCACAGAGGCGGTGCGTCTCCACAGCAGCTGCAACACCACACACCTACCTTCTGATGGTGAGGAGGCAGGAACCCAACCAGCGACCTGATCTGTTGAGCAACAACACTGTCAGGGATCCGGAGGTGTCGGCTCACTGAAGACACAGAGGCAGGTGACAGACTGACTGCTGCACACAGACAGACAGACAGACATCAGAGGAGACATTATTACTTTTTGTCCCCCCCCTCCCATCTATCTACCCCCGGTTTTTTATTGTAGGTGTTACTTATTACAACAACTACATGCATTTCGCACAACCTCTAATTGTTTAGCCCACCAGCATCGAGATGGAAAACGCGCACACTAAATCGGCGTCTGAAGTGTTGGAGAACTTCGGCGTCAACGAGAACACCGGACTGACGCTCGAACAAGTGAAGATCAATTTGGAGAAATATGGACCGAACGGTGAGTATAGTTTTTCTTTTCCCCTCCTGCCTTGATCTGTTTCTCAGTTTAGACTCCGATCGTTATGCGTCTGGCAGGCCTACAGTGAGACAACACAGTGGTTTTGCCTATAATACGTTTATTAGACTGTTGCGATATTTGTGATTATTAAAAACAACGCTGAGTGAGGAGCCTCTAAGCAGCAGCGGGTCCACAATCATTGACGCACGGTGTTTTCAAATCATTTAGCGCGCACAACATCATCACACGCACGCGCACAGACACACGCACTGCATAATAAAGTTGTCGACACGGACGGAACACGCACTGTCTGTCTGCGCGCATTGATGATGTGCGCCTTCATCGCGAAGAATATACTGAATAATGCACCCATGTGTGAAATAATCGATCTATTTTGACTGAACATAATACTGATCGATTTGGGGGGAAATGGGTAGATATTAAGTTTTAACCTTTTCACTGCCACACTACCGGGTAACCGTCGGATAGTGTGTGTAATAGTAAATGGTTAACCTTCTGTGGTAGTGAAAGGGTCAACGGTTCACGGCCGTTGTGTGACAGTGAAAGGGTTAACCTTCTGTATTTGTCAACTCACAAGTGAAAGGGTTAACCGTTTGGTAGTGTGGCGGTGAAAGGGTTAACATGCTGTGTATTGTCGCAAGTGAAAGGGTTAACCGTTTGGTAGTGTGGCGGTGAAAGGGTTAACCTTCTGTGTATTGTCGCAAGTGAAAGGGTTAACCGTTTGGTAGTGTGGCGGTGAAAGGGTTTAAAACCGTCTGTGTATTGTCGCAAGTGAAAGGGTTAACCGTTTGGTAGTGTGGCGGTGAAAGGGTTAACATGCTGTGTATTGTCGCAAGTGAACGGGTTAACCGTTTGGTAGTGTGGCGGTGAAAGGGTTAACCTTCTGTGTATTGTCGCAAGTGAAAGGGTTAACCTTTTGGTAGTGTGGCGGTGAAAGGGTTTAAAACCTTCTGTGTATTGTCGCAAGTGAAAGGGTTAACCGTTCGGTAGTGTGGCGGTGAAAGGGTTAACCTGCTGTGTATTGTCGCAAGTGAAAGGGTTAACCGTTCGGTAATGTGGCGGTGAAAAGGGTTAACCTTCTGTGTATTGTCGCAAGTGAAAGGGTTAACCGTTTGGTAGTGTGGCGGTGAAAGGGTTTAAAACCTGTGTATTGTCGCAAGTGAAAGGGTTAACCGTTCGGTAGTGTGGCGGTGAAAGGGTTAACCTGCTGTGTATTGTCGCAAGTGAAAGGGTTAACCGTTCGGTAATGTGGCGGTGAAAAGGGTTAACCTTCTGTGTATTGTCGCAAGTGAAAGGGTTAACCGTTTGGTAGTGTGGCGGTGAAAGGGTTTAAAACCTGTGTATTGTCGCAAGTGAAAGGGTTAACCGTTCGGTAGTGTGGCGGTGAAAGGGTTAACCTGCTGTGTATTGTCGCAAGTGAAAGGGTTAACCGTTTGGTAGTGTGGCGGTGAAAAGGGTTAACCTTCTGTGTATTGTCGCAAGTGAAAGGGTTAACCGTTTGGTAGTGTGGCGGTGAAAGGGTTAGCCTGCTGTGTATTGTCGCAAGTGAAAGGGTTAACCGTTTGGTAGTGTGGCGGTGAAAGGGTTAACCTGCTGTCGTGTGGCAGTGAAAAGGGTTAACCGTTTGGTAGTGTGTGGCGGTGAAAGGGTTAACCTGCTGTCGTGTGTGTGGCAGTGAAAAGGGTTAACCGTTTGGTAGTGTGTGGCGGTGAAAGGGTTAACCTGCTGTCGTGTGTGTGGCAGTGAAAAGGGTTAACCGTTTGGTAGTGTGTGGCGGTGAAAGGGTTAACCTGCTGTCGTGTGTGTGGCAGTGAAAAGGGTTAACCGTTTGGTAGTGTGTGGCGGTGAAAGGGTTAACCTGCTGTCGTGTGTGTGGCAGTGAAAAGGGTTAACCGTTTGGTAGTGTGTGGCGGTGAAAGGGTTAACCTGCTGTCGTGTGTGTGGCAGTGAAAAGGGTTAACCGTTTGGTAGTGTGTGGCGGTGAAAGGGTTAACCTGCTGTCGTGTGTGTGGCAGTGAAAAGGGTTAACCGTTTGGTAGTGTGTGGCGGTGAAAGGGTTAACCTGCTGTCGTGTGTGTGGCAGTGAAAAGGGTCAGCGCGCTTTAGTCCTCCACGAGGACGCGTGGCCCGTGCGCGCGCCACAGGAGGCCTCACTGACACTGTCATCTCTCGGCGCTCTGTTTTGGAAGTCAGTTGTTGAATGACATACAGAAAATCTTTCATGAATACATAAGAAAGCTGATCTCTATACATTGACAAAGAACTGCAAGCAAGCTTTTTGCAACGGAATATGACAATATCGGTGGGATAATAATAATCTCTTGTTGCACTGTACTGCAGAGAGGGAGAGAGAGAGAGAGAGCGTGCACGCTCTTACGCAGATTATAAGGAAGTGCTTTGCAGGATATAGTAGTGGAGGATGAAGTGTAAGATTAAAAAAAAAGAACTTGAACGACCTGTTTCCACTTTCAATAGTTGTGTTCCACATGGCCTGTAGGTTACACACCTAGGTTCATATTACAGGATCTTGGGCTATCTTGTGACACATTTACATACCGCACACGTTCAACTATAGGCTTTTTAACGATACAAAAGCACACATGCCAGTCAATGGGGATGACCCTACTAGACTAATAACACTAGACAAATCAGGCCCATAGCATTGCTATCAGGTTTGCATGCTTTGTAATACTATTCTTTTTCACAGACAATTACCCAAGGCTATTGTAAATCAGTAGACTGACTTATAATAACATGTTGCGCTGTAATACCTATTATAGTAAAACATTTTCAGCAAAACGGTCATAGATAAAGCTCACTTTTTCTTTTCTTTTTTATATATATATATTTGAATTAAAGCTGTTTGATAAAGTGTGCACTAGTCAGTGTTGAACTTGGCCGTGACGCCAACACAGTGCCTTTAGTATCCCCTCTGCCGGCCTGTCATTTGCATGTGTGGCCAAGCTGTGTGTGGAGCTGCAGAGTGGAGCAGCATATTGTCCCACTCAAACAGAAGCCCTTTTGTTGCAACCAGCGAGTCTAGTACCCAGAGGGCTGGTGATGACTTCATGGAAAAAGCAAACGTCTTTGCTATACAGATAGCATCTCTTTTTCGCTTTTAGCCACGGACTTCCTGCCTTGTGTTGAGAGTGCACGCAGATAAAATGCTTGAGGGAATACCCTTTCCTTTTCTGGGCCTGCCGCTCGTATAGGGGCTCTCCGTTCGATTTGCAGATGCTGCTTTTTTTTCTTTTTTTTTTTACCAGGCAGGCTTGTGTTTGTTTACTGGGTTGAAGTCGTTGAGTGATCTGTGGCGGAACGCCTCATTCTCCCCCTCCTGTTCTGAGACAGACGCAGGCTTTTTGTAGTTGGACCGTAAAGACTCAAGAGTGTTTCCTCCAGCCACCTTCTGTTCAAAGCCAACCTGCCGTGGTGGTGGTGGCGTTATTATTGCCTCTGTTTCAGTGACGTGCACCATTTTTGTTTGTCAACCGTGAGGCGTTAAATTAGCTGTATTTAGCGGATCTCCTCTCTGGTAAACAAGAATACCCTGAAGACTCTGGCAGGAGCACTCATTCAAGGGTACTACGACTATGCGTGCACCTCATGGTACCAAAGCACCTCAAAGGTGCTAAAAACAAAATTACAAACATCTCAAAACAAACTAGTCAGACTACTGCTTGACCTGACTCCTAGAACCCACCTCACCCCTGCCCACTTTGACAACCTAGGATGGCTTAGAGTAGACGACAGAGTACAGAAACTTGCAATGGGCCTGGTCTACAAGATACACTACACGACTAAGGTACCCATGTACATGTCAAAATACTTCCCAAAGGTCAGTGAATACCACGATCACAACACCAGAGGGAGCTCCACAAATCATGTTAAACCCAGATTGGGCTCAAACAAGGGACTAAACACGTTTTGCAATTATGCCACATCAATGTGGAACGCCCTACCCACAGCTGTAAAGGAATGTGAATCGCTACCCACTTTCAAAACCACTCTCAAAGAACACCTACGGGAGGCTGCAATTCGAAACTGGCCCCTGTAAATGTCCTAACCCAACCCCCTCCAATGTACAGTAAATGACCAAGTATGGTTTTGTCAATATTCCAATGTACAGTTTTGCTTGTACAGTTGTACAGTGTGTGTCCCCCACCCACCCCTCCTACCCAACCCCCCCCCCCCCCCACCCCACCCACCCAACCACCTCCAATGTACAGTCCCCCCCCCACTCAACCCCACCCCACATACCCAACCTCCTCCAATGTACAGTTTCTACGTCAAATGTATATACTCTCTTTTCTGGACTCTTTTTGTATCACAAACAGTACTGTATCTGCAAATCTGATATGTCATAAATGTATATATGTAGCAGTACTGTCTATCTGTATGTCATATATGTTATGATGAATTGAAAATGGGGGACCCTGATGTAAACAAGACGAAAGTCTTTCTCTGGTCTGCATCCCCTTAACAATTGTATGTATTGAGCTGTACTGTACTGTACCCATTCTGCAATCTGTTAATAAAGTTTTCAATCAATCAATCTGTAACCTTGTGTTGCAAAAAGAATCAGCCTTTTCCGGGCTTGGCTGAGAAAAACATTTTAATTTCTAGAATCTGCTTATATAAAATATCAGCGTTATGATATGGGCTTCCCATCCTTTCTTGTTGTTGTTGTTGTTGTTCTTGCCATGCATTGACATTTGCATCAAATGTCATTTGATTATGGGACGCTTCATCCAAAGCCACTTTCTGTATCATGATTGTATCCATTTGAGTATAAAAAAACAGAGGGCCACGCTCTTTACCCATGGTGCACCACAGGACAGGAGGAACCCCCTAACTCTGACGGGGTCCTGTAAAGGGGCCACGCTCTATACAGGACGCATCAACATTCCAGGCGAAGCTATGCTATGACATGTCAGACTCAGACATAACATTCATGTAGGGGACCAGGTTTTTTCGTTTTGACTCTGTCTACCTCTGGAGCTCTGCTGCAATGGATGAAATATGTAGTTTACGTAGTCCTCGAAAAACAAGCGTGGTGCTAAAGAATAAGCAGCAGTTTTGATAGAGTAACTCATAAGGGGCTTTAGATCTATCCTAGAATGAGCCCCCCCCCAAAATGTGGGCCCTCTTAGCGCCATTTTTGTGTTTTTAGTTTTAAATCCTTAGAATTTGTTAACCCATTCAGTGCCAACCACGAGATTAGTTGGGTTAACTCGCCATGCGTTGAGTGCCAAGACCAGACAGAACCAGAGAAAACTCAGGTTTTAATCGTTATTTCTTTAATTAGCAATATCCATACATTTTTCATCCATCCAGCCTGACGTTATCATTGGGAATGGGTCTGAGCTGGAAAAGGGCAAATACCGCCGCCTATCGTCTCCCGGATGGTATTGCACATCATTGGATTGGATTGGGTGGGACTGTGCATCAGAAAAATACTCTAGTCCCGGGGTTTCCCTTCTCGGGCAAGCTGTTACCACATTCACTGGGGAGGCTGGGAGCAGCTTTCGATTATGTGTTTTGGACTATAACGTTGGATCAATAAACGCGATCAATATTTGGAATGGCGATCAGGAATTGGATTAATCTTTTTGCAGAACATCTGATGTGAGGTAAGGACTCTATTTGACCAGTCTTGGGTTAATCAGATGTATTTTTCTCCGCCATCGCAGCGTGTGTGTGTGCGTAACGTTAGCGCTGACCACGGCATGTATAATCGATTTTTCAGCCCGCTTCTCTAGCGTGCATAAGTACACATATACTATCGATAATCTAGCGTTTATTTGAAAACGATTCATAAATCAGCCGAAGAATGACAACGTGTTTTGTGTATTCCACTAAAGAGCTATTATCGCGGAATTTCTCTGGAATTACTAGACAGACATCTCCAAAACTATACTCGTATTCAAAACGGTATAAAACGGAAATGTACCGATGAAAAAACTGTTTTGTAAATGTTGACTGCAAGCAAGTCATTGATAAGCGACGGGTGTATTAGACACATAGCCATAATTTAAGATATAGTTTAAGCGTTCGCAAATTTCCCCGTCCTCCTCCCTAATATGGTCATAAGGGCATGGCTCTGAATGTGTTAATGGTCTATAGACCCATTGTTCTTTTCTTTTGACACCAGAATGGCGCTAAAGAAAAGCACCCAAGCAAGATGACCACTGCGTTGAATGACTTTATAAATATGATCAGAAACCTCAAGATGATCTTGCTGAATTCAAATTAAAATAGAGGAATGCACTCTGCCAGTGGCGGCCCGTACATTCTTCGCCATGGGGGGCGCTATACCAAACATTTTGCAAACATGTACCACGCATTATTTAATATTTAACTATCACCATTGCCATCAATCAATATGATCACAGAGAGAGAGAGAGAGAAGGCAGAAGGGCTTGATAAAGTATATCCACTCCACTGTCCAGACTGTGTTGATGTCCATTGTCCATGCATGTCCAGTTGTCCACACTGCATCCATATATAGCTTGTTGTTAACCAACAAGTACTGTGACGAGCTGTGTCTTTGCCCATTTCCTCGTCAAACAGCCTGCAAACTACCTGGCGTTCTATCGCCATGCTCTAAGACAAACTCTAACCTTAACCAACTTTGAAAGAGTGCCTAAGCTTAACCGTCTAAAGAACTTGCCGTCACGCTCTAAGACAAATAGCTGCATCACAACAACACAGTCTACCAACCTAGAAACCAACCTAGAAACCTAGAAACTGGCGTTGGCCAATCAGAGAGAGCGTCTCCGCGAAATGCGGCTACGGAAAAAAATGCGGCTACGGAAATTTTTTTTAGACGCTGCTATTTATAGGGCTATAAAACAAAAAACAAAAAAAATTTTCTTGTTCTTCTCTCATTTAACCAGGGGGGGCGGCGCCCGAGCGCCCCTAGTGGCGAGCCGTCACTGCACTCTGCAAACCTCTGTCGAGGCTCAACACTCTCCCCACTCCGCTCTTACTTTCACACTCAAAATTATACTGGGTAGATGACAGAAACGAGAGTTGGCTTTATTTATTTACTACCTTGCATCACATGTTTTCATACTGTACATACTGTACATCGATTTCCGATTTGAAGGTCACAATTTGATTTAATCTTCGATTTAAACATAATTTTCCAGCAATATGCCGTTAAAAAGAGGGCTAAGGTAACAACGGCTACTAGCCTACAAGGAGAATTTTCAACAAAATATCCTTGTCAGATTGGTTGTGATACCTTGGTATAATTACAGTAAACAAATGAGACCATTGCTGAAACAAATGGTCGCCTAATTCCCACGATGAGATCACGTTTCCCATAAACCCCATCCTGTTTATCCGTTGTTTGCTGCGCGTGGGATTGTTTGTTTTGATAAGAGAGTAGAGGATGAAGAGCCTCGCTAACCGAACGAGGACTTATTTTTCTTGATATAGCACATTTTGATTTAGAATGGCTTCCTATGCATTGGATCTGACCCGGACACACACATTATCAATACAAAACGGAGGATATGGATGATTGACTTGTCGTGGTTTGTGACTCACGGAGAAGCCGCTGTTGCCACTCCGGTGACCTTGAGGTAGGACTTTTCCAGTTCTGTTTCTTCATGGTCTCGGACTTCGGAGCTCGTTAACTAGCAGCTACACTGTGTGTCCTTTCAAATGTAGTTTTAGACGAGGTGGAGAGAAGAGAAATACTGGGAGAATGGTGAACCTGCTTGTGATTTCGAAGGTGGAAATTGAACTCATTTTGATCGATTCTCGACTCTGAATGGAAATCGTGACACGCCTAACTCGTACAGCAAACATTGTCAAGTTTAGTGCAAATCAGACTTAGGCATTCACACAAGTAACACATCGCTTCCCATTTACCGTGCATCTTTCTCAAACGATTGGATTTGGGGGGTCATACAGTTCATCGACTATCTAAAAAATACATATTGATACCATCATCACTGCAGGATATTGGAAAGGGACAACACATTTCAAACGTCGTCATGATCGGATAACCTGATCAGAGTTCATGTTTTTAGTTTTGTGAGAATAGTTCCACGGATAATTCTAAAATGTAAATTTAAATAATACATTTAAAGATATTGGAGTTGGATATTGGGATTCTTTTTCATAAAAAATGTAAAAGGTTGAGAATCCAATATGACAGACTTCATAGGTCCATGTGGTAAATGTATTGTCCATGAGGAGCCGGGAATACTTGTTGTGACTTGACTAAAGGTCAGGAGATATGCTCATGTGAAAATGTAAAGTTTAGCCTGATGGTGGTTTCAGTGATTTCATCACCTCAAAAGCCCTGTTGCTTTTGGAAAAACAGGGCTTTTGAGGTGATGAAATCACTCCGCCCAGGCAGCAGTGGTTCGGCCAAAAATAGGTCAGAGTATATATCTGCTTAGAAAACGAAAATGTCAAATTTTAGCCTTTTTCTTTCTCTCCACGTGGTAAATACCCAGGTCACAACATGTTTACAGGAAGGTTTTGGAGTTGTATTTGGAGTGTATTTCATGACTGTTGGGAACTAGGCTACACTGGCACACCTACTTCCAGTGAATGCCGCTAAGCTAGGCTAACGGTGCGGGTGTTCCCTACTCTGAATGCACAGAGAAGAAAAGAGTATATGTATCTGCTCGTCTAACTCCAGGGTACATGGCAAATAAGAACATTTCCCAAAAAGTTGGCGTGTTCCTTAAAGTGCTGTTATGCAGTTTGCATTAAAACAGTCTGCGCTGGAGGTTTACTGATGCATCTAATGTGCATCATGCCACAAATAGACCTCCTGGCCTATTGTCTGCCGTGGCTACACTCATATTGGTAATAACTTGCTTTCAAAGATCAAAAGAGTCTTCATGTTAAGTGAAGTTTCAAGTTTCAAGTTTCTTTATTAGTTGTCGTACAGAATACTTTTATACAAAATGCTTCTTTCTATTACGCTCCAGAGACTGTGCTAGACAAAAATAGATAAGTATAAAATAAAATAAGTATAGCAAGTAAAAATAGAAGTCACATACGTGGACACAAGTGTTCAGTATGTACAATGTTCAATGCAGAGTAGAAGTAACTGAGTTACCATACAATATACTAATATACAATATACAATATAGTGCAAAGCAGAAATGGGATGAGGTACAATTTACAGTAAGGTGTAATGAGGTATGGGTTGTAGTGCAAATTCTTTACCAATAAATATAAAGTGTGTTTAGGTGTTCTAAAGTGGGTGCTGCAGTGAGTTGTTTGTTTAAAGTGAGTGTGTGGATGTGTGTGCTGTGTGCATTTGATGGTTGTTACATAGTGTTATTGTTCGTTGAGCATCCTGATGGCCTGGGGATAGAAGCTTCTTCTGAGTCTCTCTGTACTGGCCATGAGACTCCGGTATCGCTTGCCTGACCGCAGCAGTTCAAAGAGGCAGTTGTTTGGGTGGCTGGAGTCTTTGATAATTCTCTTAGCCGTACCCATGCACCGCTTGTTGTAAATGTTCTGGAGAGTGGGAAGCCCCGCTCCAATTGTGCGTTCGGCTGAACGTGCCACTCTCTGTAGTCTGCTATGGTCTTGTGCGGTGCTATTCCCAAACCAGGAGGTGATATTGCCAGTCAGGATGCTCTCTATTGTGCATGAGTAGAAGTTCTTAATAGGGATGCCCCGATCGATCGGCCACCGATCGTTATCGGCCGATAATCAGTATAAATATGAGATCGGTGATCGGTGATGATGCTTTATTTTCGCCGAGCGTCAAAACCGATCTCACTCGCTCGTCTCGCTGAGTTCTGTCTCAACACCGGGAGCTGTGCGGCGTCTGCTCCTCCCTCCAGCTCCTCCCGCGCGCATGTAAACACGGGTCTAGTAGTCTAGTCTAGTGTGACGGGAGGACGGCGTCTCCCTTAGCTAACGTTAGCTACCGTTACAAAATGACCCAGTCAACCATTCACTTCCAGTCCAATACATGATGAGGCATTGTCTAACCGAACGGTATCTAGCCGGCCAGCTACCGATAGCTCCTGACATCAACAACCGCTCCAGCAAGTCTAGTATAGAGACGTGTATGATACCTCAGCTAGCTCATGTTAGCTGACGCCAGCTCACTGTTCAAAACGAAATGTCCCACTGAACTAAATAGTTCACAGAGGCGCTGTATCAATGTTATATAGCCGGCCAGCAGTAGCCACAGATAGCTCCTGATATCAATGTTTTATAACACTCATTCGATGCGTATTAGAGCTAGGGTGACCAGGTGTCCCCCTTTTGGTTGTACTGTCCCACCATTTGACCAAATGTCCCACGTCCCTCATATTGAGAGGATGTCCCTCTTTTCGAAGCCAAAAAAACATGCGTCTAAAAGCCCCTCCCTACAGACAGTAAACGTAGCAACCCGCCTCTTGTCCACACACATTGCTCTGATTGATTATAGTACTTTAGCGCGCTGCTTGCCTGCTTGTGACGTGACTGAGACTGAGTCGAGACGCTACCTCATATCGCAAATCTGATTGGTCAAAAAAACACAACAACATTACAAGCAAACTAGTTCAAGATGGAAAGCAGTAAAAAGAAACGGACCTGCAGTTACAACCAAGACTGGCAAACGACACATGACTGGGTGAGGCAGATGGCAGGAAATCCGCAGCAGGCTTTTTGTGTTTTGTGTCATAGTTCGTTTTCAATTGCGCATGGAGGAGAATACGACTTGAAGCGCCACAGTGGACGTGAGTCTCACTTGAAAGTGGCTCACCAAAAAGAAACATCCAGATCTATGGATACGTTTCTTTTTAAACCAAACAATGATAGCCAGACGGACAAGGTCACTGCAGCTGAGATAACAAGTGTCTATCACACAGTACAACACTCCCATTCATATAGGTCAGCCGACTGTGGTAACCTTTAACCTTTGATTTAAATCTATTCGGTGAAGACCATGGCAGTTATTCTAATATAGAAACACAATTTATTTGTATTATTATTTTTGTATTATACTACACTGTTTTCCCTAGTTCTGTGTTAACAGGGAATATCAAACACAAGACATTCCTGTCAAGTGATGACGTTTGAATATTTAAAACAGATGTTAGGTGGTATTTAATTTGTATTTATTTTGATTTAACCTTTAACCTTTGATTTAAATCTATTCATTGAAGACCATGGCAGTTATTCTTTTTTTTTGTGACCAACTTTTTATTTTGTCTTTTTTTAAAACAAGTTCAGAGGAAGGACATTCACATCGGCATTTCATATTAATTCACACAGTGGCATACAAAGTGTCTTTTCAGTATATATTGTCCGTCAGTATATTCATATACTGTGTAGCCTGCCTGTTGCAGTTGTGACAGTCTTTTCCTCCGTTCTGGCGGTCCTGTGGCTGCGAGACAGCCCAGGTCGCTTCTTAACCCCACTCCCAGCCCCCCGGGTTTGCATAGACATTTTAGGAGAGGGGGAAACCTTGATGCATACATGTATAGGATACTCCTAATTAGAAAAGAAATCATAATTATGTTTGTTAGATAACCAAGTAATAGGGAAAAATACAATACAATTTAGAAACAACCACAACAAATTATAGCAGTAAACAGAAAAGGAAAAGATAAATGGAAAAGATAAATGGAAACAACAGCAACATGATTTTTGTTCATTCTCTGGTGTCAAGGTACAAGTGTTCAACCTAGTGGAGTACTGATTTTACCTTCTGGGCCGCAGTAAGTAATATTTGGATTGATTCTGTCCTTGCTCCCTGTGCTCTAGCACTGGATGCCTCTAATCTCAATACTTCGTAGAAGGACAGTTTCCAATGGTAAATATTGAGACTATGGGGTGGTTTCCATCTCATTACTAGCATTTTCTTTGCTGCCGTTAAACCGGCCAGAAACACTCTCTTTTTGTGAGGTGTTAATTTTAGAGATGAATCATCATTTAATAATAAAATGGGTGGCAAACAAGGTATGTTTATCTCTGTTATATTAGTGAGAAATAATGCAACCTTGGCCCAAAAAGCGAGTACTCCTGGACATTCCCACATCATATGTATGTATGTTCCTATAACTTTTTGCGGACATAAAGCACATAGAGGACTTTGTAATATTTTTATTTGACAGAGTTTCCTGGGTGACAGATAAAATCTTTGTATCATTTTGTAATGAGTTAATTGGTTATTATAATTACGAGAGGTTAGTGGAATATTATCCCATACATTCTGCCAATTTATGCAGGCATTGTAATTCTTTAAGTCTATGTTCCAGACAGTGGTATTACCTGTAGTTCTGTTTAGTTTTCCTTGTATTTTATTATATAACCCAGAAACAAAACCATTTTTAACATTTATGCCATTCACTATATTCATTAAAGGGTGACCTGGTAAAGGCTGATTCCATGGGACACCATAAGTACGCATTGCAGTGCGTAACTGTAAATAAAAAAAGAAGGATGTACTAGGGACATTATAGATTTGTTTGAGCTCTTGAAATGATCTGAGACCGTATTCACTGTATATGTCAGATAGTTTGTGAATACCTTGTCTTTGCCAATTGGGAAATGTAGCTGGTTTCCCTCCCAACAGTAAGAAGTTGTTATCAAAAATAGGGGTATCTATGTGCCATTTTGTGTTCCACTGTCCCGTTTCGGCAATATATTTCCAGACGTAAATTGAATGTGCTATAATTGGGCCGAATTTAGTACGGCAAAAGCTTGGGGATAGACCAGAAAAGAGTATATCTTTGAATGTATATGGAGATACAATGTGCCTCTCCATATTCACCCATGGTATGTCAGAATCATTATTGAACCATCTTAGCAACGGTCTGAGCATAAAAGAAAAATAGTACTGTTCAAAATTAGGAACAGCTAGCCCTCCTGCTTTCCTACTGTTTTGGAGTGTGGAATTGCTGATTCGTGGATGTTGTTCACGCCATATAAATTTGAATACTAGCAGTTGTGGCAGTTATTCTAATAAAAAAATTTACATTATCTATCTGTCCCACTTTGTCCCACCAAAATCTTACTGTTGTCCCACTTTGTCCCACCAAAATCTTACTGTTGTCCCACTTTTGGACTTTTTGCATCTGGTCACCCTAATTAGAGCTGAGGGCATGTTGTTGAATTTGATCAATAGGGTCCAGCTGCACCTCCGGAGAATCCTGGCCGTAGCTGCAGGATACTCGAGTATAGGGTCTAGCTGCAGCTCCGGAGAATCCTGGCCATAGCTGGAGGCTACTAGAGTACACACAGACAGTGGAGCTTGTTGCGTGGTGGCGATGTCTCGCAGATAATACAAGTACAAGTCTAATTATATAATATATATATTTTATAAAAAAAATAATATATATATATATAAAATAATTTTTAATTTCTTTTTAATCAAAAACTATCGGTATCGGCCGATATGGCTCACGACGATCGGTGATCGGTATCGGTGGCAAAAAACGTGATCGGGGCATCCCTAGTTCTTAAGGATCTTCTGACTGACTTGGAACTTCCTTAGGCGCCTGAGGAAGTAGAGGCGTTGCCGTGCCTTCTTCACAACAATGTGTGTGGTCCATGTCAAGTCCTCGGATATGTGGACTCCGAGGTACTTGAAACTGTTCACTCTCTCAACCGGTGCCCCGTCGATGCTGAGGGGGCTGTAGTCCTTGACCCCCGACCTCCTGAAGTCCACAATCATCTCTTTTGTTTTGCTGACGTTCAGGGAGAGGCAGTTCTCCTGACACCACTGAGACAGATTCTCTACCTCCTCCAGGTAGGCCCTCTCATCGTTGGCAGATATCAGGCCCACCACTACTGTGTCATCAGCAAATTTGATGATTGTGTTGTTGTTCCGCTGTGCCACACAGTCATGTGTGTACAGGGAGTAGAGCAGGGGGCTCAGAACACAGCCCTGGGGGGCCCCTATGTTGAGCGTGATGGATGAGGAGGTGCAGTTGCCTGCTCGGAAGTCCAAGACCCACTGGCAGAGGTCATAGTTCAAGCCCAGGTCCCTGAGCTTGGCTATGAGTTTGGAGGGGACTATGGTATTGAATGCTGAGCTGTAGTCGATGAACAGCATTCTCACATAGTTCCCCTGCCTCTTGTCCAGGTGTGATGCTGAAGTCTGATTTTAAATCACATTACATGTCTTCATACAGGGATTCATAGGCTCACAATGGAACAACACTCTCAATGAAGATAAGGAAAAATTCGCACAGAAAAGAAGATTTAATATAAATGTTGATATAATTAGCATAGGTAATTTGCATGTCTGAGGTATCTGGTCAACTATCTAGGTAGGTGGCAATTTTTTATTTGTTTGTTTCCAAATACATGGTTTGTCTCCTATATACTGTTCCTCTAACATACTATTAGTTTTCAGAAATCAACTTTATCAATAGACTGATGAACAGAGTTTCAATATTTCCAACTATTGCCTGTGCTGTACCCTTTCCATGTTTCTGTCTGTATGCGTTATCATTACCCATGTTGTGATTAATGTCTTCTTGACTGAAAGTCATTTTCGTTATAGCTACAACTGGCCATTGGCCACTGGTGTTGAGTGTTAAGAACTGTATGCAAATATTTAATGATGAAGATTTTAGATTTAATGGGAGCTTCTCTAAACATGAGTCAAAGTGCCATGTGCGTGAGCCACCACTAGGGGCTCTATAGAGCTGCCCCCGAAGCCTGTTTTTTAGGATTCGAACTTGGGCAGGGTTTTTGAACCATAGTTTTGAATCGTAATGAATATTTTTTCCGGTTCAGTACTGTTGAGTCTTGACTTTAGGCACATGGCGCACTTCACCCTTACTGTTGTAACTGGGGCATTAGTGCCAGACGACTTGGATGTGGCTTTTACACTTTGGTTGAGACTTTTGGCTAATGTGATAAAACACGCTAAAATTTATTTTGTAAATCTGGGAATTGGATCTCCATGTGGTTTCCCCAATAATATGACCAAAAAATGTCAGGTGGTTTTTGTTCAACCCTTTCACCGCCACACTACCAAATGGTTAACCCTTTCTCTGCGACAATACAGAAGGTTAACCCTTTCACTGCCACACTACCAAATGGTTAACCCTTTCACTACCACACTACAGACGGTTAACCTTCTGTAGTGTGGTAGTGAAAGGTTAACCTTCTGTGGTGTGGTAGTGAAAGGTTAACCTTCTGTGGTCTGGTAGTGAAAGGGTTAACCTTCTGTAGTGTGGTAGTGAAAGGTTAACCTTCTGTAGTGTGGTAGTGAACGGGTTAACCTTCTGTAGTGTGGTAGTGAAAGGTTAACCATCTGTAGTGTGGTAGTGAAAGGTTAACCGTCTGTAGTGTGGTAGTGAAAGGTTAACCTTCTGTAGTGTGGTAGTGAAAGGTTAACCTTCTGTAGTGTGGTAGTGAAAGGTTAACCTTCTGTAGTGTGGTAGTGAAAGGGTTACCTTCTGTAGTATGGTAGTGAAAGGTTAACCTTCTGTAGTGTGGTAGTGAAAGGTTAACCTTCTGTAGTGTGGTAGTGAAAGGTTAACCTTCTGTAGTGTGGTAATGAAAGGTTAACCTTCTGTAGTGTGGTAGTGAAAGGTTAACCGTCTGTATTGTGGTAGTGAAAGGTTAACCTTCTGTATTGTGGTAGTGAAAGGGTTACCTTCTGTAGTGTGGTAGTGAAAGGTTAACCTTCTGTAGTGTGGTAGTGAAAGGTTAACCTTCTGTAGTGTGGTAGTGAAAGGTTAACCTTCTGTAGTGTGGTAGTGAAAGGTTAACCTTCTGTAGTGTGGTAGTGAAAGGTTAACCTTCTGTAGTGTGGTAGTGAAAGGTTAACCTTCTGTAGTGTGGCAGTGAAAGGCTAACCTTCTGTAGTGTGGTAATGAAAGGTTAACCTTCTGTAGTGTGGTAGTGAAAGGTTAACCGTCTGTATTGTGGTAGTGAAAGGTTAACCTTCTGTAGTGTGGTAGTGAAAGGGTTAAACATGTACCATTCTGCCTTGTGCCCCACTTCCTGTCAAGACAGGATGTTCTGCTGCTAAAATAGTCCCGTATCTATGGTGCTCACGCCTCTCTCTCGTGTGGCTTTATGAAATCGGTATAAATAAATACTGCTGCTACTCTATAGTGTCGAGAGTTCCTGGTAGCTTTCAGAACTGGGTGTTCCAGCAAAACAACCTTGTGAACAAAGAAGTCTGCTGACCTTCTATTCATGTTCCATTTATACGGTCTACTCTTAACTGCCCCAATTGCAACTTTGTGACCCCCCCCCCCCATCATCACGCACACGCACACGCACACGCACACACACACACACACACACACACACACACACACACACACACACACACACACACACACACACACTTGTTTATGTGAAATATGGGGACATTACATAGACTTGCATTCTGTAACTAACCCGAAACGTTAACCTTAAACCTAACCTAACCTTAACCGTCCATAACCTTAACTATCGCACTACAATAGCTCATTAAACAAATGAGCCCTGTTTTTCAAAAAGCAACGGGGCTTTTGAGGTGATGAAATCACTGAAATCACCATCGGGCTAAACTTTACATTTTCACATGAGCATATCTCCTGGCCTTTAGTCGGTCACAAAAAAAAATTCTCATTTGGTTGGCGTGTCCTGATTTCATGAATGCGGAGCCTTGAAATTGTCCTGCTTTTTCACATAAACGAGGTACACACACACACACACACTTGTGCGTAGGGCTGGGCGATATAACGATAACGATAATTATCGCGATATATTTTAATAATCGATATCGGAAAAAGATTTTTTTTTGTTGACCTGCAACAGGGCAGTTTTTAAAACCAGAGACAGTGGACAGACTTGTCTTTCTTGCCTGCAACTTAAAGTAATGGCTTTGCTTGTCCAAATGACAATACTGACCAAATTGAGATTTATTTTTCTCTTTTATTTTGTTTGCTTTCTAATTTAAAATACAGTTTGAAACCGTCTGTACACAGTAGGCTATGTGAGCTAGCAGAGCTAGTCTCCAGTCACGAGTCACTGTGCACATGTGCGGTGGTTTGTCCACCAAAAAAGCGCCAAAAGATAGAAAAGAAACTAGCAGAGCCAGAACTGTTCAACTCCCCTGGAGCCACAGCCAGCAGAGAAGCCTGTTTACTTTAGCTTTCAAACCAGCTGCAGCCTGAGAACTGGAGTGTGATGGGGATGTAACACTAAAGATGGCGGCAACGACAAAGAATTGCTGCAAAATAAACATAAATCTGTTTATATACAAAAAATTATTATTATTTTTTTCCGATTTCTTTTGTATCGAGTTTTTTTTATTGATATCGTTATCGCGATATAATTTTTGGCCATATCGCCCAGCCCTACTTGTGCGCCGCTCTACTTGAGCGTGGCTCACTGCCTCACTGTCTGGGAATACAGTTGGGTTTACAGGACGATTCATCACGGTCAGTGGTGAGATCACAGTTTGTACTGTAGTGAAGGAAGTCACAAGCTTCCTCCTTCCACTCCATATGTTTTTGAGGGAAAAATAACGTTTTGGAAATTGGGCCATTACAACTTCCATTGCCTCTTAATGCGCGTCCTGCGCAGTGCTGCCCATAGCTCCCAATAAAGACACAATTTTTCCAGCGTCAAGCAGCCGACATCTCGGATGAACGTTCGTCCGGGGAAAGCCTAACCTATAAGTGCTGTAATGCAGGAAAAGCGTGTTTAAAAATAATAATAATTACGACGGGTCAGCTTTTCAAATTGAATCTTCCTTCTATGGACCCTTCTCAATTCATGATCACATTTTTAGAGCTCTTTCTGTGCTTTGGAATCTTAACAAACTAGATTGGTTTATGTTGACATTCATAGAAATGCCTGTGTTGAAAGGATTTTTTTGTTGGTGTTTTAACCCTTTCACTACCACACTACCAAAGGGTTAACCCCTTCACTGCGACAATACAGAAGGTTAACCCTTTCACTGCCACGCGACACGTGATAACGTGTAGCTCTTTATCAGAAAGCCTGTCGTCATGGAAGGAACAAGCTCTGTCCGCGAGGAGCCGCCCTCCTGCAGAGCTCACACCTCCTCTCTCCCAGAGGCAGCATGTGTCATATTGTGAAGCTATGTTTAGCATGGGATCCAGAATTTCATTTTCACATGTCCTCCTTTAGCTAGAAGACGGCACAGAAGCTAGAAACCATGTAGGAGACAACATTGTATGCTCAAATATTATTTTGTCGACACTTACATTATACTTGAAGCGCTAGTCCAGGTTTTTTTGCAACTTTGTGACCCCTCCTCACTGTGACACACACACACACACACACACACACACACACACACACACACACACACACACACTAGGGCTGACCTTCGAAGCTTTTTTTGGCAATCGAAGCTTCGGGGCCGAGCTTCGATTTTAATTCGAAGCTTCGAAAAAAAAAAATTATTATTATTTTTTTTTTTATCTTATGTTGTGGGACTTGTACAGCACTTTCATAAACTTTGTTGTTTTTAAATGTGCTCTATAAATAAAGTGGGTTGGATTAATTAATTAAGTAGCCCCTTTCGTGACTGAGCCAACAAGGTTTCACTCGGCTGTGTGATTTAATTCAAGGTGGATCGCTGTTGTCGTTTGAACAACTTCAGATTTCATGGGAACTACCAATCCCCCAAATCAAGAATGTTTAAGATGAATGAAGTAAGATTTTGATTATTTGAAATATGGCCTGTGTAGACTAAACTATGCACAGAATTATGTCAGTCTACAAGGTCCGTATTCTACATGGTCCGGCAATGTAGACCTTGTACTGACTCCACTACAGACCAATTATCAGTGAATGTTCATGCATTTTTAAGAAGGGCAACTTCCACAAAAAAACAAAGAACTCACCAAAACATCTCAGTAGCACCTTATCTAAATTTTATTTCCTATTTTGTTTATTCATCCCAGTATCTTTCTTTCTTATGTGTGGAATTCTACAAGGCATGTAGGTGTATATGTATTTGAGGATGATATCCTTCAAACAGGCAATAGTGATGATATAATTTGGGCAGTGCTGAGCTGGGTTACTTTCCTCCAGTGTATTTGTCCCCCGGCCCCACCCAATGGCCCCATGCGCGCGCGCGTGCGCACACACACACACACACACACACACATCACACACACACACACACACACACACACACATTTACATTTAGTCATAACCCCGAACCCCGCATATATCTGTATCGGAAATTAAGAGTTGGACAATATCGGTATATCGGTTATCGGTAAAAAAGCCAATATCGAACATCCCTAGTGACAAATAAAACAAAACGTGAACAGTAATTACAACTTCCTTTAGCACTGTGAAGATTCACCCACACGTAAAGGGATGTGGTCTCTCTCTTCCTGTGACACAACTTCAAAGTGAGGCCGTCTGACTCGCTCAATAGAGCTCTATGCATTTCTCTTGAACTCGTTAAGAGAGGCAGCCCTTAAACAATTTGAACTTAGAGCTCTAGCGTTGTTTTTTCTCCTTCTATCAGCCCGCTTACACATTATAGTTCACACCTACCTACAGCATGCCGTTATTTCCACTATAATTCCATTAATTGTAGCCTGAAAATTATTAGAGTAGAAGGCCAATTCTCTGAACAATTAAAACAAAACAAATAGGAGAGGTGAGTTTGAAAAAGATAATGTGAGGCCCTTCTGGTGTTGAATCACTGCCTGCCTGCCTGCCTGCCTGCCTGCCTGCCTGCCTGCCTGCCTGCCTGCCTGCCTGTCTGTCTGTCTGTCTGTCTGTCTGTCTGTCTGTCTGCCTGCCTGCCTGCCTGCCTGCCTGTCTGCCTGCCTGCCTGCATTCAAAGGAACTGTGATCGTGTACCAACTTGTCACTCATGGATCTTTCTCCTCCTCCTTGCCTCCCACCTCTGCAGGAGCTAATGATGAGTCACTGCTGTCATCTGAGGCCACGGCTATAATCCTGTGATCTGGTAGAGCCGCGACCTCAGACGACCTCTAGCCATATTTTCAATCACAATAATCAACTTTTTTAGCCAAGTCATGTTTTTAAGCCAGGTCATATATATATATATATATATTGTGACGAGGCTGGTGGTGTTCAGACTCGTCACGGTTCAAAAACAAACAAATTCAAATGTCCACACACAAGTGCATTATTTATCAATAAGAATATTTATTGATTACAGGCAGAATATAGTTCGATGGGCAAATAGAGAATGGTCATAATACAGTCCGATGGTCAAAACACAAAACAGGCTCTCGTACACAAAAAGGGATTGTTCAATACTCAGGGTAGTCGTCCGGTCCAGGGTCAGAACACAAGGGGGTTTCTCAGCCAGTCCAGGGTCCAGTACACAATGAACCTCTCCTCTCACTACTGTACCTCTCACCTCACAAAACTCTGAATACAACTATCTCTCTCTCTCTCAATAAATGCAATAACTCCAACCTCACCTCCACTCAACTCATCTCTCACTATCCTAGTGTATTTGTAGTGTGTGTCTGGGGTGTGTGCACGTGAGATGTGGGTGAACTAATGATGCACACGTGTGTTCTATCAGTACTAATCAGCTACCTAATTGTTTCCACAGTTTTCTTTTAATTATATTTAACCCGTTCACTGCGACAATACAGAAGGTTAACCCTTTCACTGCCATATGGCAAATGGTTAACCCTTTCACTACCACACTACAGAAGGTTAACCCTTTCACTACCACACTACAGACGGTTAAAGTTCAAGAAAAGCTACAGTTAAACATTTCAGTAAATGCAAGTTTCCAAGTCCATGTGTAATCGTGTTAAATAATGACGATCTCAATATTGACCAAAACGTGATTATGACTTTTGCCATAATGGAGCAGCCCTAGTGGGCAGTGGTGTGTGTATTGCAGTTACTGTACAGTGTGTGTGTGTGTGACGAGAGACAGCATTTTCTAATTTGCTACTCTGAGGTGTTTGTTTTTCCAATATATGGCCTCTCTCTAACTGCCCACAAGTTAAACTGTTAAGTCAACATTAGGTCATTATTGGCCGTGACAAATGTAGTGTAGGATAGGTTGTTTGTACAGTTACTTGTCTAAAGTGGCTACTGGTGAATTCACATTGACTTTGCACTTGTGTGGAATAGCTATAGTATATTTTGATTATAGTAGTTTATAGCTCCATCAGTATAGTAGTCTATAGCTCCATCAGACAGTAACCACTAGGGCCGTCACTTAGCTTTTCCCAATATCCAACTATAGATCCAACCTGGCAAAATGTTAACTGATTGAATATTCATTAATATTCAGCGCAGCGCCTTGCTCTCGCTGCATGACTGCATCTCCCCATCTCCCCTCTCTGCCTGGCTGCTCGACTGACTGCTGAGCACCGCAGTGGACTGGGGGGTGAGTTCATCCAGACTGATCAAATCCTAATTATGGGGACAAAACTCGCTACAGGCGCTATGTCCACCATTTATGAATAAAAGGATGTCCGTCATCTTATCAATCGTGATGTTCTTTTGCCAGAAATGAGTGCGTTCCATGGAGTGTAAAAATAAGTGTGTTCGTTATTGTGAAGAGTCTCTCTCTCTCCTTAACACATTGAGTGCCACGCCCCTTCCGGGAAATTAGGTCTAGATAGCCACCGCTATAATCAATGGGAGGACGGGGATATTTGCGAACGCTTAAACTATATCTTAAATTATGGCTATGGGTCTAATACCCCCGTCGCTTATCAATGACTTGCTTGCAGTCAACATGTATGAAACGGATTGTTTTTTCATCGGTACATTTCCGTTTTATACCGCTTTGAATACGAGTATAGTTTTGGAGATTTCTAGTAATTCCAGAGAAAGACACGATAATATCCCTTTAGTGGAATACACAAAACACGTTGTAATTTTTCGGCTGATTTATGAATAGTTTTCAAATAAACGCTAGATTATCGATATGATCTGATGTCATGCAAAAAGATTAATCCAATTCCTGATCGCCATTCCAAATATTGATTGCGTCCATTGATCCAACGTTATAGTCCAAAACACATAATCCACGATGCTGCCAGTCCCCCCAGTCAATGCAATTGTATCCAGCTGCATTCCCGAGAAGTAAAACCTGGACCGGACTTATTTTTTTGATGCACAGTCCCAGCCAATCCAATCCAATGATGTGCAATACCATCCGGGAGACGATAGGCGGCGGTATTTGCCCTTTGCGAGCTCAGACCCATTCCCAATGATAACGTCAGGCTGGATATCACTAATAAAAGAAATAACAATTAAAACCCGACTATACTCGTGATTGGCACTCAAGCGATGGCGAGTTAACCCGACTATACTCGTGGTTGGCACTGAATGGGTTAAAATAAAACGAGAATTAACAAATTTATTGTAATACATTTAAAGGTTCACTTTAGTAAGACAATTAGCAGTATAATACAGTACATGCAGTGCTTTGGCTCAAATATACATAAGCAAAGTAAGATTTGACAAGCTATGGCATGTTGACACCTACTGGGCAGCTAGTCCAGCAGTGGCTGCCTCTCCAAGGAGGATCTGGATTGGTTCAACCTCTCTTAATGGAGAGTTTGGGATTAACTTACTTACTGACCTGATTACTATCTATCTTTCTCTCACACTTTTATCTCTATCGTTCTCTCGGTCCGGTGCCTGTCCAGAGGCAAATACGCAATTACAACTATCCAAACTGATGACAATAAGTTTGTGATTATGAAAAGGCATGGGGCCGAGTGTATAATACAGGAGTGTGAAAATGTACAGCTATAGTAAGCAGCCAAGCAGCAGGGAATGCCTCGACCAGTAATGGAAGTTTCGCTATAGCTAGCTAAGTCATCTTCCAAAGTCGTAGTAGTGTGTGTACAGGAAGCTCCTTGGACTGTAGCTGCTATGGTTCTTGACCATATTCATCACACAGCAGCCACTTTGCTCTCATGTCATACTCAGGTCTGGTCCCTTTCCACCTTGGGTGGTAACAGGGTGGACAGGGACCCAACCCGGGCAGGACATAAGTGCAAAATGGCCGACGTGTGAATACTGTATGGTCAATGGCCTTTAACGAGAGAGCGCTGCCCAGGCGTTGAGCTAGATATACCATTGGTTTCGGATAGAAGTCTCGTTCGGGTTTCTAAACTCAGAATAAACCCTATAAATAGAACAGAACTGAGCGTTTTACAAGGCAGTCGACTCCTCTAACTCTCTAGTCCGACTGTGTGATTAGCTGTGCTCTACCTGTCCAGCCTGTTGGGATGTTGAAAACGGGATGTTTTTGAAAGAGATCTGATACCTTAAAGAGGAAGAGAGAGCCCTAGTTATGATGAACTTTGTTACAATCATGTTGTTTGCCGTGTGTAGAGCTGCATGATATTGATATTTAGATGCGATTTGCTCAGTGTGAATATAATTAACTATCTTCTTTTGATGTGCCACTTGGTTTGTAGGCCAGGGTTTTTGCACAGCCTTTAGAAGGCGTTCGGAAACGATTTTACCTCGGATGAAAGACTGCAGCCCCATGTCATTTGGAAACGGCTTCAGCAAATATAGGTTACTTTATTAGTTGTGCAGCGTTCAGGAGAAAACATACTGTCGGTGTAGGTAAGACAAAACTGCTAGTGAAGATAGACGAGCATGACACTGTCTCCAGAGGGCCGTATTGTGTGTGGCAGCCACAAATTGAGATCACAAAATGTATTATGATAAATGATTTAGCACTTGTGTATATTATGAAGGATTTGCATACACCTTTTTAGAGATGTGCTCAAATAGGCCTGCAGTGTATTCTTAATATCAGGGGTTCTCAAACTTTTTTATACCACGACCCCATTTTATTTAGGATTTTTTTTGGGGATCCCACACTTAATTTTTCACGTAATTTCACAGTGGAACTAAGGAATATAAAAATAAAAGCACACGTTGTTGAACTTGATCATGCGTATTTATTAGAAAATGTAATTACAGCACTATGTTCTCAATACACATTTATAAAACGATGCATATTTAGCCAAAATATGTTGCCAGAACATAAACAAATATATATATCTATATATTTATAAAAGAAATAATAATAATAAATGGACTTGCCAATGCGTCACCTACCCACGACCCCACTTTGGGTCGCAACCCGTAGTTTGAGAACCACTGCTTTTATATGATCGGATGACCCCATCAGATGTGGTCGGGAAGCGGGGGTGAGGGGGAGGATGCATGATGGCTGCACATTGCGGTCTTCTGACACACAGCCACCAACGGGACAAAACTGCTTCCGTGCATTCACTCCACTCATAAACCTGTCAGTCCCATCATGCATAGCAACTAGGGGTGTAACGGTACACAAAAACCACGGTTCGGTACGTACCTCGGTTTTGAAGTCACTGTTTGGTACAGGTTTTCGGTACAGTGGGGGAAAGTTTGGCTTTCCATGTTCCACTCAGGGGTGATGTAGTGTGCAGTAACTAATTGTACTTGTAGGGCTGTCAACGAATATTCTATATTGAAATTAATAATAGAGGGGCGGTCAGGTGGCGTAGCGGAGATTGCGCTCGTCACCAATGCAAGAGGCTGCGGTCTCGACTCCCAGAGTCAGCATTGCTTGGGGCTGATCGCTATACTAACCCGTTTGGCTGGGTTAGGGGGAGGGCAAGTCATGGGTGGGAATCTGGCGTTGTGGACAGCGACGCCTACAGGTCAGGTCTGGGCGCTTGCTCAGCGGAGGCAGGATTTGATGAAGGCAGCGTGACCTCCCACGCGTTACACTTCACCAATGAGAGTCCTCGCTGCCAGGTGAAAAAAGAGTCACTGGCTGTCGCTGCGTGTGTCGGAGGAAGCGTGAGGATGACTTCAGGGTTCCCTTGCACCGACCAGTAGGAGAACATGCACACAACAACCAGGCAGGGGAGGGGGGGAATTGGCACAACGACAAAATTGGGACGGGGAGAAAAAGATTAATAAAAAAATTAATAATAGACTTGTTAAATTTCTTTAATTTTTTTATTAGATTGTGGAAAAACCACCCCCGGTGGGCGGTCATTAGTGGTTAACATACCGTTGTATTCGTTCGGTACACAGCCGTACTGAACCTAAGGTCCAGTACTGAAACGGTTCGGTACGGATACGTGTACCTTTACACCCCTAATAGCAATACAGTGATCTGTTGGAATCCCCTCTCATAAACATGTCATTCATCCCATCATGCATAGCAATACCATGATCTGCCACATGGTTAAAATCAGACCCTTTATACTTAATTTTGTCCGGGGTGCACAACTTTGAACTAAATCATTAAGTGCAATAATCTTTTGCCATTATTAAAAAAGAAAAATGCCTGTTTTTGGAGAAAGTGTTTTGAAAGATGATGGTGATTTATTGCCTGGAGCTCCTCAGCAGTGCATTCCGAAGCCCGGGACCGGAGGGGCTCTGAGGGTAAACGGTTCACCTGCAGTCTTCAGCCTGGACTGTGGAACGGCCGAGAGGGCTTCGCCTGCCTGAGGAGGAGGGTCTCACGCGGAGTGCCAGCTCATATGGGGCAGGGCTGGGCCATATGGCCAAAAATTTTTTCACGATATATCACGATAACATTTTTCATATTGTTCGATATCGATGATTATCTATATTTCTATTAGTATTAAATTAAATTATTATTTAAACAACAAATGTATGTTTATTTTGCAGCAACTTTTTGTCGTTGCCGCCATCTTTAGTGTTACAGCCCCTCACACTCCAGTTTTCTATCTTTTGGCGCTTTTTTGGTGGACAAACCACCGCACATGTGCACCGTGACTCGTGACTGGAGACTAGCTCTGCTAGCACACATAGCCTACTGTGTACAGATGGTTTCAAACTGTATTTTAAATTAGAAGTCAAACAAAATAAATGGACAAGAGAAAAATAAATCTCAATTTGGTCAGTATTGTCATTCGGACAAGCAAAGCCATTACTTTAAGTTGCAGACAAGAAAGACAAGTCTGTCCACTGTCTCTGGTTTTAAAGCTGCCCTGTTGCAGGTCACATTACAAAGTAAAAAGAAAAATTATCGATTATTAAAATATATCGCGATAATTATCGTTTTATCGCCCAGCCCTGATATGGGGTCAAAATCTTTTTGAGATGTGGCTAGAGGTCAGCCCCCCCCCCCCCCCTGGTTGTGTCTTAAAAGGTTATCATAAATATCTGAATCAATTATTAACTAAAGGAAAATAGCATAGAGTGGTAGGGGTAACCAAATGTTTTGGTAGAAACAGTGTTACCAAAAAACAAAACTGTGCTAAAAAACAGTGCTACCAAAAAACAAAACGGTGCTAAAAAACAGTGCTACCAAAAAACTAAACTGTGCTAATAAAACAGTGCTACCAAAAAACAAAACGGTGCTAATAAAACAGTGCTACCAAAAAACAAAACGGTGCTAAAAAAACAAAACAGTGCTAAAAAAACAAAACGGTGCTAAAAAAAACAAAACAGTGCTAAAAAAAACATTGCTACCAAGATGTGGCTAAGCAGAGGTCAGGCCCCTGGTTTTGTCTTTAAAAGTTATCAAGAATATCAATCAATCATTAACTAAAGGAAAATAGCATAGAGTGGTAGTAGGGGTAACCTAATGTTTTGGTAGAAACGGTGCTGTGAGATATTGCACAAGCTAAAAGCGGTGTCGAGGGATTTCTTACTTCAATTACAGTAAAATGAGAGGAAAGAGGTCAACCCGAGGCTGGAGGAGATGTTGTTTTGAAAAGCACCTTTCAGAACAGATGAAGTCGAGTTGGAACAACCAGCCTAACTTGATCATCACAGCAGAGGTCTGGGTCAAGTATCACTAACCAGC
The DNA here is from genome assembly GCF_963971535.1 of Notolepis coatsorum. Lineage (NCBI taxonomy): Eukaryota > Metazoa > Chordata > Actinopteri > Aulopiformes > Paralepididae > Notolepis > Notolepis coatsorum. The sequence continues at coordinate 15,824,438 of NC_140172.1, read as the reverse complement.
CTAACTTGATCATCACAGCAGAGGTCTGGGTCAAGTATCACTCCCAGATTTTCTTTTCTTTTTTTTTACATTGTGATCTTACTTTTCTTGATGTTGTCAAACACATTTCAAGCTCACAGCGGTGCAGTCGTGCCTCCTCTTCAGGTTTTTAAATTGCATTTGCCTCCATCCTCAACCACGTGAACGAGAAAAGGTATTTGCAGAACGGGTTAATTAAGGCTGTTTCAACAACCATTTATGGCTAATTGGACAACACATTGGGTGCCACGCCCCTTCCGGGAGGTGCATAGGCCTTGCCGCCCATTAACGTTGGGTTATGACTATAACCAAGTTCTGTTAGTTAGGGGCGATGCTTGGCATCGCTACTGCACTATCTCGCGTACGTGCACGCGTACTGAATAAACCACAAATGTACCTCTAATACCAGTATTAGTCTGACCACACCCCTCATCAGCTTACCTTCATAAGCAGGTGTGTGGTCACCTGCTCTCCTCCTTCCCAAGCTTTCACCACAAGGTGAGGACAAGGGCTGCAGCGGCGTCCGATGCCAAGCATCGCCCCTAACTAACAGAACTTGGTTATAGTCATAACCCAACGTTCTGTATCGTTAGTGGCTTAGCTTGGCATCGCTACTGCACAAGGGAGGCCAAGCGGAGCCACTTGGCTGACAAATACACCCCGCTGACAGCCCCCCAAAACCATCAGAACAGGGAGGGCCGAGCCCCCCCGACCCCCCCTAATGGAGGGTAGCCCCCCTATTAGGGACGTCACGGGAGGGCGACGGACCCGACCGTGCGAAGAGGCACTCAAGCAACTCAACGCACAGGGTGAGCAGACCGTGGCTTGACCCCACGACTACACACACGCACAACCCGCATGCCACCCGGGAACGAACGGAGGAACAACCTCGTTACTGCCCCCAGAATCACGGGGTCAAGGGCAAACCCAACCCCGTGGCAAGGCCGTAGCAGCGGAGCACGAAGGAAGACCCAGACCCACCAAAAGGACTGGACTCCCTGGAATGGGGGCCCGGAGAAGTCCATGATGCCAGCATCAAGACCCCACCAGGTGGGCACGTAGTGCCCCGCCCCCCACATCGCCAGCGTATTCGGACAAAGGCCCCTCAGTTACTGCACCTGGTATTCCCATGCGGAACCAACCAGGCCAGAACCTGCCCAGCTTCCGAGATCGGACGAGACCGGGCGTGTTCAGGTCGGTATGGCCGTAAGCCGAGCGGGCCCCGTCCCCCCAATAGTACACCGCCTGGCACACTGACCCTGCAGAATAGGCAGTCAGCATGGCCGTAAGCACACAAAAAAGGTTAACCAACGGAAGCAGGCAGCGCACCGGGGAAAAACCAGGCAACAGGCTGTTAACCCTAGCCTGGAGACTGCGGACGAGACAGGCGCCAGAGGGGACAGCTGAACACAGCCGCCCCGGCGGAAGGAGCGTAAGCTGGCGGTGTTGCATGACCAAGCCTCCATTTAACAACCCCCACCCAGAGGGGTCGAGGCAGAGAAGGCTGACACGATTGGCAGACGTCATGAACGTGCAGGGGCACCCTCAAACGGTGAACCCGGGAGTTGACACTGCTCCAACACACCAGGGAATCAACCACCTCGGTGTTACCCAATGCGGTGGTTGTTCCTATAACCCCTCAAGAAAAAACTCCAAAACACACCTGCGGGTATACACCGGCTATACCGCAGTACAAGTGTTTCAGTTTCCAAAAAGGGTTAACCCAGGCCTACGGGTCGCAAACATCACTTCGGACCGGGCCTGGCGGTACGGGAAGCACAGGGTCACCAGAGGAGGTCAAAAAACCACCCCCACAGGCCCCTCTTCGCCATGCGTGAGAGAGGAGCGAAAAATAATGGAGAACCAGCCCCTAAGCACACCGTACCTGGTATTCCCCGGCGGTCTCCCAACCAAGTACTAACCAGGACCAACCTGTGTAGCGGCCGAGATCCGACGAGATCGAGCGCGTACAGAATGGCATGGCTGTAAGCCATGACGACAGTGCTGAGTAAAAACATACCCAACCAGGGTCTCCATAGCGCTTAACCCTGTGACACCCAGACCGACCTGGCATTTTTCCCCCTGAAAAAAGCCCAAGTCCCTCAGGGTACCAGAACAGCAGATCTGCATCCCCGGCGGACAACGGGTTCAACTGATCTGGACCAGCGTGACCAGAACCAGTCCCGTGCCCTAACCACGCCGACATGCCTACTCCAGGAGAAGGGCAGATATGCGTGTTGATCTTAACATGAAAAGAAGGCGCCACCCAGACGTCGGGACGAACCGCGCCTGGTGGCCCACCCCAAGGGCGTGAGACCCCACTACATATGTTCAGATCCATCCCGTCATCATCCCCCAGACATGAACGAGAATCCGTCGACAACCCACCCAGGTCATGGGATGTGGTCGCCGGAAGAGGAAAAAACCCCATCTCAGTTGCTTTATAAAAACGCTGTTTCAACCACAAGCAACTAAGGCGTGCCAGTCAATCGCCTGTTTACAGCGAGCTAGCACTATACGTGCGTCGGGACACACCCCCATCAATGAACAGGCTATTTAGACCTGTTATTGAATCCCCAAGGCGCCCAGGGGAACGACAAGAGGGGTGTGACACTCCCTAACTCCAACACTTCTGGAATAGAAAGAAGGAAGCATCAACAGTATGTATCCCAGTCTACACAGCCGGGGTAAAAAATGTTCACATTCTTACATCCCACCACCCTCCCATAGGAAGAGACGGGGATCCCCAGAGAGACTTCCCACGCGAGCTGTACAGATTGAAAAGAATATATTGCACCTTGAGCCATGTAAAAAACTGGTTTTAGGGCCTCCGGGGAAGAGGCACCGAACCCATACACACTCAATAAACGAATTGAATCGAATATACATACAATAGAAAAGGACCCTTCTAGAGGGTCCACTCACTTTGACAATCTGAGGAGGAAGGCTCTGTACTCTGATGGAGGCTTCCTCACATGGAAGAAGGAGTCCGAACTCACAGAAGGCCTGAGTAGGCGCTTGGTGAGGAGGAGCCCTGACCACCCCCCCTGAAAACAGATCCATCACATGGACCCGAACAGCACACGGAAGTCCTACCAACAGAGACGCGCACGGTGACGTACTCTATGGCGGGGGAATTCCTGCGGTGCACACGCCCAATATACCAGGCCGTGGGACCAGGAACTCCCTCCCCGTAACGTGCCGAACCGCCACGTGACGGGAACCTTGAAGGACAGGGGGTGTACCCCTGACCGACAGAACAATGGGGAGAGGAAAGGTTACCAGTTCACCCCTTTACGACCCCACACCCATGATACGACGTAACGACAAAAAGAGAATATGACACAGTCATAGTCAGCTCTATGAAGCGTTTCACAGCTCCACACAGCGCACGAGCTAACCTGCTATCTGATTTTTACTAAGGAAAAACACAGAATAGAGAGGGCTCTAAGAACCCCGGTCCAACATACACATGTGCTTCTGTGGCCAGTACAACCCAGTTGTAGGTCACATGACACACACAACCCATCATCACCTACAAAAAATGGCAAAAACACTCAACAGAGGAACGCCGTTTTTTTCACAATGAGAGAATACATCATTCTTGATTAGTATCGACCACAGGCCTTGCTAAGCACACATGACGGCAACCAAACCAATTTCCCTTTAGGAAATAAGTTTCTCCAGCAGATTTAGCACAACCTCAGCAATCAAGCTGAGAGTTACATCGTATCCCTACCACACAAAAGACACAATTAATGCACAACATGTCTGATAGGAGGTGATAAAGTCCCCAGGGAACCGGGGGGGGAAACACAATCCTCCTATTTTACCCTCAATACGGCCAGTTAAAACAGGAAAACCTGTTAATGTGTGAACTCACTGTTCATTGTCATTACAGTCTGAGAAAGAACATTATTTTACTCACCCGTCACCAAGCATAGCTTCATAGGTTAGTTGCCTTAGTAGTGAGTACACGGTACACATAAACACCATGATGTTTCTCACACAACAACCAGATCAATACATCACGATCTGCACGGAGAAGCTAACTGCCAGTGACAAAAACAGCTCACACACAACCCGCAACGTATCTCAAATGCATTGCAACAACACACGTTTTGGGAAAAAACACCGTTATTCACAATACATTTAGCAAGGTAAAACCAGAAGACGTGTTATGAGGTCTGGCCAACCCCGTACCTGCCCGGAACGCAGATCAGCGAAGTGCAGTCACAAGCCACCGTAGAACACAGCCGTCCCGTGTTGTTCGATCCGGGCAGCGTCGCCGCTCCACCAGTCGCTACAGTCCTCTTTGTTGACGCAATCCCCGTCTAGGCTCAGGCAGGGTCGACGAACATCCCCTGTCAAGGATGACGTCGTGGTCAAGAGTGTAAAACATGTTAAAATCAAAGCACGTTCAACAGAATAGCATCAAGCTAACGGCTGCTCCAACCGTTCGGGTGCTATTGCTTCCGCTCGCGAGACGCCGATCTACGACGCACGCGATCAGGAGCGAGCTCCCGGCGGCGCGCGAGAAGCCAAGCTACCCCGCGCCAGGCCACCGACCGGCTAACCGTAAGCTATGAACATGTAAACAATGACATAACACTCACCCAGACAGGCCGCCGTTCTGAACCCTCCTCACTTTTTAAGAGAAAAGAGAAAACAAGACGTCAACACCGCTTCACAACGGTGACATTAACACGTCCGGCGGAATCAGCACAGTACCAACTGGCCTGTATAGCTGACTTTGAACATGAATCTGCCGCTATCGCACATTACATGCACATATCCCCTCGTGAAGGAATACTCTCATTTGGATATGAAAGATGGGGTCTTAACACGGTGACAGAGAGAATCCACTCGTCCAGAACACACAGGGATCACCAGTGTCAATGGTCGCGGCCCACTAGTTAAAACTATAATGGTCGCCAGACCAAGGTCTTCTGTCGCCTAGACGGCTAAACAAAGGACCCTAGCCTGGGGCCGGTTTCCATAAACTTTGTCAAGTAGCCCCCATAGCACTAACAGACAAGTGGAGCCCGCCAGCAAACACTACTCACCCAACCTGGAACGCACCGCTCCTCACAACAGCGGCATGTCCGACAGTTCAGCTGTGGCCTGACAGGTTTCACCCCAACAAACACAGCAAGGAACTGCAGTTGAGAAGCATGCAGCGGCGTGCTCCCAATACGAAAACCGGTGGAGGGTTTGTAGAATGATCATCATCTTCTAGACACTCCAGTACGAAGACAATATCGCCGTATTTTCTCGAAAATAGTGAGAGAGAAAATAAAGATATGATGTCAACGTATCCTTGTTTCCCAAGCTGTTCCTAATCCAATTTCTTCCATCATGGTGTCAAGTGTGGGGATCTACCGAGGCACCTCTTCCTTGTGGTGAAAGCGAGAAGGAGGAGAGCAGGTGACCACACACCTGCTTATGAAGGTAAGCTGATGAGGGGTGTGGTCAGACTAATACTGGTATTAGAGGTACATTTGTGGTTTATTCAGTACGCGTGCACGTACGCGAGATAGTGCAGTAGCGATGCCAAGCTAAGCCACTAACGATACAGAACCCCATGTAAGCGCTCACCTTGTTTGTAGAGCTAAACCTATATTTTATATTATAGCTATGGATCTAATAACGCCGTCGATTGTCAGTGGGTTTCTTCTGGTCAACGTGCAAAAAACAGAAACTTTTTTCATCTATACATTTCCGTTTTATACCGTGGTGAATATGAGTAATCCCAGAAAAAGACGCAAAAACAGCGTTTTTGTGTAATTCAATAAACACGTTGCCATTCCTCGCTTGGATCAACAATCGATCTGAAATCAACGCTAGATTATCGGTATTATCTTTCATCATGCACGCATGAAAGGGGGGTTGGAGCGGGGCGCCCATCCGTGCCGTGATGTGACACAGAGCGATCGCGGGGGGGGGGGGGGGGGGATATCGGATCAATGCAAGATTGGTAATATAGAGTCCATACCTGGTCTCTGGTGTACTGCAAAAAGAAGAATCCAATTATCTGATCGCCATTCCAGATATCCACAGTGATCCTGTCTCCGACGTTATCCGGCATTGCACATGAACGGGCGGGCGGGGTCAGTTGTCCAAGCCATCCCTACAAGCCCTTGTTTTGCCGGAGTGTTTAGAACCCACCCCCACGCCGCAGCTCGGTAGAGAAAAGAAACAACATTGTTTCAAATGGAGTGCAATAGTGGCTGCAACGCGTTAGGTGGTGGTATTAACCGTCTGCAATCTTAGACACATTCAGTACAGCATGCACAAGGTGCCTTGATGGATTATGAATGGCAATAGCGAATAAAAGGAAAACCGAGCCAAAAACGTAGATCTACGTTTCCGGCACTCAACCGCTGGGCCACAGAAACGTAAATCTATGTTAGATTCTGATCAATCGGCCAGTATCACGTCTTCTGGTGTTATCATCTCTCCATCCACTCCCTCTGCGTTGTGTAATTTTATCTCTCCGGACGTCTCATATACTGGCTGTACAATCCTTATCATTTCCCCATTAGTGCAATACGCAGCAAGTGTTCACCACCTCTATAAGAATTTGACCCTCAGACAGCATACCTTTCTTGAAAGAGCGTTGTTTATTGATATAAACAGAAACCTCATCTCAGATGTTATCATATTGTATTGTCATTGCTATCAGTCCAATAGTGGCTCAGGCCTGTCGTTAGCCGAAACCCTCCTCGTGTTAGCCGAAGCTAATGATGATGTGTCATTCCCCCCCCCCCACCGGCGAGGGTGAGAGGGATGAGAGTCTCTGATGGTTTCTTCCCTCTTAGTCTCAGTCAGATTGTAGTCTGCCCCTACCCGGAACCACTGTTCGATTTATAGATCTTCGTCATAGCAACGACGGCCCGCCCCTCTTCTGGTTGTCATGTGCCGCTGCCATGACAACCGCGTTTAACCTTTAAACACATTTCAAAACGTTTCATTACTGTGTGTCAAACCCCCCCATCTCTGTCTTCTGTGCCTGCCGTATCAGCTTGTTGTGTCCTAGATCGGAATGTAAACATTCTGCCCTGCTCAGTGTGGTGCTCACTAACACCCTGCTCGCTCTGAACCACCGTCTCCTGCTTCCACCACCGTCACCATGCACATTTTGACCTCTCTGACCTGGCCCCCTTTAGATGCTCCCATCTCCCCCCAATCTATACATCACATACATTGAAAAACACCCAAAAACACCAGTTTTCTCTCATCTACGTGAACGGCAACCAATGTGTTAAAAAAATATTTGATCCACTTTTTCTCCTTATTTTAAAATGTTCTCCCATCCCAATTTCGTGTTGCCAATTATCCCCTCCCCTGTCTTGAACGTTGCTAGACTATGCCTCCCACTGGTCGGCTGTAGTGAGGATAGAAGCCTTGCATCACGTGTCCCCTCCGGTACACGAGGAGGTAGCCTGTCGCATCTTTTCCCCAGACAGCGCAGACTCTCAGTGGCGAGGAGTAACGCGTGGGAGGCTCACGCTGCCCCCGATACTTCCTGTCTCTGCTGTGCAGGCGTCACCCAACCGACCTGTAGGAGTCGCTGTCCACAACGTCCAATCCCCACCCATCGACTTCCACCCGCTGGCTCTGCCAAATGAGCCAGTACGACGGCCGGCCCAAGTCGAAGGCAATGCTGAGACTGGGATTCGATACCGCAGTCTCTTGCATTGGTGACGAGCGCAATCTCCGCTACGCCACCCAGCCGCCCCACCAATGTGTTAACATGTATGCAATTCCACAATGATTCTGGGAAAAAAAGGTTTTGAACAGCCTTGATTCTACACAAAGGTTTTCTTCAGTTATCTATCTATTTATTTATGTTATTTTTGAGGAAAACTTGGAACTGGGCTATTCTTTTGATATCAGCCTTGAAGAGGCTGACTTGACCCTTTCACTGCCACACTACAGAAGGTTAACCCTTTCACTACCACACTACAGACGGTTAACCTTTCACTACCACACTACAGAAGGTTAACCCTTTCACTACCACACTACAGAAGGTTAATCTTTCACTACCACACTACAGAAGGTTAACCTTTCACTACCACACTACAGAAGGTTAACCTTTCACTACCACACTACAGACGGTTAACCTTTCACTACCACACTACAGAAGGTTAACCCTTTCACTACCACACTACAGAAGGTTAACCTTTCACTACCACACTACAAAAGGTTAACCCTTTCACTACCACACTACAGAAGGTTAACCCTTTCACTACCACACTACAGAAGGTTAACCTTTCACTACCACACTACAGAAGGTTAACCCTTTCACTACCACACTACAGAAGGTTAACCTTTCACTACCACACTACAGAAGGTTAACCTTTCACTACCACACTAACCGTCTGTAGTGTGGTAGTGAAAGGGTTAATGCTGTTTTTAAATTCTTACTATTGATGTATATAATTTGACCAGACATTACTCACGGAGACGGACAACAGAATCTTGAGTCTTCAGATTTACTGGCAGAATGACATGTTGCAACACTGAGAGACCCAGGTTACAACAATGGCATCTATAGCCTAGATCTCTGTAGAATGACGACCTAACAAAGTATGTATACATGACGGTAGATAATATAAGTGGAGCATTAATGTGTACATAATATGAGTTCTAGATATGATGTACAGACTATAAGAGATATGGATGATGATGACTTAAAGATATGAGTGAAGGCTATTTGTATGTGTGTGTTATAGAAAGAGTGGGTGAAGAAGATATATTATGTGTGCGTGTGTGATAGAGAGAGAGAATTATTATCTAGGGCAGCGGTTCTCAAACTACGGGTCGCGACCCAAAGTGGGGTTGTGGGTTGGTGACAGTGCATTGGCAAGTAAAAAAAAATATATATATATATTTTTTTTAATGTTCTGACAACATATTTTGACTAAATATGCCTTGTTTTATAAATGTGTATTGATAACATAGTGCTGTAATAAAATGTTCTAATAAATATGCATGATCAAGTTCAACAACGTGTGCTTTTATTTTGATATTCCTTATTTCCATTATTTTCACCAAAGATCATCCTAAATAAAATGGGGGTCGTGGTATAAAACAGTTTGAGAAGCCCTGGTCTAAGGGCCGTTCACAGTGAGGCTAAGTTGTAAGTGGCAACTACTGTACTGTGCATGTGAGCGTGTAGGTGATGTACAGGGCCTGAGAAACATACAGGAGATGGGCCTGTCGAGGAGGAAGGCCAAACGGAAGACGATATATACTGTTCAACATCGGCTGTCATTTGCTGGCAGGCTGTAATATGGAAGAGGCTTTTTATTTTTTTGCCTTTGGAATCGTAAACGACTCTTGCCAACATTTTCTCTTAGGTGTGTCCTTATCTAACCGCCCTCTCCTGCCGTGCTTTTTATTTTGACAGTTCTGATTGATTGATTGATTGATTGAAAACTTTATTAACAGATTGCAGAATGGGTACAGTACGGCTCAATACACCAGACCAGAGAAAGACATTCGTCTTGTTTACATCAGGGTCCCCCATTTTCAATTCATAATGACTCCTCCTGCGAACCTCCAATATTTTTGTTCCCGTTTTTCTCCCATCCCAATGTTAGTCGTTATGCCAATTCCCAATCCCTTTCCTGGTCGTTGCGCACTCTACCCCCTACCGTCGGTCTGGGAGGGCGGAGACTATCACATGCTTCCTCCGACACATGTGTACCCAGCCCACCGCTTCTTTTCACCTGGCAGCGCAGACTCTCACTGGGAGGGTGTAACGTGTGGAAGGTCACACTACCTCTCTTAGATCCTTCCCTCGCTGTGCAGGCGCCCCGACCGAACTGTAGGAGTCACTGTCCACAACGACCCAGACCCACCCACCGGCTTCCCTCCCGCTGACACTGCCAATCGAGCCAGTATGACGGCCGGCCAAGCCGGAGGCAACGCTGACAGCCGGATTCGATACCAGTGTCTCTTGCGTTGGTGACGAGCGCTTAGTCCGCTGCGCCACCCAGCCGCCACAAACCTCCAATATTTCAATGCAATTCCCAATGATGGGTAAGCAGTGTTGGGGTTATTTATTATATTATATAAAATACACATCTTTCCAATATATAATATAATGGTCACAGTATAATAATCATCACATTACTGTAGTGGCAGCACAAACATGATAAATGGCACTAGATTGTAATACAATAGTCAGTGTCGTGACTCAGTACAGTGAGTGAGTACTGTAGTGGGCGGACAGGCGGCAGGCTGTATGTGTTCATGAGCCTTACTGCCTGGGGGGGGGGGGGGGGGGACTGTCCCGGAGCCTGCTAGTCCAGCCCCGAGACTCCGGTAACGTTTACCAGACAGCATCAGCTGAAACAGTCCACCACGGTTGGGAGGGTTGGGATATTTGATAATATTATACTGGAAAGTAGTGAGTGACTCTGTATTATTATTATTATTATTATTATTATTATTATTATTATTATTATTATTATTATTATTATTATTATTATTATTATTATTATTATTATTATACTGGAAAGTGGTGATGAGTGACTCTGTATTATTATTATTATACTGGAAAGTGGTGAGTGACTCTGTATTATTATTATTATACTGGAAAGTGGTGATGAGTGACTCTGTATTATTATTATTATTATACTGGAAAGTGGTGATGAGTGACTCTGTATTATTATTATACGAGAAAGTAGTGATGAGTGACTCTGTATTATTATTATTATACTGGAAAGTAGTGATGAGTGACTCTGTATTATTATTATTATTATTATTATTATTATTATTATTATTATTATTATTATTATTATTATTATACTGGAAAGTGGTGATGAGTGACTCTGTATTATTATTATTATTATACTGGAAAGTGGTGATGAGTGACTCTGTATTATTATTATTATACTGGAAAGTGGTGATGAGTGACTCTGTATTATTATTATTATACGAGAAAGTAGTGATGAGTGACTCTGTATTATTATTATTATACTGGAAAGTAGTGATGAGTGACTCTGTATTATTATTATACGAGAAAGTAGTGATGAGTGACTCTGTATTATTATTATTATTATTATTATTATTATTATTATTATTATTATTATTATTATTATTATTATTATTATTATTATTATTATTATTATTATTATTATTATTATTATTATTATTATTATAATAATTATTATTATTATTATTATTATTATTATTATTATTATTATTATTATTATTATTATTATTATTATTATTATTATTATTATTATTATTATTATTATTATTATTATTATTATTATTATTATTATAATTATAATTATAATTATAATTATAATTATTATTATTATTATTATTATTATTATTATTATTATTATTATTATTATTATTATTATTATTATTATTATTATTATTATTATTATTATTATTATACTGGAAAGTAGTGATGAGTGACTCTGTATTATTATTATACTGGAAAGTGGTGATGAGTGACTCTGTATTATTATTATACTGGAAAGTGGTGATGAGTGACTCTGTATTATTATTATACGAGAAAGTAGTGATGAGTGACTCTGTATTATTATTATACTGGAAAGTAGTGATGAGTGACTCTGTATTATTATTATTATTATACTGGAAAGTGGTGATGAGTGACTCTGTATTATTATTATTATTATTATTATTATTATTATACTGGAAAGTCACACACAGACACACACTTGACAAGGTCACACACACACAGACACACACTTGACAAGGTCACACACACGCGCACACACACACACACACACACACACTTGACAATTTCACACGCACACAGACACACTTGACAAGGTCACACACACACACACACACAGACACACACTTGACAAGGACACACACACACACACACACACACACCTGCCACTGATGAGGGACATTCTCGGATGACATTTATGTTAATGAAGGAAAACATGACGGCTTTGGACTATGGGTGTATAATTCATATGTGCAGTTACTGGCTACTCTTCTGTCTGTCACCCATTCCTCTAGTAGTACTTTCACCCGATTTCCTCTGCTGAACCCATCAATATTTCAGAGCTTTCCCCAGCGGGAGCATACATTAGCAGGGTGAGCGTGAGTGGGGAGGTATAGCGGGTCCTTACAGGGTGAGAGTGAGTGGGCATGGCCTGGGAGGTATAGCACGTCATTAGGAGTTCCCTGCATGCCATTTATAGTCCAGGGCCCATGTTCACAAGAGTTCCCCAGAGGTAGGAGCGCTGGTCTGGGGTCAGTGATCAGGATGGAACACTTCTCCTCGTGACCGTATTCAAACTGACGTACTGGAGCGGACTTGTTTTGTATTCCCATTAGGGCTGCTGCACGATTCTTGCTCAAATGTGAATCACGATTTTTTGTCTCTTAAGAATTGAGATCACGATTCTCTCACACGATTCTTATTTTTTTTTCAATACAATCATTTATCAAAGTGAGTTAAACTTAAACTTAAACATATATGAAAGTGCTTGACTTAAACTTAAAAGTATCTTGTGTAACATACAAAATAACTCTAGTCAGAATCGTCATCATATAAAAAAGTTAAGTAAAAAGTAAAAAAAGAAAAGAGAAAAAAGTTAAACATTTAAATAAAGAAAATCATCATAATCATAGAAATGAGATTGCATAGGTCTATGAATCGACATTGTGATATTTTTTGATTAACCCTTTCACTGCCACACGACAGAAGGTTAACCCTTTACTATCGCGCAACCAACGGCGATGCTCCATCATTAGCATCCGCGGAGCTAATGATGGAGCATCGCCGTCGGTTGTGTGATAGTAAAGGGCTAACCTTCTGTATTGTCACAGTGAAAGGGTTAACCGGCTGTCGTGTGGCAGTGAAAGGGTTAATCGTGCAGCCCTAGTTCCCATGGTGTATGTTATGATCAGGAGGAGGCTCCAGCACCTTCTGCTCTGTTAGAACCACGGGTCTGACCGTCACAGTAGATCATGGACCTGCTGCTCCTATATGGACCTCGATCATGATGATAACTCACTGGCTCCTAGCAAAGAGCCAACCAGGATTGTAGTGAAGGGCACACTCACCTAAACTCTGTTGATTTGTTTATTAACCCAGCCTTTTGACAAAAGATTGTGTGATTATTATTATTACTGATATTCATAGTATGCTACACATTGACTGATTGTATCAGTATCAAACTGGAAATTAGCCTACATGGAAATGGTGTCTTGTTTTCATGAAAATAAAAGATAAATTAATACAATACTGAAAGAATATACAGTGTATATATATATTTTTTTATTTAAAAGAAAAAATTTGGATCACCAACTGCCGCTTATTGTTTGCCCAGCTTTTTTTGTACCATAGTACGAGTGACAATTTATTTGCCTGAATGCTACCCCGCGGCTAACTGCGTATATGAACTGAGTGCGTTCGTCAGATGGATTGAAATTTGTTATGATGATACGTCAAGACTCCAGAGCGCATGCTTTATCAAGGGCCGGATGATTGCATAACAGCTATTTTTGGGTACATTTTGACAGCCGTGGCTTGGCACGTTACCGTATTGAAACACTTTGTGTTTTTTTTTCCAGGAGTCTCTGTGAGCCAAGTCGCCATAGTAACTCTTAAAAAAAGAAAAAGAAACTCTCGCTCGCTCGCTCGCTCTCTCCTGTTTGTAGTTTACACGGGAGGCACTGAACTCCCAGCTTGTTATTACTACTTAACCATATTATGATGTGACGTTTATTAGGCGTCCGTTCCGACCCGTAATTCGCTCATTGGCTCAATCAGACGGGCGTGTTTGCGAGTGAGCAAGTGTGTGTGCGTGTGCGACTGTGCGTGTGTTTGTTTGGATATCGCTGTGTGCAGTGTATCCTCAGCAGATCCTGTGTTGTTGTTTAATAGATGGATGGCTATAGCTTCTTCCCCTCCTGACTCTCTCAACTGGACTCTGGACACACGCCAGCCAACTCCTCTACTGTTGTTGGCAACCGTATCCAGGAAGTGTTTCCCCCCTTATGCTCACATCGCTGTCTGTGTGTAAACAGGCTGGCTCTCTTTATTCAGTGTCTGACACACGTAGCCTGGCCTGAGAAGGAATATTATGAGAGAGAGAGAGAGAGAGAGAGAGAGAGAGAGAGAGAGAGAGAGAGAGAGATGCAGAGTGAGGGAAAGAGATGCAGAGTGAGGGAAAGAGATGCAGAGTGAGGGAAAGAGATGCAGAGTGAGGGAAAGAGATGCAGAGTGAGGGAAAGAGATGCAGAGTGAGGGAAAGAGATGCAGAGTGAGGGAAAGAGATGCAGAGTGAGGGAAAGAGATGCAGAGTGAGGGAAAGAGATGCAGAGTGAGGGAAAGAGATGCAGAGTGAGGGAAAGAGATGCAGAGTGAGGGAAAGAGATGGAACAAGAGAGAAAGCAGTGGGAGAGGGAGAAATGGAGAGATACACACAAAACAGAGAGAGGGAGGGAGGGAGGGCTGCGGTGAGGTCAGTGTTCTGGAATGTGCCTGGGCTGGCCCTGGTTGACACAAGCCAGATGACTGGGAGGGAATCCTTGGCAGTGAGAGAGGCTGGGGAACCCTGTACAACACGTCCAGCTCTCTCTCTCTCTCTCTCTCTCTCTCTCTCTCTCTCTCTCTCTCTCTCTCTCTCTCTCTCTCTCTCTCTCTCTCTCTCTTCTCCCCTCCTGCTGCCCATCTCTTCCCTCCTAAGTCACTGTAGCAGACTCGTCTCTGTCTTCCAGCCCCGGGGCTGCAGCCAGCCTGTCTGCCATAAAAACATTATACAGGTGGGGGGGGGGGACCCAGTAATAGGGAAAAGGGCTTATTTATCCTTTATTTATAAGCCCTTTTCCCAATTACTGGGCCTCCCCACTCTTCACTCATGTCAGACACGGGCAGAGCTTGGAAAACCAGCAGCAGCGCTGCGGGACACATTGCTCCGTCCGCTGGCAGAGCTCGGCGGAATTCCCCCGCGAGTTGAACCGTGTCCGAGGGGGAGAGTGAAGAACCTGAGCGCGTGACGTGTTCGTAAAGGAATATAGAGCTGCATCTGGGGGTTCCGGGTGGGGGTGGGGGTGGGGGTTGGAGCTTATTATGGGAGAGATTGATTTGAAAGGCGTCAGGGGGTCGAGAGGTATATTTGTAAAAGAAGAAGAGGGGTAGTCCAGAGTGATGACGGGTGATGATGTCTATCCCCCTAGATACAAAATCAAGCCATTTCAGATCTCCAATCTGCTTCCTTTTGACATATTGCATAATTGACAGACACATGGGTTACCTTGATTGGCCCATCGGTCAGTCTGTTCGTTGTCGGTAGTTGTAAAAGGATATCGGCTAGCCCACAAACGAGTAATGAAACTAGTTTGCTACAATTTTAGTGATTCAAAAACATGTACCGAATGAACTGTGACAATTTATATATATATATCACCTGCTAGCACAGTTAGTCAATGTTAATAATCTCCCATGGCAACCAATCATACTGGGCTCATTAATTAGTTTACATTTCAAAGCTTCATGTATTATGATAATAACATGAGCTCTCCTTTCAGTGAACAGAGGGCCAGGCCTCCTCAGCTCAGAGAGGGTGACCTAACACGGTTAGAACAAAACAAATGAGGCTTCTGAAGCGGAAGAAATGATACTTGTGACATTACCATTCCACAACAAGCAGTTTACGACTTATTTATGATAATTTTCACACTTATTACTGTACATTTTACTGTATATTTCTGTATTTTAGAATGTATACATAGCAGAATGTAGATCCCGGACCGTATTTGATTCTTTATTCTATTTTATTCTTATTTTTAATATTACAAATATTGGCGCATCGCCGTCGGTTGTGTGATGGTAAAGGGTTAACCTTCTGTCGTGTGGCAGTGAAAGGGTTAATCAAAAAAATATCGCAATGTAGATTCATAGAAACTATGCAATCTCATTTCTAAATTATGACTATTTTCTTTATTTAAATATTTGTTTAACTTTTTTTTTTACTTTTTACTTAACTTTTTTAAATGATGACGATTCTGACTCGAGTTATTTTGTATGTTACAAGATACTTTTAAGTTTAAGTCACTTTCATATATGTTATGTTTATTCCTATTTTAGTCCTATTGACTACCTAAATGTTTATTGTTGTTCAATGTGAGCGATCTGTAGTGCCCCTGCCGAAGTTCCCCTCTGGATTATTAAAGGATTTCTATTCTATTGTATTTATTTTTTTATTTTTATTTTTTATCTTTTCCCCCCTCCTTTTTCCTCCGATTTTCTCCCATCCCAATGTTAGTCGTTATGCCAATTCCCAATCCCCTTCCTGGTCGCTGCGCACTTACCCCCCACAGTCGGTCTGGGACAGTGGAGGCTACCACGTGCTTCCTCCGACACACGTCCAGCCAATCAACCGCTTCTTTTCACCTGGCAGCGCGGACTCTCACTGAGAGGGTGTAACGTGTGGAAGGATCACACTACCCCCCTTAGATCCTATCCGCGCTGAGCAGGCACCCCGACCGAACTGTAGGAGTCGCTGTTTACAACGACCCGGACCCACCCCGCCAGCTTCTCCCACCCTCTAATACAGCCAATTGTATTAGTGTGAACGGCCAGCCAAGCTGGTGACAACGCCGGAGCTGTGAGCTGGATTCGAACAGGCGAATCCAGTGTCTCCGGTGTTGGTGACGAACGCAATCTCCGCTACGCCACCTGACCGCACTATTCTATTGTATTCTATTCTATTGTACTGGATCTTTAAGACATTTTCTCTATTCAGAAAGAAGTTTCTGAAAATGTCTTAAAACTACTATCATCACTATCCTGAAACAATTCAAGATCACAGCGACACACAAGGATCGGCTTTAGTACAAGATACAAATCCCTCGCTAAGCTTTTAGTTTTCATAGTGATACTGGAGCATCCCACAGGAAGGATAATAAAAAACCTCGGGGTTCAAGCCAATATGGTTAAAAGATTTAGGCTTTATGTGGCTCGAAGACGTTTTGGCTCGTCAACTATCATTACATACACACTGTGATGATATCCACTAGTTTTATGTGACAACATTGTCTGAAGCGGTTCTGAACGTCTTAAGTTTTTCCACCCCGCCTCCGCGCTGCCTACTCGAATAGCACGTCTCTCGAGAAAGAGAAGAGACGTCTTGTGTTCAAAACACAATAGTCTCCTTGTACTGCAACAATCCATTACGCCCCCCCGCCCCCCCCCCCCCCCCCCCCAAACCCAACGTGAAAAATAGGAAGTCGAGTCAAACCCTGACCTGAAATCACCAAATTGGCTTTCTTTCCTTTCCTAGTATTGGCACCACAGTGGAAAGTGTTGTTGGAATAATTGCCAGATGGCTCTTTCCTCCGGAGCCATTTTTGGCCATGGTACAACATGTTTGATTATTAAAAGTAATTTCCAAGGGGCATTATGAGATGAAATAACTTATTTTTCCGACGTGTGTGTGTGTGAGCGGCTGAGCGGCTGTGTGGGCTCTTTTTTTTTTTGCTTTTTGGAAAGGAGTTTGTTGGCTGATGATGTCATGTCCCCCTCCTCCTCCTCCCCTCGTGTCCAGCTCCTTCCTTCACTGGGTCACGTTTGAGAGTCGTGTAAAACAGCTGTCCTGAGGGCTACTATTTGTCATAACACGCCGGAGAAACGCACAGGATTCCAACGGCTTTTCTCTGCTTTTGGAGAGGCCTAATACAAAGAGTTTCAGAAACTTTTTTTTTGACTCGTCCACGTCGAGTCCAACCACATTGTTTACTAAAAGTGGCTCGGGAGGTAGAGCGGTCGTCTGGTAATTGCAAGGTTCCCTGTTCGATTCCTGGTTCGATTCCCCACTCCTCCCCAGGGCAGCGTGTCGATGTGTCCTTGAGCAAGACACTTAACCCCTAATTGCTCTCGATGAGCAGGTTGGCACCTTGCATGGTCGTGGTCGTCGGTGTGTGAATAATGTGAGTGAATGGGTGAATGTGACGAATAAAATTGTAAAGCGATTTGGATAAAAACGCTATAGAAATGCACCATTTACCGTTTAATAGAAATCTGTAAAATTTTCTTTCACACACGCAGTCATGTACTATAGATTCTACAGTAAAGATGATTTTACAGTGTAAGAAGGACCTCTTCATATCGGGTGCTTACCACATTATGTGCTTATCATTTCTTTCCCAGGAGATAACTGATTCAGCATGGATAAAAAAAAAACGAAACAAATCGACTAATCGACCAACAAAGTTTTGGATCGATGAGAACAAAATGTACCAGGAATTTATTCGTCTGACTCCTGTAGGTTCCCTTATACAGGGTTCGCACTAGGGATGCACCGATCCGATATTGGTATCTGTATCGGCCGCCGATATCGGTGAAATAGCTGGATCGGGTATCGGTAAAAAAAAATCTGATTTTTATTTATTTTTTATATATTTTTATAATAAATAAAATAAGAAATAACCATTCCGTACATTTATATCTGTGTTAATTTGTTACATTTTGTTTCACTAAGTTAGGAAAGTAATGTTTTAAGTCAAGCCTGATGTTGCCTTGTTGCACAAAATAATGATCCCAGTCTCTTCCACACAGTGACAGTGAGGCATACCGTTTATTAATTGAATGAATGAAGTTTATTTTGTCTTTGTTTACAACAAATCAAAAACACACTTGTGATCCTTTACAATTCTTAAAAACGAAATATATTTTAATATAAAAAAAAAAAAACGTGGATACATTATTTTTTTATATTTTTTGGGAAAACATATTTGGACAATGGCTATTGGCCGATACACAAACCCAAGTATCGGTATCAGGACTGAAAAAGTCGGATCGGTGCATCCCTAGTTCGCACAAGGTCCTTGAAGTGCTTAAAGTGCTTGATTAAAAAAAATAATAATAATCGAGGCCTGGAATTCCTTGAAAACAGCCAATTCTTTAACAAGGTGCTTAAAAAGTCCTTGAAATTCAAATCAACCATTCGCATTGAAAGTTTAGCTCATCCATGATAAAAAAATTCTGAATCGAGACATTTAATTTTTTTTATTTAAAGTGTAACTAATTGTCGGAAATAGATTTTAAGCCATACATATTGGATCTGAAAAATAGTGCTTGGAAAAGTACTTGAAAGTCCTTGAATTTCATTTTGCAACGTCTGTGGGAACCCTGGTACAGTATGGCGGGTGTTGTGATGGACTGGTGACTCTTGTGTTGTGTTCTAGATGGACTAGGGACTCGTGTGTACGTACAGTATGGCGGGTGCAGGGGTGTAATTAACGGGGGGGACACGGGGGACATGTCCCCTGCATGTTTTCAGAAGGCAGTTATTGTCCACTGTACTTTTTTACCGTCCAAAACAATGTTACACGATGATAAACGGTGACGCGACGCGGCACTATAGGACCACGCGGAAAACGGCTGCTTGTTCCATCTCCGAGCTCAGGCCTCTTGACGACCTGAGCCATTGTCATGCAAAGACGAGTAGCCAGGTGAGCACCCGACAAGGGACGAGTCACGTTTTTGTGTGCACGCGCCAAGTACCGACCTGGCTACTTCTACTTGTCTTTGCATAACAACAGCTCAGGTCGTTCAAATACACAGGACGGAACACACAGAGCTCCCTGCCCCCTCCCCTCAAAGTTTGGTGTGAACGATGGTCTGTGTGATTGCCATGAAAGGCAACAGCATTGCTTGGTGTCTGAAATATCGGTCTATGGCCTCGTTGTATTTAAAAGCCTCTAGGCTGTTGTTTTATAGATACAGTATGTTGTCTACTACTTGACCCCTCAAAAGTGCACCAGATTGATGCATTTAAAAATTCTAAATGTTCAACATTTTCGCCGGACCACACGGCCATTAAAACACAGTGCGACCTAGGTATGAAATCACCAACGCACCACTGACCACGCCCCCAAATGTGTCCCCTCCACCATTGAAAACAAAATGACGCCCCTTGGGCGGGTGATCTAGTGGGTCTCCATACACCCGCTGCGGCCCGTTCAGATGGTTTCTTTGACCGTCCCTCTTCCTGTTTCTCAACGAGAGAGATGGATAGATTTATTACATAATGTGAACAATGTGAAGCCATCAATTAGCATTCAGGCCTACATCATTGGTATCAATTGTGGAATAATTATCCCCTCCCCACTTCAAACAATCTCCTCCCGGTCATGTTCCCAACCCCCCCCCCCCCCCCCCCCCCCCCCCCCCCCCCCCCCCCCCCCCCCCCCCCCTCCCATTCTTGTTATTCCCACCACCCCACACCTCTCCAATCTGTCTACCCTCCCCCCATTTATCCACCTTTTGTCTCTCACCTGATACCCCCCCCCCCCTTCTAACTCACCCTTCCCCCCCCTCCTGCCCCCTAACTAACCACAATCACCTTCTCTCTACTATAAAGACCCTAAGTTGTACTGGATTCTGGAGCTGTTTGGGGCGATACTAGGCCTTCTCACTCCTGGAGTCATCCAGCGATAACTCTTATCTATTTATACCTGATAGTTGATACTCTGTTTGAGCTAAATAAACCTGTGATAACCAAGTCTATATTTGACTGAGTACATCCTTCTACACAATATTATATTATTTCACTGTAAAAAGGTGTGAACGTCTGGGGAGTCGTTTATCTTGTTTTCATAATTGTTGGAAGCCAATATTGTGATTGAAAATAGCATTTTGCTTTATTGCCCAGCCCTACAATGCAAGGTATAATACTCCTGCCATTGCCCTTGAGCAAGGCACTGGATGGGTCAAATTGGCGGAGGATTTCCCCACGGGGGGTTAATAAAAGGTACATTTAGCAAAAGCAGACCATGATCGGCAGTAATAAAGGTAATAATTAGGACATTGTAGAGGGTAGCTTGCTGCTGTTAGTTATGCCGCATGCTCGCAACATCATTTATGACTATATGATACAACTGAGTCGGCACGGTAGGCCATGGAACCGTGTTAAAAAAGATCCTTACTTGAAAATGGATTCCAATAATTGGGCTAAACAGGGCAGCCTCGAGTTGGAATGGTCGTTACTCAAATCAATTACAATTTGACGCCCCTGCAGACACTAATCCTCCACCTAATCCCTGGTTTAAAAAAAAAACACTGCCTGGCTGTATGGAATATTTAATCATCGACTCAGCAGCAGGATTCTACAGGGATGTTTGAACATGCTTAGTGCGTCTCAAAGTCAGGCAGAGTTAATCAAATGTATTAACTGATCTTTGTCTCTCTCTCTCTCTCTCTCTCTCTCTCTCTCTCTCTCTCTCCATCCACAGAGCTCCCAGCTGAAGAAGGTAAATATTGATTGTTCCAGTGTGCTGCACTTATTATTAGTCTTAAGGATCTTTAGTTTTTTCCTGGACAGGGAGGTAAACTCTTGAGTGTTCACTGCTGCAGTATTCTGCCCAAAGACTACAGCCCTTCTGTCAATAAGGGGGTCGCCCCCTCTCTGTTTTATAGACCACTGTGCTGCTTATTATATCCAAATCAATACAAGGAAAATCTTAATACACTTGCGGTATAGTCCATGGGTATATATTAGAGTGTGCTTTTAGTCCAGGGGTATGCTGAAGTTCAAAACGGCAAAGGTAACGTTGAGCCCAGTTTAGTTCTTAGTTCTTATGTCTTCCTGAGCATTCTGTGTGACTGTGTGTTACCAACACGCGACATTAAGGGCCACGATTGATATACCGGTAAGCGTAGGCTTTATTGTCGAACCCTTTAAAGTTTTTTTGCTGCTGGACCTGCAGGGCCAAGTTTCACGAGTCTAGGTGCCGCCTGACTGACTGAGAGATAGTCACTGAGTCAGCATTGTGAATCGTGTGAGGATCCAGCTGTTCTAGGAGCCTAGTCTCGCCAATTAAAAAAATATATATATATTTTGTACATTGCATATCATTGCCGTTAGGCAATGAGAAAACCTTGTATCTCCAATTATAGTTTTTACTTGAATTGAAAGTTTACATGGTTCTTCATTAGGGATGCTCGATATTGCCTTTTTTTTACCTATACCGATATTGTCCAACTCTTAATTTCCGATACCGATATCAACCGATACCGATATATGCAGGGTTTCCCCCCCAAAAAAACGGAATAATTTCAGGTAATTAACATTACATATCTCTTGTTGTGGAATTAACACAACATTATGCATACTTTTGACAATAAATAAAATCAGAATTTGTTCTTACTTGCTTACCTGGGTAAATAAAGGTTATAGAAATGTAAATACATTTTTTTTTTATTTTTTTTTTGAAAACCGATACCGATATTTTCCGATATCACATTTTAATGCCAATATCGGCCGATAATATCGGTAGGCCGATAATATCGGACATCCCTATTTTTCATGTTATGACATTTCAACCCACGGCCCATCGAAACTCAGTCAAAAAAACACATGACTGTCGATCTGGACATTTTATGTTTTCTTTTCTTAATTCCTGAAAAGTTTACCCTTTTTTTTTAGAGATTTAACTGTTTTGGCCTGAAAAAGCATGCGATTATATCCATGTAAAATTCAATAAATCAATCGATGGTGTTTGTTCCAGGCAAGTCGCTGTGGGAGTTGGTGGTGGAGCAGTTTGAAGACCTGCTGGTCAGGATCCTGCTGCTAGCGGCCTGCGTCTCCTTTGTGAGTACTGACTAAACCCACCACTAGGGGTCACCAGAGGCCTCACCATACCATATTATCACCATACTTAATGTTGCGATATATTGCGATTCATTACCTTTTTTCAACTGCAAAAGTCAAACTTTGTCAACATGTTTTATCTAATAAAATAAAGTTTTCAGCCTGTTCATCTCACTTCAATCATTTTTATTGCAGCAAATGGGATTTTGTCAAGCAGACAGATGTCAACACTGTAATCTGTGTTGCATGTACCTGACTAACTGAACTGTTTGTATTACAGTCATATTCCAACTTAACTGAATGCACACGTGTGTGTGTGTGTGTGTGTGTGTGTGGACTACTGTACTATTACAGGTATTGAAATGAACAATGCAACTTCCTTATACAAAAAAAATTAATGATTTGCATAATAAAATATCGATACTTGGCGTCCTTGTATCGATACAGTATCGCCACGCAAAGTATCACGATACTATACTGTATGGATATTTCCCCCACCACCCAGCCGTACCCACCTGCGTTCACAGTGCAGTCTCCACGTGGGTGTTGTTCAGTGGTCCACCTCAGCAGGTGGTGGATGGAGGTCTTAGGCTCTTGCTTTGTAAATATCACGCTTTACTAGGGCTGACCTTCGATTTTTTTTTGGAATTCTAAGCTTCGGGGCCGAGATTCGATTTTAATTCGAAGCTTCGAGATAATTTTATTTTATTTTTATTATTAATTAAAAAAAAATATATATATTTTTTTATGTTGCAGCACAATGAACACAAATCTGTCAGTGCGGAGTCCGACCTCATCTTAAATAACAAACCGCATTGCAGCATTGTTTTAAATTTTTTTGTAATCGAATTCTATTTTCATATTCGAATCCCATGCCCATCGAACGAAGCTTAGAAGTATTTAAAGGCCAACGTGCAGGTTGTATTTTTGTTCAATAAACAATGTGGACTAGGCCAACGGTAGCCCCTTTCGTGACTGCGATGTGCAAGCCTGGGGCTTTAGTGACCGCAGTCACTCTCAGCTATGGACGACAATAGTAGTAGTTATAAGGTGTTTGAGCTTGTAATGTTAGTTAGCTCATAGCTATCGTGGTAGCCAGACTGGACGTCGCAGCATGTTGTTAGCACAATAGCTACCAAGCTAAGCTACGTTAGCTTCTAACGCTGTATACACAATATGTACAACGACACAATGATCAAACACCTTATAACTACTACTATTGTCGTGTCCATAAGTTCCCTGGCAGAATACTTGTGGGGACAAAGGTATACAAAGAGGAGAGAACCATTTTAAATCGGGCATTCATGCCGGCTAACAAGCTAGACGTCGGAGCATGTTGTTAGCACAATAGCTACCAAGCTAAGCTACGTTAGCTTCTAACGCTGTATACACAATATGTACAACGACACAATGATTTACATGATTACAAATATGGTAACGTGGTTGTGGCTTTTACAAATAGTGGTTAGCTTTAGAGATGGATGGCTATGATCACAGAGCAATAGTGTTGTTAGGTGAAACGGATACAGCTTCATTCATCACTCCTCGGCCAGTAGTAGCAAGGCTCTCTGCCTGCCACTAGCTGTGTGTGACTCTCGGAGCCCCTCGCTGCCCTGCACCTGACGTGACGTCACGGCCCTGCTAGCATCTGATAAGCTTTTAGATTTGCTCGTGCATGTGATTCGTGCGTGGACCTTTTTAACCCTTTCTGAGTGGCATTTCCGGCGTCAAATGGAAATAAATAAATAATTAAATTAGATACCAATGATGTAAACTACCCATAATTGCAGAGTAGGGTTTAACCTGCAAGTTGGCCTTTAAGACGGCCCTACGCTTTACACTGTTAAAAATTTGAGTTTGCTTAGGGCGTTTTCTCATTTGGAACAGTTGGTCTGTTCCGTCCTCGAGAACGATAGTCCCCACTCCCCCGCTGGCCAACTTCCTCACTACCGATCTCGTTTCGTCCCCGAGCACACTTGAGGGAGCAACACCCTGATACAGCAGGGGGCGGTATACACTAAGGGGGCTTTCTCACTCAACATCGGGGTCGAATCAGCTCCGTGCCGTCCTCATTCCGAGTTCCGTGCCGAACTCCCCCCCCCCCCCCTCTCCCCCCTCTAGTTTGTGTACACACTTCAGTCTTGGTGCGCTCTGGGTTTTGTTTACGGTTTGCGTTTTGAGCTTGTAAGCTTGCCGTAGTCGATGATGTCACGCTCGAAATGTGAAACACAGGAAGTGTTAACACGGAGACTGGAGAATGGATGCTGATATAAAGAAACAAATAACTAATAAATATGAAGTTATATTTGAACCTCTGTTGTCAAGCCTTGTCAATATAACCCACCCCATTTTATCACGAATGGATGGTGTTGTAGAGTCCGCTTTTGAGCGTTTTAACGATAGCGCTAAGCTAACGGCTAAACGCTAGTTAGCTTAGCCTTTACTAGTAACATTGCTGCATCGATTATATGCATTATATTGAATGTCATTGATCTACTGGTCGACCACGGCCGACTGGTTGGGCACCACTGGTCTAATAGAAATAAATGCATTCGAACAAGAAAGTATAGTATACAGCAATGGCTAATGGCTAATGCTAGTTAGCTAGCCTGTTCAGAAGCTAACATTATCCCATCGCTTGTGGCAATTATATTGCATGTCATTGATCTACTGGTCGACCACGGCCGACTGGTTGGGCACCACTGGTATATAGAAATAAATGCATTCGACAATGTATAGACATAGCAATGGCAAACAAAATTGCGAGGCCTAACCGCCCCCACTAGTGCGCACCTGAGACCACCTATTTCATCGGTCCAGGTTCAGCGCCCCCGGGGACGAATCAGCGGGGGGCGGGGACGGGGGACAGCGTTCTCACTCAGACAGACACACCCTTTTCTGATGCGAGCCGGGTCTGATTCGACACAGAGCAGTGAGTGAGAAAGGGCCCTTAGTTGGTTTGCTATAGCTGGCGCTTCAACCCTTCTTTGCTCTCGGATAAAGCATTTCGGGATCAAATGAGATAGAATGACGTGCTTTACCGGCAGCGCTTCTCTATCATTTCTCCCTCTCAGAGACACACACTCGCCCAACACGCACACGCACACACACACACACACACACACACACACACACACACACACACACACACACACACACACACACACACACACACACACACACACACACACACACACACACACACACACACACACACACGTACGCGCACACAGAGACGGAGCGGCGTGTTTGTTGTTATGTTCTTCTCACTGACACTGGAATTTTTCCAACTATCTCCCATCTGTATATTGTAGGCGCCCCTCTCTCACCACGCAACGTCGATTATGCCCGTGTAGGCGCCTTCTGCACCGGGAAACTAACACAGCGGTGCAGTATATACGTGGAAAACACCCGTGTGTGTGTCGCAATACCTCAAATGGTTTTCCTAGATGTTGCCCCAGGGTTTTGCTCCGGGGTGGCAGAGGTCAGGGCGGGGAATCCCGCATCATAACTCTTTTCCATCGATTACACCGAGTCCCCAGCGTCTGTGGATGGACTCGCGGTGCTATTTCGGAGAGTTGGGGGGAAAAAGAAGGGTCTTAAAATACATGTGTGCGATATAATCATAGCTAATGTTGCTCCCGTTTTTCTTTTTCCAAATTCAAATGAGTTCGAGGCGCGCGGGGGGCTCGGGACCGCAGGAGGTTTGACTTTTCCTAATGTGAATCAGGGGCCTGCCCTTTAGTGGTGATTTATACGTGTTGTTTACAGTGGAACACACGGCCCTCGCGCCGTTCCACTGCCTCACGACCAACACCAGAGCTTCACTGCCTCAGTCCTCCACTTGTCCCCCCCCCCCCCCCCCCCCGGGGAAGAAACATGTTTGAACCTAGGACCCCCCTCAAAGGCTTTTTATAGCCTGAGGTGACCTCTCACTCTGTCTGGAAAACTCAACCTGGTCTGAGGGAACTCCCTCCCGCAGACCATCAGAGACTCCCCCACACTCTCCCGCCTCAGAACCCCCCTGTTCGGGCGCCCTCGTGGCGCAGCGCATGGTGCCTCGCACACCTACCTGGCCGTCCCGGGTTCGCCTCCCGCTCCCGGCGATATTTGTCGCATGTCTTCCCCACATCTCCTCCCGTTCTCCCTCTCCTCCATCGGTCCTGCGTGACCAGAAAAGCTGAAAAATGCTAAAAATAAAAGAAACCTGTTCTCCCTTGCCTTCAACCTTCCCCACCCATAACCCCCCCCCCCTCCAACTTGTTTTGATGTTTGTTACTGTGGCTTTATGTTTCTGTGTATCTCATGCTGTTTCCCTGTTTCCCCCGGGGTCTTATGTTCCTTTTGTTTCTTTGTTTTTCTTTGTTTCTCTTTGTTTCTCTGCCTACTGTTGGCGACTTCGGGTTCTTGAGAAGTGCTATACAAATAAAATGATTATTATTATTATTAAATATAGACAGCCACATCCTATTTCATTATTTTCTATATTCATAATGATAGTGCTCTACCAGTAGTTAAGTAACTGTAACACATTTGTCTGCCGTTTTGAATACATAAAATGATATTGAGGTTGCCTGGCTATTATACATGACTTAATAATAATAATAATAACTAGAAAGGTGCACTCAGTAGAGCACATATCTCCACCAGGCGGCAGCCACACATTATTTGTCTCTTACAGCGCAAACAAACAAGCTAACAAACAAGCTAACAATATTATTACAAATATATTACAAATGCAGACACCAGCCATTACTATTAACACATTCTGTGCCAAGAACGAGTTAACTCGTTATTGCCTGCCAATCGAATAACGCCAACGAGTAAACACGTTATTGTGATCGTTATTTCTTTTATTCGCTATTCTATTCATAATTCATCCACCAAGGCTCTGGGAAACTCTGACACTCTGTCTGCGATTGCAAAGGCCCGATACCGGCCGCCCTGGTGGATTTCGGCCGATGTTGCACTTACTTTCTACAGGAAGTATGACTCTGTGCGTCTGTGAATGTCGTCCCAGCACAGTTTTCTTGTAACGTGAATCCAGATGAACAGTCGAGTGCATTGAATCGCCTTCGAGACACAAGAATCATTATGCTTTTGGAGTTTATGGTGTCGGCCAAATGGACATACGATCTAGCAGATGGCAATCAAATAATTGGAATATTTTTCCTCCAGTATCATCGGCCAGAGGTAAGAGGAATCTAACGTTAATTCCAGCTCGATTGTCCATTTCTTTCATTGCAATCCATCTGATCAACGTATAGATGTTGTACTAAAGAAAGCAGTTATTGACAATCAATTAATCAGAAACGACCCCCCCCCCCCCCATTTCCTTCATGCATGATGGAACATAATATATACCGATCATATGCATTTGAAATTTTAATTGTATCGTGTATAGGGACGAAATGCCAATCGATTAAGTATAATATGCATCGGGGCCTATAACTCGCGTTCTAGGAATTACCGCAGACCACTCTAAAAACGTATATTCACGACGGTATTAAACGACAATGTATGAATGGAAAAATATAACGTTCCCACATCCTGAACGATATACCCGATGTCGAATGGGCCATAGTAATGCAGATATAGCTATACTATTTAAATAGTTATAGCCCTGCAAAGAAGGTCAGCGACTCAATAGCTTACAGCGGTGGCGTCAGAGCTATAAGATGCTCATATTGCGTGGCAGAGATTGTGTTAAATATAATTACTGGTATCCAAACACACTCGCACAGCATACACAGAGATCATCCACTGTCTGTGGGAAAGAAAAAAGTCCCAACTGTGTTGACAAGTTACTAGCCTACCAAGGACAGCTGCCCACGTAAGGCGGGGCTTAAGTGTAGGGGGTGGGGCAAACTTAAACCATTGAAAGTAGATCTCCTCCCATTATTCCTATATTACACCATTACTCACTATTACACTACTAAACACTATTACTCTATTACACAATATTACACAGTATATCACTATTGCACACCAACTATTACACACTAACTATTCCACTATTGCATGCTTAACACATTCAGGGCCATTTGGATCCATCTAAAATCACTGTAGACGGCCAGTATTTCTAAATAGACTTGCATAGTCCGTGGGGCTGTTTGTAGAGCTAAATCTATACTTTATAGTATTGCTATCTGTCCATTCTCATTGTCAATTGAGACCATAAACCGTCCCTTCAAAATGGCTTAAAGAAATAATTTTTTCATCAATACGTTCTCATTTTATAGCGTCTTGAATATAAGCGTTATAAGGGATTTTGGCTGGGATATTTCCTGGAAGGCGAGATACAGGGCTAATAGCTAATAACGTTAAATCCAATGGCATTTCGGATATACAGAAGCTACAGTTAAAACTCAAACTGCATATGATCGGTATGATGGTCGACCATGAATGCATGAAAGGGGGGGGGGGGGCGGGGGACGTCGTTTCTGATTATTGATTACCAATAACCGCGTTAGCCTCATTAGCCTCGTTCGCTGATCGGGTGGATGGCTATCATAACAAGCCCTGATCAGCATGTAATTTACGTGAAAAAGATCTTACCGTGGGCCGGTTGGATCCCCCAAAGCATTTCCCAGTTATCGATCGCCATCTGGTAGATCCATATGTCCATTGGCTGATGATATATTCCTTTACTGCACACTGAAATCCGCATCCCAAAACGTATTCCAAGCTACTAGGCTGCACATCCAGAATCCAGCTAACTGGAAACCACATTGAAAGTAAAAAAAAATAGTGCACCGTTCTGCCACAGGGCACACTGCATTATCGAGACCGCGCCCCTAAGAGGATCTGGCCGGTAATGCACTTTTCAGAATTCGAAGAGGAGGGTAGATCTGCAGTGCAGCTCGGTGACATCGAGTAGGTTATTACAATGGAATAAAAGTCAAAACAACCTTGCCACGGACATGTCCGTAGTTGGTCCTCAACCGTTGGATTTGAAACACGGATTTATCCGTGGTTGGCCCCGAAACGGTTAAGCATTGGGCATGGTTAACCTAGACACCTCCCATTAGTCTCTATGACAAACGGTTAATGAGATATGAAAGGGGCCAGGGCTTATTTTTATTATTATTTTTATGGACAATAATGGACATTCATTCATAGATGTTTTTAATGCATAATAGGTATATGATGATGGGTTCGCGTGTACCTGTTCCGCAACAGTAAGTGACTTCCGGGGTAGGCCTGATTGGCCCCGACAGGCACGTGACGCGGCAAACTCAGGACGCGCAACGAGGCTGCTGAGAGCTGTCGCGCGGAAATAGGCTGTCTATTGCCATTCTCTAACACAAACTCTAACCTTAACCAGCTCCTTAACAGCGCCTAAACTTAACCGTTCTAACCTTAACCAACTCCGAAACAATGCCTAACCTTAACCTTAACCTTAACCATGCCTAACCTTAACCGGCGAAAGAATACACGTTAAAAAAAAAATCACGTAAAAAAAAAAAGATTTGATGGGATTCGAACTCACCAACAACGGACCGCAGGATCGCAGGACCGCTGCTCTGCCAGGTGAGCTATAGCGCCGAATGAGAGTCATGGCGTATTTGGACGGTTACGTAATTCCGTAAGCTCTGCCGCGCGGCAGAGAAAGTTGCGCGTCACGTGCCTGTCGGGGCCAATCAGGCCTACCCCGGAAGTCACTTACTGTTGCGGAACAGTTACACGCGATGGGTTCACTATGGCATTTCCATCCAATCCAATCCAACTTTATTTATAAAGCACTTTAACAGCCACAGAGGGAGCATATTAAAAAACTATAAGCAGCACTAAAAAATTGATAAAAGAACAAGAGTATTATTATTATAAAAAAAAAAGGATAAACATAGGCAACAATACAAATTTAAATAGATGAGAGTAATTAAAAAGTATTTAAAAGCAAAGGACACAGTAACAAAACGATACAACAATAACACAATAAAACAATAAGATCATAAAATCAACAAGCTACATGTTGTAAGCGGGTGCCAGAGAGCTGATTCCCGGAGGCTCTGAGCAGTGAACCTGTGTAGCATCGTCCTCTTAAAAAGGTGTAACAAGGGGCGGTCAGGTGGCATAGCGGAGATTGCGCTTGTCACCAATGCAGGAGACGCTGGGTTCGAGCCCAGCTCTCTGCGTTGCTACCAGCTTGGCTGGTCGCTCATACTAATACAATTGGCAGTATTAGGAGGTGGGGAAGCTGGCGGGTGGGAAGCTGGTGTTGTGGACAGATTCCTACAGGTCAGGTCTCGGCGCTTGCTCAGCGGGGCAGGACTTGGTGGAGATAGCGTGCCCTCCCACGCGTTACACTTCACCAATGAGAGCCCTCGCTGCCAAGTGAAAAGACGTCACTGGCTGTCGGCGCACGTCTCGGAGGAAGCGTGCGATCGACTCGGGACGCCCTTGTACCGACTCGTAGGAGAACATGCATACAGCGCCAGGTAGGGGAGGGGGGGAATTGGCACAACGACTAATTGGGATGGGGAAAAAAATCTGAGAAAATCAGAAAAAAAAAAAAAAAAAAAAAAGTGTAACATTGTACTGAATATCTATTTCAATGAACAATGATGGACATTTATTCAAATAAAATACTTGTTGTTGACCAAATTTAGGTCCTTGGCCTACTATGTGTGACATTTCATCCAAATCGGCCCTGTCGTTTTCGAGATTAGCGGACAGAGTTACAGACAGAATCACACACGCACAGATGGATGCAACCAATTATATGACGAGATTTATACAGCACTCTTCTAGGACTCAAAGTATCTTAACCCCTTAAGCCCGAGCGGTCCGGTACAGGACCAACAATAATTTCACGCCATAAATAGAACGATACAATATTAATGAATGTAGCAGGTTTTTTTGTTGCCAAGAGTAAAGACCCTAACACTATCAAAACGGCAGTCAAAGTGTATATTTTCAGCACAGAGTCAGAAACTGGCGGATATTATTGATGCAAGGAAATGGCGCAGCCAAAAGTGAGAAGAGTCCCAGGGCTTTCTATGGGCTTTCGAATTTCATAAAACTACACTACCCAGCTCACGCCAGCCCCTGTCAAACCTGGAGCTGTCTGACGGGAGGTTATTTTTCATGATTATGTCTCAAGGGTTGAACAAACATGAACGTTATTGCAATAAAATAGAACATAGTTAGTTTATTTTTTACCTTTCTGTGAATGTCTAGAAAAAAAAACTTTCATTCACAGTAGATTTCATTCACAGTTGTTGCTGCCCTGTCAGGGGCGCCTGGTGGTACTAAATCCAGATTGAACTCTGGCATTCGAAAGATGAGATTTGGCCCTATTCATAGATGTATGACTTGGCCATAATAAGGTAATTTATAGGCCTGATATTCTATATTCATATTTCAAATTGCATGTGTCCGGATGGCAAAATTCACTACTGTATCTACAATTTTTTTTTAAATCATCTGCCCTTTATTCATTTGCTTAGATATTTTGTACACTTTATCTCAATAAGGTGCTCAATGAGCTCAGTGGCAATGTTTCACGTATGGTCAATGTTAGCATGGTGTTATTCACTATTTCTGACACTGGGAATACATTCCCTGAGGTCCATTGATGTCCCTAGATACCAGGAACATGCAAATGGACCTTGTAGACGTGGTGCAATCTTCCATTTACTTGGGTATGTACTTTTAGGCGCATTTTCAGAAAATATGACTAGGGCTTAAGAGGTTAAGAGGAAGTTACAGAACCGGAAAGCAAATGGGGTCACAAAACCAAAAGGTTTGAATCGACATCGCAACAAAAGCGTTCAACACAAAACCACGCTCCTCCAGCATTTCCCATTCTGCCAATTCACAGGTAACACAGCCGCAGTCCCACAACACCCATTCCAAACCTCCCAGTGAGGAACTTTAAAAACTCAAGAATCAAGAGGTTTATTTGTCACATACATACCAGGGCATACAGTGAAATGCGGGTGGTCCTGCCTGCATCGATTGTGCAATAATACTAATAATAAAGTAGACGGGTAATAAGAGACATGAGATGTGCATGATAAAAATAGACATGCTAAATTCCTGAGAATTTAGCATGGTTCCTATGTACACTATTATACAATATAACATTTTTAATTCCGTCGTTATACTATACTCACTATATCTAAACTATACTTTACAAGAACCACATCTGTTCTTTCCTTAAAGTTTTAGTGACATTTTGTTTAAAGTCATTATTTAAGGTGGTTGCAGCCTGTGTATTGTGTGTGTGTGTGTGTGTGTGCTCGTGTACTTCAAGTGTAATTCCTGACAAGTTAACCCTTTTTAGCTTTGAGTTTATTTTCCTTTCAGGTGTTCACAGTGCAAACCAGATAATGGTGAGGTTTCCGAGTAAGCCTGGGGCTTAAGGAGACGTGATACAGTGCCTGAGAAGTGTGTGTGTTCTCCAGGTGTTGGCTCTGAGACGTGTGTGTGTTCTCCAGGTGTTGGCTCTGTTCGAGGACGGCGAAGAGACGATCACGGCCTTCGTCGAGCCGATTGTTATCCTCCTCATCCTCGTCGCCAACGCAGTGATCGGCGTCTGGCAGGTGAGATGTACTTCTCATTGTGTGTGTGTGTGTGCGTGGTGATTGATTGATTGAAAACTTTATTAACTGATTGCAGAATGGGTACAATACAGTACGGCGCAATACACACAACTGCTAAGAGGATGAAGACCAGAAAAAGACTTTCGTCTCGTTTACATCAGGGTCCTCTATTTTCAATTCATCAAGACATTTAGAGACATACAAGACATGCAAATATACGGTACTGTGTAAGAAAGAGAGAACATCATAAAAACATTGAAACTGTACATTAGAGGGGGTTGGGTGGGGTGGGGGATTTTGACATTTACCTGGGCCAGTTTCTAATTGCAGCCACCCGTAGGTGCTCTTTGAGAGCGTTTTTAAGGAGGGTAGGGATTCACATTCTTTTACGGCTGTGGGTAGGGCGTTCCACATTGTTGTGGCATAATTGCGTCTTTGAGCACCTGGAAAAGCGCTATATATAAAATAGATGTATTATTATAATTGCGAAACGTGTTTAGTCCCTTGTTTGAGCCGAATCTGGGTTGAACGTGATTTGTGGAGCTCCCTCTGGTGTAGTGGTCGTGGACTTCACTGACTTTGGGAAGTATTTCGACAGGTCTAGTGGTGTAGTGTATCTTGTAGAGCAGGGATCGGCAATAGGCGGCCCGCGGGCCAACATTGGCCCGCCAGCAATAATTTCTGGCCCGTCAGATTATTTTGAGAATATGATATTTATTTGACGCACGGGAAATATTCACTCGGGACGCCAAGGTGTCTTTTATTGTGAAGCTGTATCTATCTACCGGCAGTCATCAAAAGCATGTCTGTCACTATACCCAATTGAAATGCTAGAAATTGTCAGGTGGACTGGGAGAACCAATGGAATAGTCCCACCGGGCCCTGTGTCTATTTCCCTAACGCACTTTCACTTCCGCGTTCGAGATGCGACTCGCGAGCGAAAGAAAACAAAACAAACATCTTTGGATAGATTCTTTGCAACGGGGAAATATAACGCTTCTTTTAATAAACAGGAGCCATACTTAAAATACGGGTTTATCGTAACAGGTCGGTGATTCTTGCGTGCCGAGCCGACGTCCTCTCTGCATAATATGTGGCGACAACAACAACAACAACAACGAGGCAAGTTGGCAGATAAAGTAGCTGCATTCAACGCCAATCTGGAATTGGAGGGCGGCGAGTGGATATGACATGTTTCAAACATTAGCAGGGATTTTGGAGGACTTAACAACAAACAAGAAGGTATGGTGAGTCGTGTTTTCATGCATTCTGATCTGTTCATCACCCGCCGGTGTTCTGCAAAATTCTACTCTTCCTCGAATTCTGCTGCCAGCACTCCTGCGCGCAGAACACCGGCGCCGCGGTGATCTGCAACAGCTGAGAGCTGTTCATGAATGAATGGATGAGTGAGAACTTTGTTTGGCGGATTGCAGAGTGGGTGCAGTGCAGTGCGGCGCAGTGCACACGGTTGTTGGGGGGATGCAGACCAGAGAAAAACGTTTGTCTTTTTTCAATATCAGTATATTAAATTAGCCATTGTTTTTTATCCTGGCCCGCGAAGCAACGGCTTGGGGAAAATCTGGCCCGCCGTAAAACCTAATTGGCGACCCCTGTTGTAGAGCTTCCCTCACGAAAAGGTATTGTGATATTTCGCGCAAAAAACATAGTATTCCCATTATCTTTTTTGGTCTCTACAAAAAATATTGAAATATGATTGGTATTGTGGAAGAATACTGTTTGTTTGTTCTGAGACAATAGCTTAAATCTCACACCTAAGAGAGCTTGGTCTCTTGACCTCTTGGGTGGCCTGGCCTAGCCAAGGTCATTTAACCTACATGCACTTTGATCCATGTGTCTAACTAATAAACCTAATATTGATCATGCAGATCTGTCCATGAGCATAATTGATTAATCTGGTTCCACCACATTATAATGGATTACATTTTAAATGTTTTTTTTTTTTTTTAACCCTGGCAGGTGTATGAGCTCAAACGATCTATAGTGTCACTATAGATGGCTATAGAGACAATGGAACAGGAAATAAACGTGGGTCCAAGCTGTTCCCTCTGCAACACAATTCCACTGAAACTAGAGTCTAGAGTGAAGAGAGAGAATTCTGAGATATAATCAATGTTAGTTGGCAGCTATGATGGTTATCGCATCATAAAAATACACCCAGACATGGTAAAAACCACACTAAAAACAGAGGATTGTGAAATGAGTGCAGTTTATTTTTCATTTTCCTCCTTCCCTTTTTGCACAACCCCTCTCTCTCTCGCTTAGGAGAGGAATGCAGAGAATGCCATCGAGGCTTTGAAGGAGTACGAGCCAGAGATGGGCAAGGTGTTCCGCATGAACCGCAAGGCCGTCCAGAACATCAAGGCCCGCGACATCGTCCCCGGAGACATCGTGGAGGTGGCAGGTGAGACGGGTTAGAAGGCACTGTCCCGAGGCTAATCTCTTATTGATCGGCCACTTACTGTTGAATCAGCCAGCGCTACACAAGCCACTTTTACACCAAACTCAAGGTGCATGCGGTTAAGTGGCATCTGAATTGGATAGTACAGAGTAAGTAAGTAAGTAAGTAAGTAAACTTTATTTGTATAGCTTTACCTTTTTATTTTCTTTCTCTTTTTTACATGGATAAAACAAAACATGACCATAATACAAGAATACTAATAAACGGAACAACACCAGACGATAATAATAATAATAACAATAACAACAGTGACAATAGAATGACAGTAGAACAACAAAAATAATAAATACAGAACCTAAAAATAAAAACAAATTATATTATCACAAACACCACAAAAGACATTAGACATTTCAGGGCGGCTACGTGGCGTAGTGGGCAAGGCACTCGCCATGAATGCGGAGAGGCTGGGCTCGCCTGTTCGAGCCCAGCGCTCCACATTGCTTTCAGTTTAGCTGGTCGTTCATACTAATACACATTGGCCGTATCAGGGGGTGGGAAACTGATGGGTGGGGATCGGGCGTTGTGGACAGTGACTCCTACAGGTCGGTTGGTGCGCCTGCGCAGTAGAATCAGGAAGTGTCGGGGGCAGCGTGAGCCTCCCACGCGTTCCTCCTCGCCACTGAGAGATCGAGCTGCGCAGGTGAAAAGATGCGACTGCTGTTACCTCAAGTACCGGAGGGGACTTGTGCTATGTATGACTTAGTCCACATTGCAGCTGGCTTGTGGGAGGCAAGAAACAGCGTTCGTGACAGGGGAGGGTTGAATTGGATGATACGAAATTGGGATGGGAGAAAATATAGAAAAATTGGAGAAAAAGTGGATAAAAAAAAAAGAATACATTAGACATTTCCACTCCCACCCCCGGACCCCCCAGGACCAACACCCCAACCCCGCTCCGTTGCTAAATAGTGGCCTTAACTCTCTCGGCCGCTGAGACCCACAGCTCAATGCCGGCCTGTCCCACCCCAATTACACAGTAGAGATTTCCATATAAAGGACATCCAGTAGTGTCACAGCCCTGTGCAACTGACGAGGTGTGTGACTTGAAAATGACAATCTGCAACCCACAGTTGCAAGTATAGTTGTCTGTGTAACGCAGGCCTCAGTATTCCCATTCCCCTACATCCTGTACAGCATCCTGTATACACACACACACGCACACGCACACACGCGCACACACACACACACACACACACACACACACACACACACACACACACACACACACACACACACACACACACACACACACACACACACGTACCAGTACACACACACTGCTGACCGAGCCAATGAGTCTGGAAACACTACTGGAATATCCCAAACTCGATTACATAAGAGCCTTTTCTCTGGACCCACAGGTGCTAGGGGCCAGCATCCAGTGTGTGTGTGTGTGTGTGTGTGTGTGTGTGTGTGTGTGTGTGTGTGTGTGTGTGTGTGTGTGTGTGTGTGTGTGTGTGTGTGTGTGTGTGTGTGTGTGTGTGTGTGTGTGTGTGTGTGTGTGTGTGTGTGTGTGTGTGTGTGTGTGTGTGTGTGTGTGTGTGTGTGTGTGTGTGTGTGTGTGTGTGTGTGTGTGTGTGTGTGTGTGTGTGTGTGTGTGTGTGTGTGTGTGTGTGTGTGTGTGTGTGTGTGTGTGTGTGTGTGTGTGTGTGTGTGTGTGTGTGTGTGTGTGTGTGTGTGTGTGTGTGTGTGTGTGTGTTGCCGTGTGTGGGGTTCTGTAAAGTGGCTGCGGTGGTGTCTGTCTGTATTTAGGAGCCTATTTCAATTTCCATAGCTTCCCCCCTCTTTGCTTTCCATGCTCTCAGCCTCACCACCTGCATGCTGCTGGATGTGTGTCAGGTCCCCCCCCCCCACACACACACACACACACACACACACACACACACACACACACACACTGCCCTGCCGTAAACTCACCCCACGTGTGGGCAGTCCACTCTAAAAATAGCCTTGTTGTCTTTCTGCTTCCAGAACATCTGTGTAATTCCACACACACACACACACACACACACACACACACACACACACACACACACACACACACACACACACACACACACACACACATGTATGTACACACACATGCACATACTCATATATGCAAACACACACACACACACACACACATGCACATACTGTACTGTACATATAAACACAGATACACATATAAAGTAGTAGTAGTAGTAGTTTATTATCACGAATAAAGTACAGGTACATTACAGTGAGATGCTTGGTTCATACACATACAGCTCATTATAGTAATATTCCATAATTATTACAGTTGATATAGTAATAATGGCACACATAAATTTCACACCAACATACGCATTTGTTGATACATGCAGGACTAAGTCTTGAGACAGACGTACAGTATGTGTATCACCGCTGCCATGTTCACGGTGCGGTAAAGAATACATACTGTATTGTAACGGTGTTGTGTGAACCGTGCCTCGCTGGCGGCAGCAAGAAGCCTGTCTGGAGGAAGGAGCAGGGAACAGGAGATCCGTCTTCATTCATAATCGCAGTGTTTTCAACGTCACGGCACCAGACTGGGCAGACGAGGGTCTACGTGCTCTGAACGAGCTGCGTGCTCTGAATGAGCTACTGTACGTGCTCTGAATGAGCTGTGCGTTACTGTAGCGACCTCCATTCAAATGTCGCACGGCATTTAAGAATGAAAATGTGATTTGACTGACTAGCTAGAGCTCGTCATTCCTCTTGTGTGTTGCATAGTCTGTTGTTAGAGATTTGTGGCGTAGCATTTCATGAACTAAGACGCCCAATATACTGGGTTTGTTCAGTGTGTGTGTGTTTGGGAGCAAGGAGTGGCATAGTATTGATTAGCTGTCTCATGGGAAACTGATTGTTTTGTGTGTGTGCGTACAGGTGCATGTGTGTGTGTGGCAGCATTTGGGCTTATGAAGCTATTGTATGCAATCTCTCTCTCTCTCGCGTTCACATAACGAGGCAAACAAAAAGCAAGCCCGCGCTGGATAGATGCAACATCAACCTAACCCCGCTCAAGGCCCCCCCCCCCCTTTACTAACAGAGTGTAACTATGGCAACCTTCCCATATTTTGCTCACCTGCTTGATCCACACTCACTCAAGGTGCCACGGTGCCGTTTGTCCCCAGTGTCTACAGGAGAGAGGGGGGGAGAGGGAGAGAGACAGACAGACAGACAGACTCTGCAATTAGCAAACTATTGGAAAATAACGTTTGTTTTTTAACCCTTTCACTGCCACACG
Organism: Notolepis coatsorum; assembly: GCF_963971535.1. Taxonomy (NCBI): domain Eukaryota; kingdom Metazoa; phylum Chordata; class Actinopteri; order Aulopiformes; family Paralepididae; genus Notolepis; species Notolepis coatsorum. The sequence goes on along the minus strand of NC_140172.1, from coordinate 15,785,537 downwards.
ACAGAAGGTTAACCCTTTCACTGCCACACGACAGAAGGTTAGCCCTTTACTATCACACAACCGACGGCGATGCTCCATCATTAGCATCATCACCCCCGATTGTATCATTACGGCCCGACTGGCCCTGTATCATGGGAAAGGGGGTGGGACATGCAGTACAACTGTCACTCACATTTTGAGAATGGAGAGCTGAACATCGCTGCTGTACGGAGGTACCTTTTTAGGAATAGAGAAAATCCACCACATTTGCAGATTGACACTCCCATGTATTCTTGATGTAGTATGTTGAGGGTTTGAGGTTATACTGGGCCTCAGGGTCTCAGGGTTGTGTACAATGTTCTTCATTCAAGTAGAAAAAGAAAAAGGGGAAGATTTTCTAAATTGGAGACAACAGCGATATATGACTTTGTATACAAAGATATGCCATGCTGCAGAACACCTCTCTACCACTAAATATGTACCGTACTTTTCGCACTATAAGCCGCACCTGACTATAAGCCGCAGCAGCTAAATTGAATGATGTGTACATATATAAGCCGCACTGGACTATAAGCCGCAGGTGTTTTAATGTTTAATTACCATATGTAATTAGCATTGGGACACAATACTGTCGGACAAATAACAAGAATTAACTCATTTACAAGTTGTATTAAGTTTAGCAAATAAGGGAACAGATAAATAACATTTCAATGCAGTCAAAAAAGCAATATTTAGATTTTTACATTTTCGGGTTTGGTCACGTCGAGTCACATATAAGCCGCACCGTTATATAAGCCGCAGGGTCGAAAAATGGGGGGAAAAGTCCGCTTATAGTATAAAAGGCTTATAGTCCGAAAAGTACGGTAACATGTTTTAATAAAAACAACGGAAAAAACATGATTCAATTGTGTCAGTGTTCCAGTCCTAAGTTATGCGGTGAACCAATTGTGCATTCAGTTGTTGTATTTCCCGCTTTCACCAGCACCATGGAAAATCTCTGCTCCCGTGTGGGGAATATTCATACTAGTTTTTGGATTTATGCCTAGGGAAGCACAGTGTTTTCAAAACATCGATTTACTACCCACTACCACAACAACACGTCAATAACATCTCATCTTTGCGTGCGCGAACACTGTCCTTTCCACTGTGTCGGACTGCAGGGTTCGCACAAGGTCCTTGAAGTGCTTAAAGTCCTTAATTTGACAACAAAAGTCAAGACCTTGAAATTCCTTAAACAGCCAATTTTTTGCTTTAAAGGTGCTTTTAAAAACTCCTTGAAATTCAAATCAACCATATGCATTGAAAGTTTTGTTCATCCATGATAAAATTTGGAGCAAGAAATAGATTTTTTTTTTATTTAAAATGTAACTAATTGTCGGAAATTGGTTTTAAGCCATAAATATTGGATCCGATTTAAAAGAGTGAATGGTATCCCTTTTAAATGCCCTTTTTTAAATGAAAAATAGTGCTTGGAAAAGTACTTGCAAGTCCTTGAATTCCATTTTTCAATGTCTGTGGGAACCCTGGGGGGGGGACTGTGTGTGCTGGTCATCCCAACATGCCCACCGCCGTCACAAACAAGCCGCGGTCCTGTGGGCAGCACGGTCTGAAGTGTTGTGATGGTAGCGTTACACAGCGTGCCGTGTTTTGTGTTTACAGTCGCACATCCAAGACCCTCCCTCCGTCCTCTCTCTGACATAACCTTGTTGCCGAGCAGCGTTAAAACAGTGGTAAACACTTGAGCTAGGTAACGCAGCGCATGCCTCTCTCTCTCTTTCTCTCTCTCTCTCTCTCTCTCTCTCTCTCTCTCTCTCTCTCTCTCTCTCTCTCTCTCTCTCTCTCTCTCTCTCCAGAAAATGTGTGTCAAGGAATCGCGGAACCTTGCGACCCGAAAATACATAGGGATACGGTGACAAAGACAACAAACACATTTCTCTATTTTCCCTTTTTTCCTTTCCATCCATTTCCTCCTGCTTTCCACGTCCCCTTTGGTTCTGTAATGTAAGCTGTGTTGGAGGTATTGCAAACGGGACACCGTCGGACCACAAGTGTCTTTTTGAGAAGGATAGAATAAAATAACCAAACAATAACCCCCCCCCCCCCCCCCCTCCCACCCATGGATTTCAGAGACCCCTTTGAGGGCTTTTTACTCTGAAGAGATGGAAACCTGGGAGTCTCTTCTTCTCTTTCTTCCCCTCTGCAGTGAGCCTTATCAACAAGGCTCGGGACGCTCACTGACACCCCCCTACTGTGTTACATTAACTCATTCTGCGCCATCGCTTAATGCCCGAGAGGGCGCTAGAACGCCACCGCTTTAATCAATGGGGGGACTGCGAGATTTGCGAGTGCTTAAAATATATCTTAAATTATAGCTATGGGTCTAATACACCCGTCGATTGTCAGTGAGTTGCTTCCAGTCAACATGTACAAAACGGATAGTTTTTTCATCCGTACATTTTCATTTTATACCGTTTTGAATATGAATATAGTTTTGGTGATTCTTAGTAATCCCAGGAAAAGACGCGATAATAGCCCTTTAGTGGAATACACTAAACACGTTGTCATTTTTCGCCTGATCATCTAATCATCCTGAAATCAACGCTAGATAATCGTTATTATCCTTCCTCATGCAAGAATGAAAAGGGCCTCGTAGCGCGAGGCTCCCCCAGTCCCCTCCTGCACCCAACGGCACACAGACACACACAGACAGCCGCGATCGGTGTAGAAAGAAATATCAGATCAACGTAGGGCTGGGCGATATGGCCTCTAAAGGATATTGCGATATTTTTTTGCTATATCACGATACACGATATATATCGCGATATTTGGACATTTACTCTAAAGCACTTAAAAATGCTTGATTTAACCCTTTGATGCATACAGTCATGCCAATACGATGATTATAATAGTCCCTGCAACATATGTTTGCATTAAACCATGAAGATGCTTTAAAAAATAATTAAATTAAAAGTTTCTAAAAATGTACTAAGACATTGTCTCTACTGACATACTAATACTTTTTATTTTTTTTATTAAAAAATGTATAATCTACTGTAAGACCATTTATATAAAAACTCTTGGGTGACTTTTGCACTACTGTTTTCTATCCACTTTAGCTAAAAACACACACACACTTTTAATAATCACACACAAAGGGATAATGGCTTATAGCAGACTTAATGATTGTATAATATTTCAGATAATGAAATTAAATGTTTATCATCAACTATCCCAGTTAGTATTTATATTGTAACGTGTGGCCACTTTAAATCATTGAGAGCGAGAGCGAGAGAGAGGTTCCTGCTCGCCACGGGGCTGTACGGCACGGTGGTGTAGTGGAGCGGCACGGTGGTGTAGTGGAGCGGCACGGTGGTGTAGTGGTTAACACTGTCGCCTCACAGCAAGAAGGTCCAGGGTTCGATTCCCGCTTGGGGACCAAGTTTCCATGATGCCAGGTACCCAGGTGGGGTATCTCCCAGGCCTTTCTGTGTGGAGTTTGCATGTTCTCCCCGTGCTCGCAAGGGTTTCCCCCCCGATAAGATAAACATGCACAACAGATCGCTAACGCTGTGGCGTCCTTGACGAAGACGGACAGGAGCACTTGGATTGGTCCCCGGGGCGCGGCTCACGTTGACGCCCTATCTGCTCCCGGCTGCCCATGGGGGGGGGGGGAGGACGACGGGATGGGAAAAGTGCAGAGAGACATTTCATCGGCGACTCAGTGCATGTGTGTGTGTGTTCCTGTGGGTCGCCCATCTTGCGTGTGTGTGTTAAAACTGCATGACAAATAAAGACTTCTAGTCTAACAATTATTATGTATAACAGAATATAGGGAGGGCTGGAAATCTATTGTGCTCCCACTGTCCTGTGGAGGGCAGCAATACGCCTAGACGTGTAGTCCGCCGGAAATATACAAGAAGAAGAAGAGAGAGATAGAGAGAGAGAGCGCGTTTGAGCGTTCTGATGCTCCGTAGCTAACCACACCAGGATTGCATTTTGTCAACACAGTTGGAAGCTGGAGGAAGCGATATAAAGAAACTAATTGCCAATAAATGTGAAGTTATCTTTGGACCTGTTGTCAAGCCTCATCAATATACCCCCCCCCCCCCCCCATTTCCTCACTAATGGAAATGGTATCGCGGAGTCACGTTAGTTAGATAGTTTAGCGTCAGCTGAGAAGCTAACAGCGGCTAACGTTAGCCAGTTGCTCAATTCAATTCAATTGAAGGTCTGAGCTGGTCTGTGTCTAATGAAATGACAATTGCTCATCATTGAAGGTCCGCATTGGTCTGTGTCTATAATGAAATGAGAGGAAAACGCTGCGCTAAAGCAAGTCGGTCCGTGTTGATAGTTTGTTTTTAGCCGCGGCGGCTAACTGACGGCTAATACTCGATGTTCACGATATAGCAATTTACTACATCTCACGTAGAACAAGCCACTATACATCGAGTATACTCGATATATTGCCCAGCCCTAGATCAACGCAAGATTGGATATATAGAGTCCTTACCTTGTATCTGATGTAATGCAAATGAAATAATCCAATTATCTGATCGCCATTCCAAATACAGCTTGTGGAGGTCCGAGCGGTACACATGGGCGGGCGAGCGGGCGGGGTTACTGTTCCATGCCATCGTTGTATAGGCCTACCTTGCTTGAGTATTTAAACCCCGCCCGGACGGCTCGGATCGTCCCAGAAAAGAAACTACACCATTTTATAATGGAGTGCAATACCAGCTGGAAGGCGGTATTTGCCCTTTTGCGAGCTCAGACCCATTCCCAATGATAACATCAGGCTGGATGGATGAAAATGAATGGATATCGCTAATAAAAGAAATAACGATTCAAACCCGACTATACTCGTGATTGGCGCTGAACGGTCGGCGAGTTAACCCGACTATCATCGGGTCTGGCGTTGAATGAGTTAAGATTCAAGATTGTTTATTGTCATGTGCACAGTTAAACAGACAGTTTGCCATACAATGAAAATCTTACTTTGCTAGTCCGCCCTTCACACAAAATCACAAATACTTAACTTAACACTAGAACAGCCATGGAGAAAATGTCACTGATTCCCGCCGGAACGGGTCAGATGACCCGACAGCTTATATGAGAAAAATGAGAAAAATAAACAGTGTAAACTATATAATTACCTCTTAATATAAAAATATGAGGTTTACCACAGGTTTGAGTGAAAAAATTTTTTTTATAAAAAAAAAGAAATAATAAATAAATATTATTATTATAATTTTTTTGGATGGAAGAGCCACACATTGGCGGGCAAAGAGCCACATGCGGCTCGCAAGCCACGGGTTGGCCACCCTCTGCGCTAGGCGCTCGCAAAGTGCTGTGACTTTCCAAGTCATTGAGTGACAGAGCTGGAGCTCGACCGAGTGACAAGGATACATGTATTGAAAATGCCTAGGGGTCATTTGACCCCTTGTCGGCTGTGCTAGTGTTAAACATATTTAAATACAAGCAAGTGCTAGAAAATAAGGTAAAAAAATAGATAAAGAGTAACATTGCACGTTCCGATCAGTATTTAGTTACATATAAATGGAGGTCACAGTGGGTCACTGCAGCAGTTAAAAACACAAATACTAAATACTTGCATAAACAACCAAAACATACCTGTTCATACTTCACTGACTCATACTCTTTGCACATAACTGCCCAATTGCACAGCCCTGGCCTATTCCTATTTTATTTTTATTGTACTATATTCTATTGTGCTATATTAAATTTAGTTTATATCCCATTTAATATGATTCAACCTCTTTATTTACTGTTGTATAGCCCTGGCCTATATTTTATTCCATAATTCTATTCTATTCTATTGTGCTTAAACTTAGTTAATATTTCATTTTTTTCTTACTCCACCTCTCATCTGTCTGTTGTCTGACTGTCCGCTAATGTCGCACCGAAAACGACCAAAGCTAATTCCTTGTATGTGAAAACTACTTGGCAATGAAGACCTTTCTGATTCTGACTCTGAGAGGATAGCTGCCCCCTGTCACTGTCGCCCAGTCACTGCTGCCCTGCATGTGAATGAGTGCCCCCGTTTGCCAGTACATTGTCAGATTTGTTTCTGGTCCAGTGTGTTGCCAGATGGAGGAGAGAGAGAGAGAGAGAGAGAGAGAGAGAGAGAGAGAGAGAGAGAGAGAGAGGGGGGGGGGGGGGGGGGGGGAGTCTTATTCACTCCCTCGTCTTGATTCGTGGCAGGTGTACTGTACTTGTAATTCTGTGATTACATAAGTGATCACATGGTAGTTTCACATCCTTAATTTCGGCGCAGACTTTCAGGTACACGGTCTCACATGGGAGATCTCTCACCATCACAGCCACCTCATCTAACCACGTCATTTATTTGTTTCTCCAGGTGATGTTAAGTACAGTATCATCTGAACAATTTACATTCTGCAACAAATCACACTGCAGGATGTTTTATATTTAGAACCCCCCCCCCCCCCCCCCCCCACCCCAGCTCCCTGTATTAGCATTTAGATTGTGGTTTTCTATTCTACCAGAGAGAGAGAGAATTGAGAGGGAGAGCGAGAGAGAAAGTGTGACACAGAGAGAGGGGGAGTGAGAGAGAGAGAGGGGAGTCTGGGTAGGAGTTTAACCCTTTCACGGCCACACTACAGAAGGTTAACCCTTTACTATCAGTGTGATAGTAAAGGGTTAACCTTCTGTAGTGTGGCAGTGAAAGGGTTAACCTTCTGTGTATTGTTGCAGTGAAAGGGTTAACCGTTTGGTAGTGCGGCAGTGAAGGGGTTAAAAAGCCTCTGTGTGGCCCTGCCCCTAGGGACCTATTGACCCCACTGGCTCTCGCTCCCACACTAACACACCTCCCTCCCTCCCTCCCCTCTCCTCCCTCCCTGCTCTCTCCTGTCCTCCCTCCCTCCCCTCTCCTCCCTCCCCTCTCCTCTCTCCTCCCCTCTCCTCCCTCCCTCTCCTCTCCTCTCCTCTCCTCTCCTCTCCTCTCCTCTCCTCTCCTCTCCTCTCCTCTCCTCTCCTCTCCTCTCCTCCCTCCCTCCCTCCCTCCCCTCCTCTCCTCTCCTCCCTCCCCCTCTCCTCTCTCCTCCCTCCTCTCTCCTCCCCTCTCCTCCCTCCCTCCCCTCTCCTCCCTCCCCTCTCCTCTCTCCTCCCCTCCTCCCTCCCTCTCCTCTCCTCTCCTCTCCTCCCTCCCCTCTCCTCTCTCCTCCCCTCTCCTCCCTCCCTCTCCTCTCCTCCCTCCCCTCTCCTCTCTCCTCCCCTCTCCTCCCTCCCTGCTCTCTCCTGTCCTCCCTCCCTCCCCTCTCCTCCCTCCCCTCTCCTCCCTCCCCTCTCCTCTCTCCTCCCCTCTCCTCCCTCCCTCTCCTCTCCTCTCCTCCCTCCCCTCTCCTCTCTCCTCATCTCCTCCCTCCCTCTCCTCTCCTCCCTCCCCCTCTCCTCTCTCCTCTCTCCTCCCTCCCTCCCTCCCTCCTCTCCTCTCCTCTCCTCTCTCCTCCCCTCTCCTCTCTCCTCAAAAACACCATAAAGTCAATAAAAAAATAAAGAAATGACAGAATAATCAGAAGCTCTCTCTGGGAAGTGTCCACATTGAGAGAACCTTGTGTATACGGTTTACTTTTACTCTAGAGGAGTATATATTCAGATTCAAATGATTTATTGCTTATAATCATTGTAATGTATAATATACCGGCATACAGACCCTCATCTGCACAAAGTATGAAATCCCGGTAAACTCCAGGATCAACTTAAAGGTCCTGGTGTTCGCCTACAGAGCCCCCCCCCCCTACATTAATGAGCTCATCCACCCACTCTCCTCCATCTGTCAGTGTGGTCATCCCGTCAGGAGCTCCTGGTGGAGCCCAGGACCAGGTCATCCCATCAGGAGCTCCTGGTGGAGCCCAGGACCAGGTCATCCCATCAGGAGCTCCTGGTGGGGCCCAGGACCAGGTCATCCCATCAGGAGCTCCTGGTGGAGCCCAGGACCAGGTCATCCCATCAGGAGCTCCTGGTGGAGCCCAGGACCAGGTCATCCCATCAGGAGCTCCTGGTGGAGCCCAGGACCAGGTCATCCCATCAGGAGCTCCTGGTGGAGCCCAGGACCAGGTCATCCCGTCAGGAGCTCCTGGTGGAGCCCAGGACCAGGTCATCCCATCAGGAGCTCCTGGTGGAGCCCAGGACCAGGTCATCCCGTCAGGAGCTCCTGGTGGAGCCCAGGACCAGGTCATCCCATCAGGAGCTCCTGGTGAAGCCCAGGACCAGGTCATCCCATCAGGAGCTCCTGGTGGAGCCCAGGACCAGGTCTTCCCATCAGGAGCTCCTGGTGGAGCCCAGGACCAGGTCTTCCCATCAGGAGCTCCTGGTGGAGCCCAGGACCAGGCTCAAGACAAAAGGGGGCCGAGCTTTTACAGTGACTGCAGCCCCAAGGCTCTGGGACGCCCTCCTCCCCTTAAACCTGAAAACCGCTCCCTCAGAGAGCTCAAGGGGCTCGGGAGGTAGAGCAATCCGGAGGTTCCCGGTTCGATTCCCGTTCCTCCCGGGCAGTGTGTTGATGTGTCCTTGAGCAAGACACTTAACCATGGGTAAAATGTGAGGAACAAATTGTAAAGCGCTTTGGATAAGGGCGGCACGGTGGTGTAGTGGTTAACACTGTCGCCTCACAGCAAGAAGGTCCAGGGTTCGATTCCCGCTTGGGGACCAGGTTTCCATGATGCCAGGTACCCAGGTGGGTTATCTCCCAGGTCTTTCTGTGTGGAGTTTGCATGTTCTCCCCGTGCTCGCAAGGGCTTCCCCCCCAATAAGATAAACCCAATGGAAAAACATGCACAACAACAGATCGCTAACGCTGTGGCGTCCTTGACGAAGACGGACAGGAGCACTTGGATTGGTCCCCTGGCTCGGCTCACGTTGACGCCTGTCTGCTCCCGGCTGCCCTTGGGGGGGGAAGGACGACGGGATGGGTAATCGCAGAGACGAATCGCATCGGCGATTCTAAAGAGACAATGCATGCGTGTGTGTTCCGGTGTGTGTGCTAAAACTAACCGCTGTGTGTGTACCGCTAAAACATTGAGTGTCGTTGCATGCCGAATAAAGACCTCTGCAACAGGTCCTGCATTATTATTATTATTATAAAAGCTGATGTATAAAAAAGCAGCCATTTACCATTTAAAAAGCAGCTAAAAATGTACTTCTACAGGCAGGCTTTTTAAACGCCTATAGCCGTTTCTTTCTGTTTATGTCATCAATCAATAAAGGAATATCTTACCTTATCTCATCTTAAACGGAACCGCCGACAATAATTGGCAACTTGATGAGTTGTGGACCACACTGAATATAATATAATATATAGTTGAAGGATGAAAGCCCATGGCGCTCGTCTGCGCTGTGTTCCTTTCAGTATCCTAGACGAGGGAGAAGAAAGAAGATCATAATTCTCAAGGACTCGGACAGAGACGGTCTATAATTCAATATCTCTGGAGCGCTCATCCTCTCAATAGGTTGGATTCAAACTTTTAAGGCTCAAAGTTATGCTCAAAGTTGTGGCATCATCAACACTGTAATGATGACGTCCATCTCTCTCGTGATAAACCATCACTCTTACTCAGGGGTGTAAAGTACTTGAGTAATTGTACTTTGTTACAATACTTAAGTACTGTTTTTTGGGATTTGTAATTTACTCTAGTATTATTAGGTTTGTATACTTGTACTTTTACTCAATTACATTTCAGAGAAAAAAAACATACTTTTTACTCCTTACATTTAAAATGCAGACCTACTGTACAAAGTACAAATCTCGCAACAATTTTAATTAGTATTTGTTTCTCTGGCCGAACTAACGTTAACGTTATTAATCCTGAGGCCACACTTTATTTAAAAACAGCCAATCAAATCCCCATCAATGGAAAATGAACCCGCCCATACCCATGCTGATTGGTCCTTGTGCAAGACTGGAAAGCGGGGATCTTTGATTAAACACCTGCTATCAGAATAGACAATCAGATTTTTTTTATTTTTTTTTTATTTTTACTTTTTAGTACTTAAGTACATTTAAAGGTAAAAACTTTTTGACTTTTACTCAAGTGTGTTTTTAGCCAGATACTCTGACTTTAGATTTTGAGACGGTACCCATACTTTCACTTAAGTATAATTTCTGGGTACTTTTTTACACCCCTGCTCTTACTGTATTAGGAGCACTCAGTCATTTCTCACTTCTTTACCTTTTCTCGCTACACAAAACTACTGTTTCAGTCGTAGAGACTTGTGGGAGGTGAACTCGGTACAGAGTACTTGGGTAATGGTGTAATTCTGTGTAATAGTGTGTATGGTAGGGGTGGAACGGTATGCATTCGAACCGTACACCGTTCGATACGACCTCCACGGTTCGGGGCATGTGTGTATTGTTCGGTTATATAACGTTAGCCTCGAGCTAGGCTAACATTACGCTAGCTACGAGCTAACCAACTTTAGCCGCAAGCTTACCGTGGAAACGCTCACAGCGAAGTGACTCCACGACACCAGTTTGATTAGTGGGGAAGGGGGGTATATTGACGAGGCTTGACAACAGAGGTTCAAATATGTAAGGGATAATGTATAGCTACGAGGTCATTGTCACAAAATAATTGACCGACACAGAGTTTAGAATACAGAGGCGCAGGGCGGTCAGGTGGCATAGCGGAGATTGCGTTCGTCACCAACGCCGGAGACGCTGGATTCGCCTGTTCGAATCCAGCTCACAGCTCCGGCGTTGTCACCAGCTTGGCTGGCTGTTCACACTAATACAATTGGCTGTATTAGAGGGTGGGAAAGCTGGCGGGGTGGGTCCGGGTCGTTGTAAACAGCGACTCCTACAGTTCGGTCGGGGCGCCTGCTCAGCGCGGATAGGATCTAAGGGGGGTAGTGTAATCCTTCCACACGTTACACCCTCTCAGTGAGAGTCCGCGCTGCCAGGTGAAAAGAAGCGGTTGATTGGCTAGACGTGTGTCGGAGGAAGCAGGTGATACCCCCCACAGTCGGTCTGGGAGAGTGGAGGCTAAGTGCGCAGCGACCAGGAAGGGGATTGGGAATTGGCATAACGACTAACATTGGGATGGGAGAAAATCGGAGGAAAAAGGAGGGGGAAAAATATCAATACAAAAAAAAAAATACAGAGGCGCCTCGCCGAGGTGTTCTAAACGTAGTGAAGGTCAATTATTTTGCGACAATGACCGAGTATAGCTATACATTATCCTGCTTATTACATGGCTAACTTACTAACAATATACCTAATTCATTTTACACCATCGACAAGACGAGATCAAATGCAGACACAGTTCTGTTCTGTCGCTCCGCGCTGTCATCGCCGGCAGCTTCGCCGGCAGCCGGCAGGTGTGTCTGATTGCACTGATGCAGTGTGTGTCAGTGGGCTTGATTGCGAACAGCTGCGAACAGCGGTCATTATTGCTCGGCAGAGGTCCGTTATCAAGGAATAACGGACCTCTGCCGAGCGCTATTGACCAATCACAATCAAGCATTTCGGCGAATGTTAAAACGCCATGTAATAAAACTGTTTATGTTCAATAACGAGCCAGGAGACGAGAGCGTGTGTATCAACTGTGCGTCTGTATTGCCAAACCATAACATCCTGGTCCCTGCTGCTGGGACATACCAACTCCACACACCACTGTGGGGGGGTTTATATTCCCCATTCCCTTGTAACATCTCCTTTTTTTTAAGATAACAGTTACAACATTCCTTAGTGCAAATTATTATTAATACAAGAAACCCCATAAACGTCCTTATTTAAAACCCTAATAATCTTTTCTGTGACTTTCACTTTTTGATAAAGTCTAGTGCTGGTTGAGCATTATGCATACTTTATGTTGGCCTTTGTCTATAATGTGGCCACAAAAATGGAAAGGTTTAATTATTTTATTTGTTTGCACTAAGTTAATACTTTGACAAATGTTGCCTATATTTTTCAGTCAGTTTGGTCTTTGTGTGCCAAACATTATTAAAGGTAAACCTTTTTTTTACCAAATAAATGAGAAGCATGTTTAAATCAGCAATGCCTCTCCTAGCTCTAACCGTCACTGTCAAAATAATGTGCCTGATGTCAAATGGCCTCATTCTTTCAGTTTTTGCATGACTACGTCATTGAGATTAACTGAAAAGTTTTATTATTTTTAGGCTATATATCTTATGTTGATGTATGGTATTTTTGGAGTGTTAAATAAAAAAAAAAAAAACATAAACCGAACCGAAAACCGTAAACCTAAAACCGTGATACGAACCGAACCGTCGATTTTGTGAACCGTTCCACCCCTAGTGTATGGTATAATGGTGTGTAATGGTGTAATAGGGTGCTAGTTTAATAGTGTGTAATGTTTGCTAATGTAATCGTGTAATACTACTGCTGCATTTGTTAAATATTGTACACGTGTTTGTTTGCTCTGTGAGGGAGACGAAATGTGTGGCTGCCGCTTGGTGGAGATTTGCACCTTTCTAGTTCGCTCATTGCCTGGGTGGAATAATGTCTCCCCTCACGTCTCCGTGTCACTGTTCTCCTGTACAACTGAAGGCTGTGTGGGTGTCTTCCATGACTTCAGTCTTGTTTTTAATAAGATCACATTTAATCTTGTCGGCACCAAAACATCTCGCCATCCTGAAACGGTTTCTTGTGTTTTGGCTGAAGAACATGGCTGAAGCCATGATGCAATAGGAGGCTGAAGAATGTGGCTCGTCCTGTTGCTTGTTGTTGTGACTTCAGTTCAAGCACCTTTTGTCTTTCTCACTTCACCATTGGCTGAAGTCCTCTTTTGCCGAATGATGTGCGAGCGAGGACATGCTCTTTCCAAGTTTCCTTTTCTTGCTAGTGTAACGGATGTGCTGTCCGTGTCTCCTGCTGCGTTGTGTTCTGGGTGTGATGCTTAGTGATGAGTCGGCACACATGGACAACGGTTCATCATTTATTCGTGGTCTGCAATGGAGGCCACCTGCATGAAACGGGTGGTCAATACCACAAAAGGAAACAGCGTCACACAATGTGCTCTCAGTCACATCTGTTGACAGAGAACAATAGGTTTGACTATATTGCCTCGGTGAAATACACTGACTAAAACCTTCAATTGTGCATATAATATAACCACACCGTTCATCACAACACTATCGAGTCATTATTATCTATTTACATTCAATTCTCATACAAAATATATACACAACAGTATGAAACACAATAGTGCAGCACGCCACAGTAATCACATACCTCTCACGTTGAGTTCTCGTTGCAAACTGAACTCAAACCGGAAGGTTGCTTCTAACACGCGCAAATATTTGACCCGGAAGTGCTAAACTATTGAACGTGAACTTTCCAAGTTACGTTCAGATAAAAGTGCCTTTGGTATAAAGAAATAATAAATAATAATAACCACTTGTAAACAGGATTTGGTAACATTTCAATCCTTAATAAAATAATAAACAATAGTAACCACTTGTAGACATTTGTAAACAGGATTTGGTGACATTTCAAACCTTAATAATAATAATAATAAACAATGTTCAATTGACACTTGTTACACTAGCGCTGTGCAGTAATGGCATATAAGGCAGATGCATTTTCCGTTCGACATGGAAGAAAAAATAACCCTCTTCCCATTCTGTGTAGAAATGCTAGTTCCGTCTCTTGGCGTCTCTTTCCGTTCTCAATGATGCGGTCTCATCCGTTCAGCAGGTAACAGACCTGACTGAAAGCAGTGCATTTATTTTAAAAGATTAAACTGGACTTTGAAGAAGTCTTTATTCATTGCACACATACATGCGATGGGCGGCACACACACAGATACACACACATGCAATTTTTTCTTTTTGGGTCGCCGATGAAATGTTCCTCTCTGCGTTTGAGCCATCCCGTCGTCCTTCCCCCCCCCAAGGGCAGCCGGGACCAGACATGGGCTGCGGCCCCCCCGGGGACCAATCCAAGTGCTCCTGTTCATCTTCGTCGGGGACGCGACAGCGGTAGCGATCTGTTGTGCATGTTTTTACCATTGGGTTTATCGGGGGGGAAACCATTGCGAGCACAGAGGGGAAGAACATGCAAACTCCACACAGAAAGGCCCGGGAGATCCCCCACCTGGTTAACTGGCAACGCGGCAAACTGGTCCCCAAGGGCAGGGCCGTTCATGACGTCATTCCAGAGGGTGGACCCCCAGGGAACGCCTGTGAAAGAAGAAGGCGGGACAGAGAGCCACGCAGAACCGGGTTTAGTTGGGATTCATGTTGAAAACGTGAGCCAGCCTGAGTGTGATGGATTGGCTGTCTTTGTTTGGGACTTCCTCAACAACCATCCAGAGATCTGCTCAGAGGACCCTTGTGACTGACCGGCTGAAAATACATGGTTGCCCACCTCTGGTTTAATGTATAACACTCCAGTTAATGTATAACACTCTGCCAGATTAGCAAGAAATAATTAATTCCAGCTTCTGCCATCTTGAACGCCACAGGAAGTCGGCACACTGAACGGCACAGGAAGTCGGCACACTGAACGGCACAGGAAGTCGGCACACTGAACGGCACAGGAAGTCGGCACACTGAACGGCACAGGAAGTCCTTCATTCCGACAGCCATCAGACTTTACAATGCATCACTGTGCCTCACTGCATCACTGAGCACAGAGTGACAGTACCATCTTCCTGGACTCTTACTTTTGAAACAGCACTGTGCAACTGTAGACTTCACTACATACTGTAGACTTCTGTATATTCTTTACTGTATATTTTTACTCTACATTTGATTCTATTCTTATTCTTAGGCAATTTGTTTTGTTATTCTTATTCGTGACTTTGTTCTGTCTAAATGTTAAATTGAGCGATTTGTAGTGTCAAATTTCCATCTGGATAATGAAAAGTATTTCTATTCTATTCTATTGACGTGTCTCCAAGGTTTTTGGTTGATGGTGCGTCTGTATATAATAATGACAGAATAATGGACATCATACTGGTTATCTCAGGGACCGGCAGCAAGCGGCTGTATTTCCACACTTCTGGGAACGCTTATGTTAAAAAACAAATGCCAGTCGACATTAAAACAAATTCCTAATATTGGATTTACATTCCCCTTTCTCCACAATTGTAATGTAGGGTATATATTCACATACATTCTCCTTTTTATAACCTTCTTAACCCTTTCACTACCAAATGGTTAACCCTTTCATTGCAACGATACAGGAGGTTAACCCTTTCACTGCCACACAACAAAGGGTTAACCCTTTCACAACCACACTACAGAAGGTTAACCCTTTCACTACCACACTACAGACGGGTAGTGAAAGGTTAACCTTTTGTAGTGTGGTAGTGAAAGGGTTAACCTTCTGTAGTGTGGTAGTGAAAGGTTAACCTTCTGTAGTGTGGTAGTGAAAGGTTAACTTTCTGTAGTGTGGTAGTGAAAGGTTAACCTTCTGTAGTGTGGTAGTGAAAGGTTAACCTTCTGTAGTGTGGTAGTGAAAGGTTAACCTTCTGTAGTGTGGTAGTGAAAGGGTTAACCTTCTGTATTGTGGTAGTGAAAGGTTAACCTTCTGTAGTGTGGTAGTGAAAGGTTAACCTTCTGTAGTGTGGTAGTGAAAGGGTTAACCTTCTGTAGTGTGATAGTGAAAGGTTAACTTCTGTAGTGTGGTAGTGAAAGGGTTAACCCTCTGTAGTGTGGTAGTGAAAGGTTAACCTTCTGTAGTGTGGTAGTGAAAGGTTAACCTTCTGTAGTGTGGTAGTGAAAGGTTAACCTTCTGTAGTGTGGTAGTGAAAGGTTAACCTTCTGTAGTGTGGTAGTGAAAGGTTAACCTTCTGTAGTGTGGTAGTGAAAGGTTAACCTTCTGTAGTGTGGTAGTGAAATGTTAACCTTCTGTAGTGTGGTAGTGAAAGGTTAACCTTCTGTAGTGTGGTAGTGAAAGGTTAACCTTCTGTAGTGTGGTAGTGAAAGGTTAACCTTCTGTAGTGTGGTAGTGAAATGTTAACCTTCTGTAGTGTGGTAGTGAAAGGTTAACCTTCTGTAGTGTGGTAGTGAAAGGTTAACCTTTGTTAAACCCTCGAACAAGGGACTAAACACGTTTTGCAATTATGCCACATCAATGTGGAACGCCCTACCCACAGCTGTAAAGGAATGTGAATCACTACCCACTTTCAAAAACACTCTCAAAGAACACCTACGGGAGACTGCAATTCGAAACTGGCCCCTACAAATGTCCTAACCCAGTTGTACAGTAAATGACCAAGTATGGCTTTTTTTCCAATGTACAGTGTCCCACACCCACACACCCCCTACCCAACCCCCCCCCCCCCCCCCCCCCCACCTCCAATGTACAGTCCCCCCCCCCACCCACCCAACCCCACCCCACCTACCCAACCTCCTCCTGTCCAACACCCCCCCCCTCGGCCCCCCCTCTTTTTCTGTGAGTCATTTGATGGGGCTGAGTGCTCACCTGTGGTGTGGAGCTGCCATTGGTTCTGCAAGCGGACTGACGTCTCGTTTCCCACCCGGAATGTATTTATTCAGTGTGAGATAAAAAGTCACCGAGCGAACTGCATGTCTCGCTTCCCGCTTCTTCAGGCTCACTTGGTGTGCGTGTGCCAAGAATGGAGAGAACATTGTAACAGTGATTTGGCTGCATTTAAGTCAGCGCCCTAAAGAAAACATGCTGTCTGTGTGTTTTTTTTTCTTTCTTTTTTTTTTACTGTTTCTACTCTGCTCCTGTATTGAATTAGTTGTAGACACACAGTGTTTGCTCTGTACCTGTATTCCAATGTGGATTCGTCCATACATGGCAAATACAATCTCTGACTCTGACTCTTTGTTAATGAACCCTTTTCTACATTGTTGATGCTCCCTGTTTTAAAGGCCTCTCCCATGCTTTTCATTTATAACACCAGCCTTTTTCTTGTGGTTTCAGTCGGTGACAAGGTGCCCGCTGACATCCGGCTGACGTCCATCAAGTCCACCACCCTGCGAGTGGACCAGTCCATCCTCACAGGTACCGCCTCACCTCGTAACGGGACTCGGGTACTAGGGGTGTGAACGTTTCTCGATTCTAAAATGCATCTGCTCTTTGCCCGGCAATGTGCGGCTCCTCCATCCATTGATAACAATTTAAAAAAAAAATGTAATATATCTTTTTAAATCGTATGCATTCCATAAGAACGTAGAATAAACATTTACAGACTTTTTTTTAAATGGTCCATTTGCATGTTCTTGGTATCTGATTCTAGGGACATATATGGATCTCAGGGAATGTATTCCCAGTGTCAGAAATACTGTGTCTGTTACTAGGCTTGAGTAAATTGTGATGACTGTGAATAACACCATGCTAAAATTGTGCTTAAACATTTTTAAATAAATAGCTAAAAGTGATTTTGTAATTTCAGTCTCACAGGGTACCTTTTTTTTTTTTTTTTTTTTTTTTGCACAAATCTCTCCAACATTCCAAACATCTCTTTCCACATCATCATATTCAATTTCCAGGATTTGCCTTTTTCTTTTTTGTAAGAACATACAAAACATGTAAAGGACTCATACAAATACATTAATAACTGACATGGAAAATAAAAAAAGACTTACGAAAAAAGAAACATACTATACTATACATTATGCGTATACATTCCTGATATATATACCTTGCATGTAGACCGAACTACCTTCGAGCAGGTATGTGCTGCATCCTCTATCGGGATGCCACCCTTCTCCATATTGCATGTGAGAGAAAGCGCCCCAGACATATGCAGTTGTGCATGATAACATGCATGCACGCATGTCTCCGACACATGTATGTGGGTACGTGTATCACGTAAGCATGTGTACATGCCTCATATGTGTGTGTGTGCATCTTCCTGGTATGTGACTGTACCTCACAGGGTACTTTTAACCCTGTGAGGCCCAAATAAAAAATACGTTAGCAACTTCAGAGACCAGAGGGTGGGACCTATAACACATGAAGGCTGCCGTGACTGAAAAAAAGGTTGATAAACGCTCGTATCAAATCAAATCAAATGTATTTGTACGGCCCGACAACACACGTTAATGTCCCCATGGGCCGGACACGTCTTCTTTAAACAAGTCAAGAAGAAACATCACAATAAGTCAAGAACAAAACAAAAACACCTTAAAGTAATTTTTTTTAATAAATGCAACACTCCCAGACATACCCCACGTGAAGGTAAGGAAAAATAGGAAAAAATGCACCACAGGCAATGTGGAGGAGAGAAACCTTAGAAGGGCCCCTCTCTCTCCCTTCTTAGATGTCGGTGATAGTAGTGTTGCAGTAAAACAGGCTAACAGTTGGTAAGCATGCACTCATATGTGTGGTGAAACACAGATATGTGCATGCGATAGCAACTGAACATTTTGAAAGATTAAAGATAGAGCTCATAGCGGATCTATTTAAGGCAAAGGGGCGGCGCAGAGAGGGTTGCATCCTCCCGGTCATCATCATGGGACGTCCAACACTCCGATCATCACTCTGAGACAGCCACTCGCAGGGAGACAGGGGAGACGGGACAGGCATTAGACAGTTCGCGTGATTGTGATGGGCCGACATAGCAATAGATATAAGTGGTAAGCATATATGTGAATAGAATAGATATATGTAGTAAGCATATTATGTGAATAGAATAGAAGTACTTAACCCAGCAATGAACTCCACGTCTAAACCACGTTGACAGACCACGGACAGAAGACGGTAAGAAGCTGATCCATGGCCTCGGTGGTGCACGTAGAACGGTCACTGCAATCTTGGCCAAGACCCCGAGACATCCACCACCTTGGTCAGCACTATGAGACAACGACTCAGAGAGAGAGGGGGGGGGGTTTGGGACAGGGGTTAGAGAGTTTCCATGTTTGTAGGTGGCGGAGATGGAGCAATAAATACATGTAGTGAGCATAAGCATGCATGGTGACAGTAGAATCATAGTACAGTATATAAGAAAATTGTGAAATAGAGTAATAGATAGAACTACTGCAGGCGTATGGATACAGGATGAGATACAAGACAATAGCTCAGGGCCGTATGCCCCGGGGGGCAGGAGAAGCCACTCAGAAGGTTCAGCACTGCAGGCCAGACAGAAGGCGGTATGAAGCTGTTCCATGGGACCGGTTGAGACAGAGACAGAGGTTAAAAGGTTCTCCCATGTCTGCAGAAAAGCAGACATGGGAGCAAATAGACATCCTAACTAAACTAGACAGATTAATCTAAGGGTCAGTCCCCGACCAGGTGCGATCAGGGTAGGTTGAAGGAGAGAGAGAAAAGATGGGTCTTAAGCAGGAATTTAAAAGCTTTGACAGAGCAGGAACCCCTGACGACGGCAGGTAATTTGTTCCACAGGTAGGGAGCGCGGTAGACAAAATCTCTGTGGCCGGCGGATTTATATTTAACCCTAGGGATCGATAGAAGCAGTACAACATTGCATCCACCTCTGCAATGATGAAAGATGGACATTACCACCTCAAGCTGCCTTTTCGCAAGGAAGACGTTAGCATGCCTAACAATCGACAGGTGGCGGAGGAGCCGGCCGCGCACCTCCTGAGAAAGTTCAGGAAGAATGACACGTTCTGTCAAGAATACAAAGGCTTTATGAACAATGTAATTTCAAAAGGATACGCTGAAGTGGTACCCAACAAGCAGCTGGAGTTACAGTGGCCAAATTCTGTTGAAGAGCCGGAAAAGGTCACTGATGATGACCCCGAAGTGAGAAACCACACCGCTGTTTACAACTCTGAAAAGAGAAACCGCATCAGTGTTTACAGCACAGTGGTGGAGGGAGAGAAGAATCCCAGAAGCAAGTTTATCGGACACTTCTCCAAGTGGACTAGCCTCAAGAGAGCTGTGGCATGGATTTTGAAGTTTAAAAAACTGCTTCAATGCTTGTGCCAGGAAAAAACAAGAGTACAAAAGGCACTTTGTGCACAAGTGGATCACAGCAACAAAACGCAAACACTGCTGGAGGACCACATGGAAACGTTTAAAGACAAGCTGACCCATCAAAATCTTTCTGTGGATGACGAGGCCCAAGCAGAGGAAGCCATTGTGCGTTTTGAACAGGAGCACAGTTTCCGTGAAGAAGTTACTGCTTTAAGAAAGGGTTCCACAGTAAAGAAGAGCAGCTGTATTTACAGACTCGACCCTGTCCTGGTGAATGGAGTCGTGAGGATGAGCAGGTCAGCATTGCCAGAAGAGGTGAAACATCTGGCAATCCTACCCAAAAGTGGACATGTGCCTAAGCTGATACTCAATGACATCCATGAGTAGAGACCACATGCTCTCCAGGCTTCGGCGGCATTACTGGATACTGCGAGCCAACTCCTCAGCAAGGACAGTCATAAGGCAATGTCATGTCTGCCGATGTCAGCATGGGAAAGTAGGAGAGCAGATGATAGCCAACCTTCCCACCGATCGCATCACACCAGGTCTGTTCAGCAAAGATGACGTTTACGCCCGAAGACGATGGAGGCACATGCAGTATATTGCAGACCTCTTCTGGAGAAGGTGGACTAAGGAGTATCTGCCAATGATGCAGGAGCATCAAAAATGGAAATGCAAAAGGAGGAACATCGACCCTGGAGACATAGTCCTCATCGTGGACAGCCAAGCTCCTCGCAACTATTGGCCGATGGGCCGAAACATCAAAACGATGCCAGACTCCAAAGGTTTCATCCGCCGAGTTCTCCTGAAGTATGGCAATGATGACGGGCCAGTGGTGAACACTGAGCTCCAACAGGTGTCACTGTTCTTGAACAGCTGGCTCCCCACTAACTGACCATCACATTAAATAATGCTAATACATTTATACATATAATTTCCTCTGACATATCTTATGGCATTCGCTAACTGGCACACACGTCCGCCCTCCAAATGATGGACTATACAGCGTGTGCACAATGGATTGTGCAGAACATGGACAATACTGCATGCCCTGTTCGCCTTGTTGTCAGTTTAGACAGTAAACTCATGATAAAAAAAAAAGAAAAAAGAAAAATTTTGTTTGTCATTGTATCAATTGAAATGTATTGAACTAATTATTTTTTGGTTATTACATGATTATTATATATGCTCCATTTTGTTTATAGGTAATTGTTTCCGGGTAACAATTAGGGGCCGGTGTGTTGTAGCCATATTGCTTATTATTTAAATGTTTTCTTTTTGACCATGTGTTGATATTTAGATTTAAACTTATTCTATATTCTATATTGTGTATGTATTTGTAATGAAACGGATTTTTTTTGGTTATTTGGAATGATTTCTCCCCCTATTGGTATGAAAATGGTAGGCCTAATGGTTAGCTGATTAATGATAATTATCAGGTGGTAATTATCAGGTGTTTAAAGTGGATGTCTACCAGGAACAAGGGCAGTTTTGATTTGGAAAAGACGGGCAATCATACAGTTTTTCGACCACACACACACACACGCACGCAGCAACCACAGTTAATATTTGCAGTTTGTTTTGTAGTTTGTTCGCTCGCTTTCGTTTTGGTATTGTGCATCCTATGCTTGGAGATCGATGGGATCACAATAAAAAATAATAAAGAGCGGGCGAGTATCGAGAGATAGATTCTACATTTCAAATTTTGTAGGTGAGGAGTAGCACTTTAAAGTCAGATCGGGCTTGAATAGGAAGCCAGTGTAAGGCGGACAAAACTGGTGTGATGTGTATTCAAATAACTTTTTTTTTTTTGGTTCATTATACAACTGTGGCGGGCCGCCACAGTCTAGGTAATTAACACTTTGGGTGCCGGGAAACGCTTAAACACGTCATTCCCGGCCATGCTCAAGTTGCCGAAGACTCTTTACAGCGTCTTTGATATCAATATTTCAAAAATCTGGGACTGGATTCATATTTCCCCTCCGCTGGCCTGAGATCCACCAGGAGGACCCACTGAGCTCTCTGGCAGTTCAGGAGCGCCATCTGGTGGCCGATCGGCGCAATCGCTTAACAGGAAGTGCCATAGAGGTTGTGCTGGACGGCCGTATTACTTCCGGGCACTCGCTATAGGTCCCGGCATTCTAGCTCGTCACAATACACAGCGATCGATTGCCAATAACTCGATAAACAACATGATTTGGACGTATATACCATTATACAAGCTGGAGATGGACCGGGTAAATCTACATCCCATAATGATAAAATTTCTACTCTACGATGATCGCCCAACGGCGCGCGGAGACTGGGGTGAGTTTTAGCGTGTAAAGTTACCGTCTTCGATACTAACTGCTATTATCAACATTTGACCCACATTAGATGATTGGTATAACGTTGCCCACGGAATTATAAACGCCCCCTAGCCCATCCGGTCAACATCAGATGACGTGTAGTAACTTCTAGAAGTACGTCTAGTTGGAATTTTTTATATCGCGCTGATTGCCATAAAACTGTATTGCATCATCAATATAATGTATTTGGGGCTATAGATCACGTTCTGGAGAAAGCTGCAGAAAGAGATGAAAACATACTTATACATGATTAGACCATACTTTACTATGAATATGTGAATGAAAAAGTTTAACGTTGCTACACAATGAACAATACATATAGGACTTTGAATGGGCCCTAATAATGGCAATGTAGCAATAGAATTTAAAAAGTTATAGCCCTGCAAAGAAGGGGACTTTCTCTATAGACAAATAGAGCCGGCAACCTACGGTTGATAATGAATTTAACCCATGGCAGCCAAAGTGTTAATGGGAAACCCCGCATTTTGCACGAGTTGAAGATTTTTGATGCTTGAATTAGGTAGGCCTGAAAAAAATGCATTACATTACATTACAGTAGTAGATATTACAAAGATGGAAGAAGGCAATTTTGGTGAAATGTTTTATATGTGCATTAAATGAGAGGGAGGAATCAAAAATGACTCTGAGGTTTTTTATGGTGGAGCTCTGGGATACATGACAAGTATCAGAGTTGAGGGAGATGTCCTCAAACAGGCCTCTGTGGTTTGGGACGCCAACAATTAACATCTCAGTTTTATCTGCATTAACTCATTCTGCGCCATCGCTTAATGCGCCAGAGGGCGCTATTACGCCATCGCTTTAATCAATGGGGGTACTGCGAGATTTGCGAGTGCTTAAAATATATCTTATATTATAGCTATGGGTTTAATACACCCGTCGATTGTCAGTGAGTTGCTTCCAGTCAACATGTACAAAACGGATAGTTTTTTCATCCGTACATTTCCGTTTTATACCGTTTTGAATATAGTTTTGGTGATTCTTAGTAATCCCAGGAAAATACGCGATAATAGCCCTTTAGTGGAATAATGAATGAATGAATGACTTTATTTGACAATATAAAAATAAACATGTGACAGAAGAGCACAGTCGGGATATACTGCCAAGGATGAAACACAAAAAAGCTCAGAGCTTATTTCCATTGTGGTCATTGTAGGGGGGTGGGGGAGTGTGATGCTTAAAACATGCATCATACAAAACGTGACATCACAACACATCACATATACCATTTAACATTTATATACATACAGACTCATACAACATGCAAGGGTGCCTTAAGCTAAGTGTCTAGGTCAAGTATAGTCCCTTTTGAGCCATGTCTTCAGGCTGGACTTGAATCTAACGGCACTGTCTATGGTTTTCAGTTCACTGGGCAGACTATTGCAATAGACAGCTGCTGAATATAAAAAAGACTCCTTCCCCATACAGCTCCTGAATCTGACTGGCACAAAGTCAGTTGAGCTGCGCCTAGTTTGGTAAGCATGGGTGTCTCTGATTCGGTTGAAGTAGTTGTTAAAGTACACTGGCACTACCCCATGCACTATTCTGTACACTAAACACGTTGTAATTTTTCGCCTGATTATCGAATCTTCCTGAAATCAACGCTAAATTATCATTATTATCCTTCCTCATGCAAGAATGAAATGGGCCTCGTAGCGCGAGGCTCCCCGAGTCCCCCAGTCCCCTCCTGCACCCAACGGCACACAGCCACACACAGACAGCCGCGATCGCGGTAGAAAGAAATATCAGATCAACGCAAGATTTTATATATAGAGTCCTTACCTGGTCTCTAATGTAATGCAAAAGAAATAATCCAATTATCTGATCGCCATTCCAAATACTGCTCGTGGAGGTCCGTCCCACATTACTGAGCGTTACACATGAACGGGCATGGCAGCGAGGGAGTCTGAGGCCTTGATGGACAGTGTCTCATAAAATGATAGGCCTTTGAAACCATAATTAAGCAATAATACACAAGGAGCGGTGGTATGGCATGAATATTGCCACGGCTGTGATGCGCCTGCAGCCACGAGAGCGAAGCTCTCATATTCATGACATACCACAGGCTTCCGAGTGTATTATTGCTTTTATACAGCAGGTTGTGTCGGGAAAAATATAGGATGAATACAGACAATTCTATGGTCTTTTATATCGATTTCAGTGAACTTGGCGTACGAAAATAGTTCCTAAAGATGTCTGGTTGCTATGGAATTTCAAATGGAGTAGGCTATCAACAAGCTTTGCAACGCAAACGAATGACGTATTAGTCTAATACAAGCGACAGTTGGAAAAAGTCATCAGCACCTCAGACAGTTCCAGTTCAATGTCCAGGCCGTGGACTTGGTGGTGTTGAAGGATTAAATGAGGCTTTTCTTCAGCGCGTCCAGCTCGTCTTTCGTTGGATTGGCACGTCTAATAATGGTGTTTTTATGAATACCGTTAGATGTAGGGCCGTCCTCTATATCTATCCACTCGTTTATAGTTAATTGGTTCGTTAAATCAAACGTAACTTGTCCTTTACGTAGGTCATGTTGACAGTTTCCGTTTGCTGAATGGCTATTGAAACTTTCTACAACATTCTCAATTCATGGTAATCACAATGCGTGGTCGGACCTACCTAATAATAATAATAATAATAATAATAATAATAATAATAATAATAATAATATTTTAAATGTATATAGCGCCTTTCAGGAGACCCAAGGTGCTTAACAGGAGGGGGCAGCTAAGGGAGGGGAACAGGGAACAACGTAACAACAAAATAATAATCAAAAGGAAAGGAAGAAAGAAAAGGGAAATCAGGCAGAGTCATTTACAAATGGTGAAGAGGTGGGTTTTGAGTTGGGATTTGAAGGAGTGCAGGGATGTAGCACTACGGATGTTTGGAGGGAGTGAGTTCCAGAGGGTGGGTGCGGCAACAGAGAAGGCTCTGGGACCAACAGTCTGCATGTTGGTGGTGGGGATGGAGAGGAGACCGGAGTCAGAGGACCGCAGCCTCCGGGGCGGGATGTAGGGATGGAGGAGGTCAGCTAGGTACCGGGGGACAAGGGAGTGAAGGGCTTTGTAGGTAGAGGTTCCAATAGTTTTCCAAAAGTGTTAACGGTACATTTGGATGTCTAATCCTTTACAATTGTCTCTGTTTGCTCTTGCAGGGGAGTCCGTATCGATCATCAAACACACAGACCCTGTCCCCGACCCCAGAGCTGTCAACCAAGACAAGAAGAACATGCTGTTTTCAGTAAGCGTCTTCAACTCACCTGGGTCTCCTTTTGACTTTATAGTCCTACTTCATAGGGAGGTGTAGTCTGACGTCACTTTAGTTTCCCGCACGGTCCACCCGTATAGGGATTTATCATTGGGAAAATGGATTATCGGCTATTGTAATAATTCTGCCTCATGAACATTGGCAAGCTTTCCATTTTTGCACAAAATTAGTTCCCTTTTATCACTAACATTATTGTTTAAGCATTTTTGGTTGAAATAAAGTTAGTTATAAGGTTTTAAATTTGTCGTTAAAAAAGAACTACACTTACCTGTAGTAATGACAGCCTGTCGTTCAGTGCTGTCGCCTAATACAGCCGGGAGTCTACACTGTTGTGACGTCAGTCAGCAGCGCCAACGTGAAGTGTAGTTCCTCAGTGAACGAAAACATTGTTATTTTGCTACTTTTATGTTCATGCTTTATTTGTTTTAAACGAGACCATTTTGAAATGGGACCATTGGAAATACATTGCCATTTCAAGGAGGGTCGACTGCGAGGGACGGTACCACTACACCTCCCTATTCTTAGCAATGGATCCCATTATCACACGCATCCCAGTCCCAAGGACCTACAGCAGTGTAACCAAGTGGATTTGAACCTGGAACAATAGGATACCTGCTACATTACTTGCACATAAACCTTTTACATATCTGTAGATAATATATCTATATCTGTACATATCACTTACCTACTCTTATTAGTTACGCTGCTGGCCAGTGTGACTGTCTGCTACCATAGTGGCTTTATACCTGTATCACTGTACATATTAATATTACAAATATGTACATACATCTGATTAGCACTACACTCAGTAGTACAAATATATATATTTTATACCCAGTTTAATCACCTGTGCATTGTACGGTATATTACTATTGCACTTTACTGTTACATATGGTTGGATGCCAAACTTCTTTTCGTTGTACTTGTTCTGTATAATGACGATACATTTTAATCTAATCTAATCCACAGACGGCCGCACTAACCAACTGAGCTAAAGGGTCAAACCAGTTGGCAGGTGCTGATTGACTGTGACTGACTCATAGTTTACAGTACCAAGTATAGGGAGAAGTATGCAACATGGAGTCAGAAGAGATACATGTTAAATAAAGGCATTCATGTCCATTACGTAGGTCATGTTGACAGTTTCCGTTTGATGAATGGCAGTTGAAACCTTCTACAGCATTCTAAAGCCAGCACAGTGGTATATTCATGGTGATTTAACTAAAGCCAGCACAGTGGTATATTCATGGTGATTTAACTAAAGCCAGCACAGTGGTATATTCATGGTGATTTAACTAAAGCCAGCGCAGTAGTATATTCATGGTGATTTAACTAAAGCCAGCACAGTGGTATATTCATGGTGATTTAACTAAAGCCAGCACAGTGGTATATTCATGGTGATTTAACTAAAGCCAGCACAGTGGTATATTCATGGTGATTTAACTAAAGCCAGCGCAGTGGTATATTCATGGTGATTTAACTAAAGCCAGCACAGTGGTATATTCATGGTGATTTAACTAAAGCCAGCGCAGTGGTATATTCATGGTGATTTAACTAAAGCCAGCGCAGTGGTATATTCATGGTGATTTAACTAAAGCCAGCGCAGTGGTATATTCATGGTGATTTAACTAAAGTCAGCGCAGTGGTATATTCATGGTGATTTAACTAAAGCCAGCGCAGTGGTATATTCATGGTGATTTAACTAAAGCCAGCGCAGTGGTATATTCATGGTGATTTAACTAAAGCCAGCGCAGTGGTATATTCATGGTGATTTAACTAAAGCCAGCGCAGTGGTATATTCATGGTGATTTAACTAAAGCCAGCGCAGTGGTATATTCATGGTGATTTAACTAAAGCCAGCGCAGTGGTATATTCATGGTGATTTAACTAAAGCCAGCGCAGTGGTATATTCATGGTGATTTAACTAAAGCCAGCACAGTGGTATATTCATGGTGATTTAACTAAAGCCAGCACAGTGGTATATTCATGGTGATTTAACTAAAGCCAGCACAGTGGTATATTCATGGTGATTTAACTAAAGCCAGCGCAGTGGTATATTCATGGTGATTTAACTAAAGCCAGCACAGTGGTATATTCATGGTGATTTAACTAAAGCCAGCACAGTGGTATATTCATGGTGATTTAACTAAAGCCAGCGCAGTGGTATATTCATGGTGATTTAACTAAAGCCAGCGCAGTGGTATATTCATGGTGATTTAACTAAAGTCAGCGCAGTGGTATATTCATGGTGATTTAACTAAAGCCAGCGCAGTGGTATATTCATGGTGATTTAACTAAAGCCAGCGCAGTGGTATATTCATGGTGATTTAACTAAAGCCAGCGCAGTGGTATATTCATGGTGATTTAACTAAAGCCAGCGCAGTGGTATATTCATGGTGATTTAACTAAAGCCAGCGCAGTGGTATATTCATGGTGATTTAACTAAAGCCAGCGCAGTGGTATATTCATGGTGATTTAACTAAAGCCAGCGCAGTGGTATATTCATGGTGATTTAACTAAAGCCAGCACAGTGGTATATTCATGGTGATTTAACCGTGAGTGTATCGTGAATATACTCACGGTTTAGAACGTTCTCGACCAATCACAATGCGTGGTCGCACCTACCTGTTGTATAATGCAGTTTAAGTCACGATGGGCTAACCCTAACCCTAACCCTAACCAATCAAGGTTGCTATAAAAATGCCACTTCGAGAGCCAAAATAGTCAAAGCAACGGGTAGAATACACTATCGGAATTACAAACGATTACCTGACTCCGACATGATTTCATGTTTGAAATATAATATATATTTGATTTGGAAGATATGAAGATTTGTCCTCCATCTCTCCTCAGGGCACCAACATCGCCGCGGGCCGCGCCATCGGCATCGTGGTCTCCACCGCCGTCTCCACGGAGATCGGCAAGATCCGCAACCAGATGGCGGCCACGGAGCAGGAGAAGACGCCCCTGCAGCGGAAGCTGGACGAGTTCGGCCAGCAGCTCTCCAAGGTCATCTCCCTGATCTGCGTGGCCGTGTGGGTCATCAACATCGGACACTTCAGCGACCCCGTCCACGGCGGCTCCTGGGTCCGCGGAGCCGTCTACTACTTCAAGATCGCCGTGGCCCTGGCCGTGGCCGCCATCCCCGAGGGCCTGCCCGCCGTCATCACCACCTGCCTGGCCCTCGGCACGCGCCGCATGGCCAAGAAGAACGCCATCGTGCGCAGCCTGCCCTCCGTGGAGACCCTGGGCTGCACCTCGGTCATCTGCTCCGACAAGACGGGCACCCTCACCACCAATCAGATGTCCGTTTGCAGGGTGAGTGGTGGCGAATGGGGAGGGGGGGGGGCTTCGTAGTATAAGATAAGTGATCCCCTTGGGGGAGATTCAGGCATCATAGCAGCGTGGGGGAGGGGGGGGGGGGGTACAGGTAGTAAAAAGCAGTGTAAACAATATAACAAATCAATATGCTTAATATAACATAACATAATTATGTTATGTATTCCAATAGTATCCCATCGCGGATGTCATAGTAGGTGAAGGACGGGCGATTATGATCAAATAACAGGTGTTTAACGTTAAATCACAACTGCTGTTGCGCCATATTAGCAGGAATGTCATGTCAGGAGAATACTATGAACAGCGTTTGTTTGTGTGAATGAAATTGAAAAGCATACTATTTATGCACGTGTGTAGGGTATTATGATCAAAGCGATCATATGTTATGTCAGGTAATTGAGCGCTATATGTGTATGTGTGCTCTGGGTGCGTTTCTTTCCCCTCGTCCTTTAAAAATCCACATCCGGTCCTGTTCTAATTGACACTTCCCATAAAAACGCAGCTGGGAATTTCCTGTGGGGAAAAAAGTGTTTTGGACGCGTCTACGCCGGGTCTGACACTGTTCTGTGGCGAGGCCCATCTGAAGCGCTCCACCTCGTACTAGTGGGCTCCGCTTGTTTCCTTTGGAAGGTGAGCGAGTGTGGGGCTCAGGAGTCTGATGGAAACTCCCTCTTGGTGTTGCAATGTTTGCCTTCCATCGGTCACGCTTGTTGCGGCAGCTCGCTGGTGGGAGTAGCACCGGCTGGTAGGACCCGACACCACCCAGAACACCAGAGCTCCGGCACACTATTACCTAGGGCTGTACCCAATGTAATTTTTTAACATTCGAAGCTTCTATTGAAGTATTCGAACGAAGCTTCGAATGTCTCTCGTCATATTTTATGACTTACTCAAAAAATACTTTTTTTATTTCTTTTTTTTTACATCCTCAAACTAAATCCTCAATTTGAATAAAGTGATTAATCTGATTAAATTAGTTTATATTTAAAAAAAATT
The DNA here is from genome assembly GCF_963971535.1 of Notolepis coatsorum. Classification (NCBI taxonomy): domain Eukaryota; kingdom Metazoa; phylum Chordata; class Actinopteri; order Aulopiformes; family Paralepididae; genus Notolepis; species Notolepis coatsorum. The sequence goes on along the minus strand of NC_140172.1, from coordinate 15,755,731 downwards.
TAAATCAACTTTCTTTAATGAATATAACTCATCAGTTTCGTCAACATGAATAATCCAATAAGGGCACGGTTGGTACGAAAGTGATGGTGACGTCTTATCGTATAATACTATAATATTAGTGTAGCCTAATCTTTGTCTGCAACTGTGAAGAAAAACCCCATTGCTTTAAACAGAATCAATAGACACATAAAAAGAAAAAATAATAATAATAATTAAAAACTTGAATGTTGATTTAGAATTCGAATGTCAACATTATGATCGAAGCTTCGATGCATTCGGTACAGCCCTACTATTACCTCACTGACATACAGGAGGGTCCCAAGTACAATAGAGACGTCCATAGACATAGTCCATTGTACAGTAGCTCTACAGTGTATACACTGGTGTGTTTTATAATTAAACATACCTGGTGGTAGACTGTAGAGGAGGAATATTCCATATTATGTATCGGCAACTATTCAAAACCTTGTTTATTATCCTCAAGCTACTCCCTTTTCCCCTTGTGTGTGTGTGTGTGTGTGTGTTTGTTTTGCTCTCTCCGTCAGCTGCGCTCCGTGCATAGAGGAAATGCCAGCTCCAAAGCTTGTCTTGGCACTTGTGCTTCTGGTAACACAGACACACGCAGACACCTCTAGCCTCAGTTAACACCTCTTTCCCACTTCTCACCTCCGTTAATAACTTCAGTTCTGAGAAGGCAAATTGCAGTGTTTTGTGTGGCTTCATGGTGTTAACACGTGCTCTAATGTGGCTCACAATGCTCAGCAGACAGGGTTCGTCTTCCTGTTTCTGGTCTGCGTGTCGACTAGTGCTCTCTAAGGCTGAGACGATATGCCATTTGGAAGAATCGATAAATCTGGACAATTATCGATGAATATAGATTTTTTTTTATTATTATAAATTACAAATATATATATATATATATATATATATATATAAAAAAGAATATTCCAAATATTATCACACACACAAACTAAAGTTAAATTATATATTTTTTTCTTGTACACATGCAAAGAAATGAGCATAGAAGGTCTGAACGTTCCAATGTTTGGGCTCAGCCCTAGCACGCACACGCACACGCACACGCACAGGACAGGACAGTTTAGTCAGTGTTTCAGAATCAGAAAGGTCTTAATTGGCGAGTAGTTTTCACATACAAGGAATCGTTTTCGGTGCGACATTAACGGACAGACGATAACGGACAGATAATAGAAATAAAAAGGTGGAATGAAATATGAATTATAAATTGAGGTAGAAGCACAATAGACTATAATATAATTATATATAAAAAAAAAAGGCCAGGGCTGTACAACTGTAAAATAAAAAGGTGGAATAAAATACAATGGGATATAAACTAAATTAAATAAAAGCACAATAGAATATAGTATAATTATAAAATGTTAATAAAGAAAACATTTGTGAACACGTACGTACCACTCTCCTAAAGTGAGAAATCAGGGAGAGAGAGAACCCTTTGCTCCAAGTTGAGGTCTCTCGCCCAGCTCACGCATCTGAAGTCAGTTGGGTGTGAGAACTCTCATAAACATTTAATTGGCCCACAAAGTCAGCGGGACATGCATTGTGTGTGCAGCCGATCTTATTCAGTATTAGAATCAGGGCTAACACCCGCCACCCGCCAAATGCGGGTAGAATACGGCAGTGGCGTGTAACTCCGTCACTCTTACCAGACACTTTGGCGGGTAGAGCGTGCAGCGTCACCGTTTTAGAGTTGTAGTGAAGAGACTCTCTCTCACTCTCTCACACACACACGGAACGCAGTGCGCGCTTACTTGCGTTGCGCGTAACGAGAGTCTTTCTCTCTCTCTCGGAACGCAGTGCACGCTTACTTGCGTCGCGCGTAATGAGTCTCTCTCTCTCTCTCTCAGTCGGAACGCAGTGCGCGCTTACTTGCGCTACAAGAGTCTTTCTCTCTCTCGGAATGCAGTGCGCGCTTAGCTTACTTGCGTCGCACATAATGAGAGTCTCTTTCTCTCTCAGTTGGAACGCAGTGTGCGCTTACTTGCGTCGCACATAATGAGAGTCTCTTTCTCTCTCAGTTGGAACGCAGTGTGCGCTTACTTGCGTCGCGTGTAATGAGAGTCTCTTTCTCTCTCTCGGAACGCAGTGAGCACTTACTTGCGTTGCGTGTAATGAGAGTCTCTTTCTCTCTCTCGGAACGCAGTGAGCACTTACTTGCGTTGCGCGTAATGAGAGTCTCTTTCTCTCTCTCGGAATGCAGTGCGCGCTTAGCTTACTTGCGTCGCACATAATGAGAGTCTTTCTCTCTCTCAGTTGGAACGCAGTGTGCACTTACTTGCGTCGCGTGTAATGAGTCTCTTTCTCTCTCTCGGAACGCAGTGCGCGCTTACTTGCGTTGTGCGTAATGAGAGTCTCTTTCTCTCTCGGAACGCAGTGCATGCTTACTTGCGTTGTGCGTAATGAGAGTCTCCGTCTCAAGTAGCCAAACTTTACACTATAAAAATTTACTGGATATTTGGATAGAGTGTGTGTGATTTTTGGCTGGTGAAAATGCTGAGTGGCTAGTGACTTTGGAAAACCACTAGCTACAGTGGCTGGGGAGCCAAAAAGTTAATTAGAATTGATGAAAATCCACTTCCTGAATTGATTGATTTTGAAAAACAAATGAAAAACGACTTATTTTTTTTTATATTATAAATTATAATAATAATTTTTTAAAAGCTGTGTGGTTTGCTGCTCACTCAGTGAATGTGTGTGTATCCTCCAGAGTGGCTCTCTCTCTCTCTCTCTCTCTCTCTCTCTCTCTCTCTCTCTCTCTCTCTCTCTCTCTCTCTGTTGACATCATGGACGGGTAGATATTAGTGTGATTAATGTGTGGCAGCAGGGAGTTCCCTCCAACTTGAGCAAGAAACACGATCTCACCACAAACGGAGAGAGAGAGAGAAGGGAATAGAAAGAGGGCAAGAGAGTAAATAGCTCGGGGTAAATATTGACCCTCCTGCTCAAACAGCTCAACTCCTGGGCCTGCCTTTGTTAGCTACACACGCACACACACGCACACACACACGCACACACACACGCACACACACACGCACACACACACACGCACACACACACACACACACACACACACACACAGAAAGACAGACATGTCACACTTCCGTCTCGGGGCCTTTTTTCCCCTCTCTGTGGTGTTTCCTGGTGATACTTAGTAGTAATTTCCACGGTTGTTTAGCTTGTCGTCCTGTGATTGGCCAGCTGTCACTTCTCAGCTGTGTGCTGTGCAGTATGCATGTATGTGTGTCATGTGTATGTTCTTCTGTCTGTGTGTGCGTGTGCGTTATGTGTATGTTCTGTCTGTATGTGCGTGTGTGTTATGTGTATGTTCTGTCTGTGTATGTGTCTGTGTGTTATGTGTATGTTCTGTCTGTTTATGTGTCTGTGTGTTATGTGTATGTTCTGTCTGTTTATGTGTCTGTGTGTTATGTGTATGTTCTGTCTGTTTATGTGTCTGTGTGTTATGTGTATGTTCTGTCTGTTTATGTCTCTGTGTGTTATGTGTATGTTCTGTCTGTTTATGTGTCTGTGTGTTATGTGTATGTTCTGTCTGTATGTGCGTTATGTGTATGTTCTGTCTGTTTATGTCTCTGTGTGTTTGTGTATGTTCTGTCTGTTTATGTCTCTGTGTGTTTGTGTATGTTCTGTCTGTTTATGTCTCTGTGTGTTATGTGTATGTTCTGTCTGTTTATGTCTCTGTGTTTGTGTATGTTCTGTCTGTTTATGTCTCTGTGTGTTATGTGTATGTTCTGTCTGTTTATGTCTCTGTGCGTTATGTGTATGTTCTGTGTGTTTATGTCTCTGTGTGTTATGTGTATGTTCTGTCTGTTTATGTCTCTGTGTGTTATGTGTATGTTCTGTCTGTTTATGTCTCTGTGTTTGTGTATGTTCTGTCTGTTTATGTCTCTGTGTGTTATGTGTATGTTCTGTCTGTTTATGTCTCTGTGTGTTATGTGTATGTTCTGTCTGTTTATGTCTCTGTGTGTTATGTGTATGTTCTGTCTGTTTATGTCTCTGTGTTATGTGTATGTTCTGTCTGTTTATGTCTCTGTGTTATGTGTATGTTCTGTCTGTTTATGTCTCTGTGTTATGTGTATGTTCTGTCTGTTTATGTCTCTGTCTGTTTATGTCTCTGTGTGTTTGTGTATCTGTGTGTTTGTGTATGTTCTGTCTGTTTATGTCTCTGTCTGTTTATGTATCTGTGTGTTATGTGTATGTTCTGTCTGTTTATGTCTCTGTGTGTTATGTGTATGTTCTGTCTGTTTATGTCTCTGTGCGTTATGTGTATGTTCTGTCTGTTTATGTCTCTGTGCGTTATGTGTATGTTCTGTCTGTTTATGTCTCTGTGCGTTATGTGTATGTTCTGTCTGTTTATGTCTCTGTGTGTTTGTGTATGTTCTGTCTGTTTATGTCTCTGTGTGTTATGTGTATGTTCTGTCTGTTTATGTCTCTGTGTGTTTGTGTATGTTCTGTCTGTTTATGTCTCTGTGTGTTATGTGTATGTTCTGTCTGTTTATGTCTCTGTGCGTTATGTGTATGTTCTGTCTGTTTATGTCTCTGTGTGTTATGTGTATGTTCTGTATGTTTATGTCTCTGTGTGTTATGTGTATGTTCTGTCTGTTTATGTCTCTGTGTGTTATGTGTATGTTCTGTCTGTTTATGTCTCTGTGTGTTATGTGTATGTTCTGTCTGTTTATGTCTGTGTGTTTGTGTATGTTCTGTCTGTTTATGTCTCTGTGTGTTTGTGTATGTTCTGTCTGTTTATGTCTCTGTGTGTTATGTGTATGTTCTGTCTGTTTATGTCTCTGTGTGTTATGTGTATGTTCTGTCTGTTTATGTCTCTGTGTGTTATGTGTATGTTCTGTCTGTTTATGTCTCTGTGTGTTTGTGTATGTTCTGTCTGTTTATGTCTCTGTGTGTTTGTGTATGTTCTGTGTGTGCATGTGTGTTATGTGTATGTTCTGTCTGTTTATGTCTCTGTGTGTGTACTGTACTCTGTACACACATACATATGGTGTCTCACAAATCTTTGCCTTCTCCGTCTGTTGCGTTTCTTGGGCAGCTTGCGTACGCTGGTGTGCCGGCCCGGGCGCCCGATAGTGAATTATCGGTCTTCCTGTCCAGTTGCTGGGTCATGACCTTGAGGAAACCCCTCCCCCCTTCCTCCCCCTCCCCCTCCCCCGTCGACAGAACTACCAGGGAATCCCTTTATGTCCTAACATGGTACATTGTGCTGGGAAATGTACATTTACACTTGTCTTTCTGTCCATCTGCTGGGTCATATCCCTGTTTATTTACCCTGGCCTTGAGGAAACCCCTCCCCCTCCCCCTCCTCCCTCGTAGACCGAACTGCCAGGGAATCCCTTTATGTCCTAATATGGCACATTGTGCTGCTGGGAAATGTACATTTACACTTTTCTTTCTGTCTGCCTGTCTTTTTTACATGGTAAAAAAAAACATTAAACTCTGTTCTCGCTATCATGCTTCCACACACACGCACACAAACTAGCTGAGAGAAAGTGAACGGAAAACACAAACTTCAACCGCTAGGCTACTAGGTCACATGCATGGCAGTTTAGTGTGCCTTGTTTCCATGGAGACCGCCACAGCAGTGAGAGAATGACTGTTTGCTTGACTGTGGAAATGATGGTTGACTACAGATTACAGACACAAGGAAGGGTCGACTATATTCCTAAATCTGTTTGCTTATGTGTCCTCCATGTGTATTAAGGGTTGATATTGTTCTTCGGTTGTTTGTAAGAAAATATACATGCTGATTTAGCAAATATAGAATTTTCCATATTGGTTGCTAAGAGGGATAGTGTGCTCAATCTACTGTGAGAAAACCAAGAAAGGGAATGGTGCAATCATTTCACTGGAATAATTTTTTGTGTGTTGCTCATCGCCTTGCGTCACTTGTTCTCCATTATGACCCGTTTCACAATTGGGTTGCGGTGCAAGTCGCTGATGACAGACCTACTAGGAGGAGCCGTGGCTCATTGGTTTGGGCCGGACTAACACTTGGACGCTACAAGTGGTTGCAAATTGCAACATGATTCCACTGGCGTTGGTGAAAGACTTTGAGAGAAAAAGAAACCCTCCCGACCCCAACTCTCCCAACCGTTAACGGTTTAAGCATGTCTGGAGGAGCAGTTAGAAGATCAAGAGTGTCACGAATGTATGTCTTATCAGAGGGGCTGCACCCCTCCCTGTCATAGGCTATAGATGCAGCAGTGTTTTTTTTGTTGCGCGTGGTTCTGAGGTGAGGGTTAACGGGGCTTGTAGGATATAGGGCTGGGCGATAAAACGATAACAATAATTATCGTGATATATTTCAATAATCGATAATAATCTATAACCAAAATAATATAGAAAAGAAAATCTTGCGTTCTAATTTAAAATACAGTTTGAAACCGTAGGCTATGTGTGCTAGCAGAGCTAGTCCCCAGTCGCGAGTCACGGTGCATGTGTGCTGTGGTTTGTCCACCAAAAAAGCGCCAAAAGATAGAAAAGAAACTAGCAGAGCCAGAACTATTCTACTCCCCTGGAGCCACAGCCACTTTTTTTGGTACTTTCGGTTTCAAACCAGCTGCAGCCTGATAACTGGAGTGTGAGGGGCTGTAACACTAAAGATGGCGGCAACAACAAATAATTGCTGCAAAATAAACATACATTTGTTGTTTAAATAATATATATTTTTAATATATATTTTTTAATACTAATAAGAATATAGATAATTATCGATATCGAACAATATGAACATTTTTATTGTGATATATCGTGATATAATTTTTTGCCATATCGCCCAGCGCTAGTAGGATATAGAATATATACGTATCCAGTATAGCGAAGTGGAGGCCTGGCGTCTGGGTGATGTATTGATGCTCCAGCCTGCCGACACATTTGACAAGTCGGATCACTCAAACTATAGCGAACTAACTTCTGAGAAGCTTTTAATGCCAGCTGTGTTCGGGGGGAAAGCTCTGTGTCTCTGAAAAGGAAGATTTAAGACCCTATATAAACCAAGCAGCCAACCTATCTTCCAGGCTATTTCATTTCCTCTTACAAGGTGTACTACACAGTGTGGCTATCGGGTATACCGAGACTTCCAAGGCAAGGGTTTGATGTGACGAAGTTATTTATCTGTCTCTGTCGTATTCAGGGATGCAGTAGTAATTTCAGAAGTGTTTGTACTCTGTTTAAATGATGTCACGTGCACGCGTGCTCCCGCGCATGCGCATAAATGTTCCCTCGCGCGAATGATTATTATGCATAAATAGTAGGAAACATGTTTGTATAGGAAATTACTAGTTTTAGTTTAGTTTTTGTAAATATTGCCTTGAAATAGAGAAGCTGAAAAAGGTAGCAGGATGTAGTCTTCAATATATAAAGAAATTATATTGTCAACAGATATGGTCGAAAAACAAACAATGTTTTAAATGTAATTGTAGATACACTATAGCATTGTAGTTACAATTTCTTTAATTGAATTAACTTAAACTAGAAAAGTAAATACAAACTAAGGCCCCGTTTAGACGGAAACGCTAGCAGGTGAATCCGCAAAAATATTTTTTCGGATGTGCCTTTCGTTTATACGGAAACAGCGTTTTTACGGGGTGAAACCGCAAAAAAGTGAGACTACCTTCCAGGGTGGAATTCCTAGAAACGCAAAAGCTTTGCGCTCTCGTCTAAACTGTTAAAACGTATAAATCTGATAAAACGATGACGAAAGGGTTGTCACGGCTCTGGTCGCGCGTACTGCTTACGTCACAGGTAGCAGGTATGCGCCAGTAGCCGAGACGTAAACAAAGCAAGTATGTCTGACTTATATCAACGGAGATCACCTGAAGGCTACATTGGCAGTACTTTTAACCCTTTCACTGCCACACGACAGAAGGTTAACCCTTTACTATCACACAACCGGCTGTCGTGTGGCAGTGAAAGGGTTAAATACACAAGAATCTGTCCCGCGGCGTGAGTGGACCCACTGTCTGTGAGTGACTCTGCTTTGGTGCAATCACATTCCCCATCCACAGTCTGCGAATCAGAGGCAGAGTAGGGCGGGTCTTCACAGCACGTCATGTGACATATGCGCCAATCGTGTGACAGTGGGGCTCCGTCGTCTCGAGTCGTTACAGCGTCGTCTGCACGCAGAATTCCATCCCAAAACGCTCGTCTAAACGTAAAATTAAAAGTGAAACCGCAAGATGACTTTTGCGGTTTCTGTTCACAAAACGCTCGTCTAAACGGGGCCTAAATTAACAATGTAACTTACAGTTTACAGAAGGACAGTTTCCTTCTGAAGCACAACTTAAGAAATGTCTCATCCTTCCAGTCGGGACTATTTGTCACATAGTGAGAGGTTCCACAGCTCAAGCAACCCCCCACCAATTGGTACAGGGCTTGTATTTTGGTTTTGCTCTTCTCGTTCTTTGCTATGCTATTGTTATGCAAAGACAAGTAGCCAGGTGAGTACCGGTACTTGGCACACGGCACGACGAGTCGAGTGAAAGTTGTGAACGCATTTTTGTGTGCACGTGCGTGCTTCTGCTCAGAAAAGTGTGGCATGACCACTGCACCCCTGGTCGTATTCAATTAATTTCATTCAATTGTCCACCCGCGCGGAACTGTGAACGCTCGCACAACCCCGAAAAAAACACCGCCGGTGACACTCGCCCGGCGAAATCTGTCCCGGCCTTAACTCTCATCCTTGTTTTATTCTGCTATAGTGAGACGGTCACATCTTGTTTTATTCTGCTATAGTGAGACGGTCACATCTTGTTTTATTCTGCTATAGTGAGACGGTCACATCTTGTTTTATTCTGCTATAGTGAGACGGTCACATCTTGTTTTATTCTGCTATAGTGAGACGGTCACATCTTGTTTTATTCTGCTATAGTGACACGGTCACATCTTGTTTTATTCTGCTATAGTGAGATGGTCACATCTTGTTTTATTCTGCTATAGTGAGACGGTCACAGCACAGTCAGTTGAGCAACTTCTCTAGCTCGTCGAGTTGTTGAGGAATATTGTATTGGGCCAAGGAGGCCCACATTCATTCACACACACAATAAAAGGTTTTATTGGATGGATGCTTCATTGATTCTTCAATCGGATAGATTTTATTTGAGTCTCAAATTGAACTAAGCCAGGGCATGACTGTGTGTTTTCAAGATTCAAGAGATGTATTAGTCAGATACCTGTACACATACACGAGACATGTAGTGAAATGAAGGTGGCCATGTCCGCCTTTTATTGTGCAAAAAAAAATATATACAAATAATAATAGATTGGATAATAAAATAGACATGATAAAAAAGTACTAAGATAAAATACAATGCTAAGCTTAAGAATGAACGGTAATGAGTCCTATATAATACTATACAATATACAGTTATACTATACTAACTATACAAAAACATAGTTATTAATACAAATTAAATTAAGTGACCTGTAGTGTGTTTGTGTGTGAGTTTCAAGTTTCTTTATTATTTGTCATACAGAAATACAGAATACTTTGCATGAAATGTTTCTTTCTGTTTTAGAATAGAAATACTTTTTTTTTTATTATCCCGTGGGAAATTTGACACTGCAAATCGCTCAACATTTAAACATTTAAACATTTAGACAGGACAGGTCACAAATTAGAATAACACAAATCAAATCAAGTTGCCTAGGATAAGAGTAGAGTAAAATAGAATAAAATGAAATGAAATAAAATATACTCCTGATAAAATATACTCCTGAGAGTGTGCTAGATCAGGGGTTCTCAACCTTTCTGCTGCCAAGGCACCCCTGTGTTCAATAAAATATTCCAAGGCACCCCTACATACGATAAAGACTTTTTCGTCCTGTCTTTTTTGCTACAATGATGATACAATGATTCTTTATTTGCCGTGCTGTCGTTGAGATGTTTTGTTGTTTGTTTGTCTTTGTTGCTTGTTGGTGAATCTGCAAATATGAATTGCCCCACGCGGGATCAATAAAGTTGTCTGAATCTGATGACAAAAGTGCTTGCTTTCAAAATAATGTTTATTTAAGAAAAAACTGAAAATCATGTATTTTTTTTTTAATACAGAAAAGGATCACTAAAGTGCTATCTGTTGCAGCTGCACTGTTCTCCATAAAAATAGCATATTTGGATAAGTTTGACAATTTCTCAAAAACAGAAAATCATGTATTTTTTTTAAATACAGAAAAGGATCACCAAGTTACCATTTCTCAAAAAATATAAATAAATACAGAAAATAAGCACTCGTTCACTCAGTGGACATTTCTAGCTCAATGTGAGGTCTGCTGCTGCTGGCTAATAATACGGTCAATACGTGGGGAGATATTTGACAAGGCAACACGCATGTCATCATCAAGGCTCAACTTGGCCCTATATTTTGTTTTCAGAGCTGTCATGGATGAAAAGCCAGCTTCACACAGATATGTGGGGCTGAATGGTATCAACACCTTAACTGCAGCATCATGAGATACTTGGTACTCAGCACCACACTCTGAAACTAGCTCTCCAGGTGGTATCAGATGAGATTTCAATGAGTTCTTCCAAGAGTTTGGATGGAGATGTGTCAGGAAGCTTTGTCTCAATGTTGTCTGTAAAGTATTTTTTTATCCAGAGTGACTTAATGATTTTCAGATTTTTAGAAATGGTCAAACTTATCCAAATATGGTATTTTCATGGAAAACAGTGCAGCTGCATCAGATAGCACTTTAGGGATAATTTTCTGTAATCCAAAAAATAATTTAGATTCACTATAAAGTGCCTGTTCACTATAAAGTGCCACGTTTTGATATATTGAGCTTTAAACTTTAAGTACATTTTTTGGAACACGCAACCTAAAACACCTTCCTCTCCCAAACCGTTCCTGCAATTGTTTTATGTTGCATGATGATCATGGATACATTTATTATGTATTGTATTTTTTATGTTTAAATATCAACATAATCTGTCTGTCCACCCTCAGTACATTTACTATCAATATAATATAGTAGTCTGACTTCATCATCTTTTCAAACGCACACACATAGAGGGAGAATGCCCCCCCCCCCCCTCCTTCCCAGTCCTCCTTCCAAGTCCCCACCCTGCTGTTCTCTGTCGCTCTGAACAGGGCTTGTTGTTAGCTTATGCTAAAGGGACATTAATTCCGGTCTTAAACACAACGTGGCCACAAAGGAATGGCAAGGATTGCAAAGCATGTTATATGCATTTGACCCGTTGCTGAATAAAACAGCAGGGATTTGTTTTGGGTCGCAAAAACACTATCCTTGTCCGCGTTCCAGATCCAGAGTACGCTACTACTGCTGAGCTGAGAAGAGACGCTAAGCTCACTGCTCAGCCTGCTGTGTTGAGATGCATCCTTATTGGCTGTGTGCTGTAGAGCGGATATGAGTCACGACACCACGGAGTTTCAAAATAAGAGTATCATAATGACCTAAATGTTGCTAGCTTTCGGAGCCTAGTTATTTAGCTGGAGCTGCGCGTGGGCAGAAATGAGACCCGCTATAGGATTTTCAAAATAAGACTGTTGTCATTCTATATTTTTAAAGAACATTGCCAGGCATCTCGCGGAACCCCTGGCAGCTCTCCGCGGAACCCCTGTGTGCCGGGGAACCCCTGTTGAGAACCGCTGTGCTAGATAACAATAAGATAGTATAAATAAGTATAATAAGTCAAAAATAGAAAGTCAAGAAGTCAAGTAAACACAAGTGTAAACAACAATTGTTCAGTATACCTCTATATACAGTATGTACATCTGGTACACAAATGGTGAGGTATAGCTTAGCTTGTGGTGCCACCGTTGTGGTGGTGAGGTGCAATAAGGAATAAGGGATGAGAGATGTGCAGTTCCCTTACCAATAATATAAATATAAAGTGTAAAGTGGGTGCTACATTGTGTTGTTACAGTTGTATTTAAAGTGAGTGTGTGTGTGCTGTGGGTGTGTTGCTGGCCTGTTATTGTTCATTGTGCAATCATTGTTCATTGAGCAATCATTGTTCATTGAGCATCCTGATGGCCTGGGGATAGAAGCTCCTTCTGAGTCTCTCTGTGCTTGCCATGAGACTCCGGTATCGCTTGCCAGACCGCAGCAGTTCAAAGAGGCAGTTGTTTGGGTGGCTGGAGTCTTTGATTATTCTCTTAGCCTTGCCCATGCACCTCTTGCTGTAAATGTCCTGGAGAGTGGGAAGCCCTCCTCCAATTGTACGTTCGGCTGAACGGGCCACTCTCTGTAGTCTGCTGTGGTCTTGTGCAGTGCTATTCCCAAACCAGGAGGTGATATTGCCAGTCAGGATGCTCTCTATTGTGCATGAGTAGAAGTTCTTGAGAGTGCAGGATGTGTGTGGTGTGTGTGTGTTTGTTTGATCTCGCTGGACCCTCATTGCCGGACCCTCATTGCCTCTTTATTACAGGCCTTACATGTCAGATGATTCAAGGAGATGGGATGGTAATCAAGGAAGCAGAAAGTCGAGGACTGTCTCACTGTTGTATTGTGTATGCTGCTTGTCAAAGGTCAGCCGAGACCCTTGAGGTCTTTAAGGCCCAGCTTAACTCTTTGACTGCCACCGAATTTCCCCATCTCTACCGCCTGACACCAGCGTTATTGACCATTTTAGCGATGTTTGCAGATCCATCGTGTGTTCTGTATTATAGCTATGGAGACAATAGTATGGCTCATTTAACAGGCATTGTTCATAGTCCATTACTGACTAATTAGTTCAGTTCTACACACTGTAGTTTGTAGTTTATTACACGCTAAACATCGCCCATTTCCAAAATAATCTTGTCTTTTTCCATAGATCGCGAGATATGGCGCATTATATGCAATAAGCCCAAATCGTTCTGGTTGATCGCCTGTTACCCCAAATACTCCCAAATCAAAGGTATATACCATGTACATATGTGCCTTCACAAAATCATCAAGGGGGGGGGGGGGTAGTCTTACCCCGAAAATGCGATTGTTACAAAAAGCTTGGTTTAGGTCCCGTAAAATACGACACTGTGATCGTTACAGAAACATGTTTCAGGTTCGGTAAAATAGACAGAATATACCTTACCTTAGCCAGAAGGTACTCTAAAAACAATAATTCCAATGATCCCATCGGCGATCGCGATTACTTGTTTATATGTAATTACTCGTGTATACGAGAAACTATAGGTTTTGAGGCGAGAAGATCTCCTAGCGATTGCTCTGCAAGAGCTCCTCCCCCTCAGAGCGAGTCAGGACAGACAGGGATCAGGACAGACACTGTCTGAACTAGACTATCAGAGTTCAAAAGGTAGGTGATACTGCCACCTGGTGAGATTCTATCGCCATTGCAATTCCAACGTAGGCAGATTAATCAAGGACACGTAGAGGGCTCCGGCTGACCGTATAGAACGGGGATCAAAGGAAAATATCAAAGGATCAAAACCAGAGTATACTCTGGTTTTGGCGCTCAACGGTTGGCGAGATAACCCGACTATAATCGGGTATGGCGCAGAAAGAGTTAAGACTTATCTATTCTCCCTGGCCTTTGACCAAAGCTGAGCCTGCCTCCTAGGTCGTCATTTTTTTTTTTTTGATCCACTTTTTCTCCCATTTTTCTATTTTTCTCCCATCCCAATTTCGTATCATCCAATTCAACCCTCCCCTGTCACGAACGCTGTTTCTTGCCTCCCACAAGCCGGCTGCAATGTGGACTAAGTCATACATAGCACAAGTCCCCTCCGGTACTTGAGGTAACAGCAGTCGCATCTTTTCACCTGCGCAGCTCGATCTCTCAGTGTCGAGGAGTAACGCGTGGGAGGCTCACGCTGCCCCCGACACTTCCTGATTCTACTGCGCAGGCGCACCAACCGACTTGTAGGAGTCGCTTGTTCACAACGTTCGATCCCCACCCTTCAGTTTTCCCTCCCCGTAATACGGCCAATGTGTATTACTGCGGACGACCAGCTAAACTGAAAACAATGTGGAGAGTTGGATTCGAACACGCGAATCCTAGCGTCTCCACACTGGTGGCGAGTGCCTTGCCCACTACACCACCTAGCCGCCCTCCTAGGTCGTCATTTTATGCCTTATTTGTATTCTACTTTTCTTTCTTTTATTCTTATTTAGTTTTTATCTGAACCCCAAATTTGTATTTGCACTTTTTGCACTTTTATATTTAGTATATGCTTTGCATATGTATTTTCTTCTTTGCTCTATGTTTTATCTGTGAAGCACTTTGGTACAGTCACAACTGTTGTAAATGTGCTATATAAATAAAAATGTATTGATTGATTGTCTATGTCCTTCTAACGGGAAACTCCCTCCGGGGCATACCTGCTTACAGTAGATGAAAGGGTTCTATTTTAACCACCTGTTCCCAGTTATAACAACTTCATTAGCCTGACTAATCAGTTAAGTCCAGTTAAGGCTTTACAGTTGATTATAGGCTACGACAGTTATTACAGACCTTGAGTTGTCATTGGGATGAGCTACAGTTCCATGATGATGCACCCGTAACCTAGCAACACCTCGTCATGTGGCTTGGTCTACATTCTGTTGATACATTGCACTAATCGCAGTGTTATTAATAATGAATTTGTAACTCAGCAACACCTTTTTATTTACTGCTAAATTTCCCCATACTATTAGACTTTTTACTTTTTGACTCATCGTCATTTTCACCTAAACAATTGTTTATAGGCCTATCCCTTACCTTAATCAGTCCCTTTACCTAGTATAAGGCTGTCCCTTACCTTAATCGTTCCCTTTAACTAATATAAGGCTGTCCTTATACCTTAAAACCTCTTAACTGCACCCCCAAAAGTGGCCATTTTAGTTTTTGAGGACTGCATACTTTTTTTGAAAACCAAAATACTATACTTTATACTTATAGCACATGCATGAGCCTGGTCTCTTTTGAAAGATAACATTCTGAAGTGTATGAAAGGTCACTTTTAGTGCTAATGAAATAGAGTAACATAGGTCTGAACTTGAGTTGTAGAAAAAGTTAGTAGTCCAGAGGTAGTATTTCCCCAGAAAGTGGTATTGCTTAAAATCCAAATTTCATAAAGATCTGTTCAGAAATGAGTGATTAGGAGTGATTTTGGTCAACTGTGTACAAAAGAAAAACTCAGTTTTCTCATAGACTTCAATTCATTCTGCTGTTTTTCTCTTCCTGTTTTCGCTTGTGAGTTCTTCACCTAGATCCCTGATTCATACATCCCCAGGTGGGGTATCATTGGAAAGCCACACTCATTGGCTACAACCCTCCACAATCATTTTCGACATCGCCAAATGATTGACGGAACTAGAGCCCCAAGAGTCGGGAGTGGTATTTTGCGCAATACCGTGTACTTTGCACAAGCCTCAAATATCGGCATGCAACTCGAGAAGCGCTGAACGGAGTTTGTCACCCGAAAGGGCGATCGACACGCAACAAATGGGGCTTCAATTCGATATATATATAGTATTACAAAATATGCAGACCCGAGCCACTAGTGGTCGCCAAAGTGCCGTGGGCAAATCGTCCTAAAAAGGGCCCACATACGGGCCCTTGCATGTTAAGAGGTTAATCATTCCCTTTACCTAAAAATCTAATGCTATGGGATCTAGACACGACCATCACAAAACGGCAGCAATATTATTGTTATTACACAACCGTTTTATTAACAATTATACGGATAACAAACACTTATTTGTGTCTGTTTTTGCTGAGCAGAGTTATGATGAACTGCTAGCTACGCTTACCAGTACTCTATCATCAGAACGTAGCTGAGCCAATCACAATGCCAGGTCTTACTGCGCACACGCACACACACACACACACGCACACACACACACGCACACGCACACGCCATGGCTGGGCTGGGCAGTGGAAGTCCCTCGTTTGGAAAACTAAAGCGAGGGGAAAAGCCCTGAAAGAGCGGCGTCTGGCACGGTGACATCATACAGAGTGTGACTGGCTGAGTGAAGGAAAGCCCTTGGCGGGGGAGGGTGTGTGTGTGTGTGTGTGTGTGTGTGTGTGTGTGTGTGTGTGTGTGTGTGTGTGTGTGTGTGTGCGTGTCTCCTCTATTTCCCCTCTCTGTGCTTAGTGGCCTGAGCCAAAACACTCACCTCTCTCATGGCCTTTTTCCAGATGCATCAGACTTAACGTGCACGCAAACACACACACACACACACACACACACACACACACACACACACACACATGTTCACACATCCATGCACACACACTCACACACAAACACAATGTTGTACTTGAATACACTGGTGTATATTTCAAAGGTTAAACATGGACACACACACACACACACACACATACACACTACACACTGACTACACACATCCAGTTTATACAAGTGGGTTCTCCCAGGATTTCTCTCACGTACTGTGTACCGCGGATGTGTTGGACCATGGAGTCAATTTCATATGTTCTCATGCTTCTCTCTCTCTCTCTCTCTCTCTCTCTCTCTCTCTCTCTCTCTCTCTCTCCCTCTCCCTCTCCCTCTCCCTCTCCCTCTCCCTCTCCCTCTCCCTCTCCCTCTCCCTCTCCCTCTCCCTCTCTCTCTCTCTCTCTTTCTCTCCCTCTCTTTCTCTCTCTCTCTCTCTCTCTCTCTCTCTCTCTCTCTCTCTCTCTCTCTCTCTCTCTCTCTCTCTCTCTCTCTCGCTCTCTCGCTCTCTCGCTCTCTCTCTCTCTCTCTCTCTCTCTCTGTCTCTCTGTCTCTCTGTCTCTCTGTCTCTGTCTCTCTCTCTGTCTCTCTCTCTGTCTCTCTCTCTTTCTCTTTCTCTTTCTCTCTCTCTCTCTCTCTCTCTCTCTCTCTCTCTCTCTCTCTCTCTCTCTCTCTCTCTCTCTCCTCCAGATGTTCGTTGTAGACAAGGTGGAGGACTCAGACTGCACCCTACATGAGTTCTCCATCTCTGGCTCCACGTACGCCCCAGAAGGACAGATGTGAGTATCCAAGCTGCTGTATTGATAAAACAAAACAATACCCCCCCCCACACACACAGACACATTGTACTGTGTATATACAGCATACCCAGCACACCGCCCCCATTCCCACTTCATCCAATCAGGAGGAGAGCGAGAACTCTACATTGCAAAAATGGCCTGACAAAAAATAAGAAATAAAAACTAGTTTTAAGCAAATGTGTCCTAAAATATTTGTCTTGGCTTGAATTTTGTTTTTATCTCTCCTGATTTGATAAAGTGGGATAGGATACCAGCAAATCTATTTTCAGTTTACTGCAGAGTGGAGGGACTGGGAGACCCATGTTACTGCAGAGTGAAGGGACTGGGAGACCCATGTTACTGCAGAGTGGAGGGACTGGGAGACCCATGTTACTGCAGAGTGGAGGGACTGGGAGACCCATGTTACTGCAGAGTGGAGGGACTGGGAGACCCATGTTACTGCAGAGTGGAGGGACTGGGAGACCCATGTTACTGCAGAGTGGAGGGATTGGGAGACCCATGTTACTGCAGAGTGGAGGGATTGGGAGACCCATGTTACTGCAGAGTGGAGGGACTGGGAGACCCATGTTACTGCAGAGTGGAGGGATTGGGAGAACCATGTTACTGACCAGACACTCTATATCAGTGATGGCTGTTTACTGCAGAGTGGAGGGACTGGGAGACCCATGTTACTGACCAGACACTCTATATCAGTGATGACTGTTTACTGCAGAGTGGAGGGACTGGGAGACCCATGTTACTGACCAGACACTCTATATCAGTGATGGCTGTTGGAATGTAGAGCTATTTTAACACGGTAAATACCGCACCTTCAATTTAGAACACAGATATTTTAATCCTCAAGGAAAAATACCATCTTGTTCGCCTGATCTCGCATTTTACGCTCGTCGGGAGGAAAACGACACACATATTATGGGAGATCACTTTCAACCTGCTGCTTTCAGCTCCATCCCGTCTTGCGTTGTTTTCTAGGTCCTGTCTCTTAAGCCTGGGTTACACTGCACTGAAAGTCAGCCAAACATGTTTCAAAACGCTAACTGTTCATGCTCAATATCTAGAGAAATGCAAATAGGCTAACCGTCTGTTATGTGGTAGTGAAAGGGTTAATTTTTTTCTTCTTTTTATCTACTTTTTCTCCCCATTTTCAATTTTTTCTCCCTTCCCCAATTTCGTATTGTCCAATTCTACCCTCCCCTGTCTCGAATGTTGTTAGGCCATGCCTCCCACAAGCCGGCTGCAATGTGGACGAAGCCTTGCATCATGTGTCCCCTCCGGTACTCGAGGAGGCAGCCGTCGCATCTTTTCACCTGCACAGCGCAATCTCTCAGCGGCGAGGGTCTGCGTGGGAGGGACACGCCGCCCTCGTCGCTTCCTGATTCTACTGCGCAGGCGCACCAACCGACCTGTAGGAGTCGCTGTCCACAACGTCCGATCCCCACCCACCAGCTTCCCACCCCCTAATACTGCCAATTGTATTAGTATGAACGACCAGCCAAGCTGGTAGCAACGCCAAGAGCTGGGCTCGAACCCAGCATCTCCTGCGTTGGTGACGAGCGCCTTGCCCACTGCACCACTTAGCCGCCCTAAAGGGTTAACCTTCTGTAGTGTGGTTGTGAAAGGGTTAACCCTTTGTCGTGTGGCAGTGAAATGGTTAACATTCTGTATTGTTGCAGTGAAAGGGTTAACCCTTTGGTAGTGTGGTACTGAAAGGGTTAATAAACAACTGTCAATTCCTTTCGAGTCATCTGCCCCAACTAGTCAAAGTCGAGTCAGGAAGTCTGAATACCAAGTCAAAACCAAGTCTGTTTATTCGTTATTGTTATTTGCACTTACAAACATACATTCTGGAATAAAATAAGTAAAGGAAGAACAGTTCAAATGTGCAGGAAAAGTCAAAAAGCCCAAGGGCTTATAAGCGACCTCCCCTCTTAAACCTATATAGGATAACTACACAGAAACCCCCCCCACATTATGCACAAACACACATGCGCATATCCCTCTCTCATAGACACAGATGCATACAATACAGTCGAGTCTTTTATCAACGTTAGTCAAGCAAGTGGCCTATATGTGTGTGTAACTTTGGTTGCCATTGCCAATTTGGGCACGAATGTAACAGAATGACCCACAATGTCAAATTGCACCGATAATATTTTGCGACTCGAGTCCCCCCCCCCCCACCTCTGGTGGTTTCCATTCTCTATCCTGTGTGTGTGCGTGTGTGTGCGTGCGTGTGTGTGTTGGGAATACCCCGGAGGCAGCCCACACGGAGAAGTGAAAAGGGCAGCCATTGTGTGTTTACTGTCTATTTTTACATAGGAAAAGAAAAGTCCCACCACCACCACCACCTCCTCCAGCAGCACCGCTTCCCCCCGTCTGTCTGTCCGAGCTCCACTCCACCCCCCCCCCCCCCCCCCGCCCCCAACGGCCACCCTGAACAATCACTGGCTTATCCACCGTGTCTTGTTTATTTGGTGTATTTTTAACCTTTAACCTTTGTTCAACCAGGCAGGTCAATTAAAGAACAAATTCTTAGGAAAGAGGACTACAATAAAATAGAAAAGAGACACGAGTCAGTCTATACATATCAGAGTCGGAGATCAGAGATTTTATTTGCCATGTATGGACGAATCCACATTGGAATACAGGTACAGAGCAAACACTGTGTGTCTACAACTAATCCAATACAGGAGCAGAGTAGAAACGGTACAGAATATATATATATATATTTTTAAACACAGACGGTATAAAAAGTGCATATCATAGTAAAAGTGCATAATGCATAGAGGCCCAATTTACAGTAAAAGTGCATATAATCAAATATATCGCAGAGGTAAGGGAAATAGTTAAAACACACACCAAACAAACAACCAAATACAATTACAAGGTATGGAATACATAAACGGAACAGATAATTTCCAGTTAAAAGGTTGGGTGACTGTTGCAGATGTGTGTAAACAAGTTTTTTTGCATCTTTTGAGTTCCAACTCAACTGGGAGTTCTTGAAGTTGAATGCCATCCATTTTAAGAATTCCCATCGGTTCTCCCGGTGCCTCAGGACAGTTCAGTCAGTATGTTCTCCCTGTGCCCCGGGACAGTTCAGTCAGTATGTTTTTCCTGTGCCCCAGGACAGGTCAGTCAGTATGTTCTTCCTGTGCCCCAGGACAGTTCAGTCAGTATGTTCTTCCTGTGCCCCAGGACAGTTCAGTCAGTATGTTCTTCCTGTGCCCCAGGACAGTTCAGTCAGTATGTTCTTCCTGTGCCCCAGGACAGTTCAGTCAGTATGTTCTTCCTGGGGACAGTTCAGTCGGTATGTTCTTCCTGTGCCCCAGGACAGTTCAGTCAGTATGTTCTTCCTGTGCCCCAGGACAGTTCAGTCAGTATGTTCTCCCTGTGCCCCAGGACAGTTCAGTCGGTATGTTTTTCCTGTGCCCCAGGACAGGTCAGTCAGTATGTTCTTCCTGTGCCCCAGGACAGTTCAGTCAGTATGTTCTTCCTGTGCCCCAGGACAGTTCAGTCAGTATGTTCTTCCTGTGCCCCAGGACAGTTCAGTCAGTATGTTCTTCCTGTGCCCCAGGACAGTTCAGTCAGTATGTTCTTCCTGGGGACAGTTCAGTCGGTATGTTCTTCCTGTGTCTCGGGACAGTTCAGTCAGTATGTTCTTCCTGTGCCCCAGGACAGTTCAGTCAGTATGTTCTTCCTGTGCCCCAGGACAGTTCAGTCAGTATGTTCTTCCTGAGGACAGTTCAGTCAGTATGTTCTTCCTGTGCTCCAGGACAGTTCAGTCAGTATTTACATTTACATTTACATTTAGTCATTTAGCTGACGCTTTTATCCAAAGCGACTTACAAGTTCTGTGCGACAAGACAGCAAGAAGGGTATAACTCTATCAGCTGAGTAACAATGTTCATCAAAGTGTTGCGTGTTACAGTGTAGGTTAGTTTATTAGGACAAGTGCATGACATTAAGGTTAGTCGGGGTTAGATTTTTTTTTTTTTTTTTTTTTTATCAATATCAGTATGTTCTTCCTGTGCCCCAGGACAGTTCAGTCAGTATGTTCTTCCTGTGCCCCTGGACAGTTCAGTCAGTATGTTCTTCCTGTGCCCCTGGACAGTTCAGTCAGTATGTTCTTCCTGTGCCCCAGGACAGTTTTGATTGATTGATTGAAAAGTTTATTAACAGATTGCAGAATGGGTACAGTACAGTACATCTCAATACATACAATTGTTAAGGGGATGCAGACCAGAGAAAGACTTTCGTCTTGTTTCCACCAGGGTCCCCCATTTTCAATTCATCATAACATATATGACATACATGACATACAGATAGACAGTACTGCTACATCTATACATTTATGACATATCAGATTTGCAAATACAGTACTGTTTGTGATACAAAAGTGTCCAGAAAAGGAGTGTATATACATTTGGCGTAGAAACTGTACATTGGAGGAGGTTGGTGGGGTGGGGTTGGGTGGGTTGGGTGAGGGCTGTACATTGGAGGTGGGGGGGGGGGGGGGGGTTGGGTAGGGGACACACACACATTTTACACTGTACATTGGAATATTGACAAAGCCTTACTTGGTCATTTACTGTACAACTAGGTTAGGACATTTGTAGGGGCCAGTTTCGAATTGCAGTCTCACGTAGGTGTTTTTTGAGAGTGTTTTTGAAGGTGGGTAGTGATTCACATTCCTTTACAGCTTTAGGCAGGGCGTTCCACATTGATGTGGCATAATTGCGAAACGTGTTTAGTCCCTTGTTTGAGCCGAATCTGGGTTTTACATGATTTGTGGAGCTCCCTCTGGTGTTGTGATCGTGGTATTCACTGACCTTTGGGAAGTATTTTGACATGTACATGGGTACCTTGGTCGCGTAGTGTATCTTGTAGACCAGGCCCATTGCAAGTTGCTGTACTCTGTCGTCTACTCTAAGCCATCCTAGGTTGTCAAAGTGGGCAGGGGTGAGGTGGGTTCTAGGAGTCAGGTCAAGTAGTAGTCTGACTAGCTTGTTTTGAGATGTTTGTAATTTGTTTTTTAGTGCCTTTGAGGTGCTTTGGTACCATGAGGTGCAAGCATAGTCGTAGTACCCTTGAATGAGTGCTCCTGCTAGAGTCTTCAGGGTATTCTTGTTTACCAGAGAGGAGATCCGGTACAAGAATCGCGTTCGTTGGTTGACTTTTTTTATTACATTGGATGCCATTTTGTCACAGGAAAGATTAGCCTCTAGGATGGAACCCAGGTAGGTAATTTCATCTTTCCTTGTGATAATATTGTCACCCACTGTAACCGAGAAGCCGTCGGTCTTGCTGAGTTTGTTATTTGAGCCGAAGAGAATGGACTCTGTTTTGCCCATGTGTAATGATAGTTTGTTGTCGGCGAGCCATATGCAGATTTTGCCTAGTTCCGAGCTGAGGGCTTTTTCAACCTCAGTATTCACTCAGTATTTGTGAACATGCATCACTGAAGGATATCACTGGTGTTCATATGGTTATAACAACATGTATGTAATGTAAATATCTATATAGATATTAGTTTAAAGGACTCTTGTGTGTGTTAACCTCTAAGAAACTCGAAGACAGACATGTTCTCTGTAGCGGGGCCTGTGGGAGAGATAAGAGCCAAGGTCAGATAGCCGGGGAGTGCAGTAGCAGCGTATATATAAGTCAGAAGCGTTGCTAGGGGCTAACTGAGGACGAGATAGTCACAACAACGCCAGAGACAGAGACTTTATAGCTGTGAGTTATTCTGGTATGGGGCAGAAGGGTTTTGGATTGAGACAGACTGACATCGAGATGCTATGTTTATGGGAAATAAACATCCTTTTTGTATTTAATTTTTTTATTATTTTTTAAACAAACACATAAACAAACATGACAACACACGATAAGATATACAAGCATTCATTGTCAGAGCACATCCAATTAAATCACATTTTAGTTAATTGTCTTATATAAGATATACCCCTAATACCTGTTATCTAAAAACCTACACACATATGCTCCAGCTCGAACCCCCCCCTCCCGGACCCCACCTTGGGAAGTACCTCCACTATCCCTCGCACCTAACCAGACACCATAAACATCCTTTTTGATAAAGAGACGACGACTCCAGTTACATTCTTTTGTCCGGATGCATTAACGGGGGGAAACGGTGTGACAGCCAGTGCGTGGGAGGACGGAATTCCACCAAACGATTGCCTCATCATCAACAAATAACACAATGCAGAAGACTTCACGCAAGGGCAGATGAAGGCTGATAAACACCAAACACACCGTTTTCTAACACCACTCTCCAATCGGTCATAGGCCAATGTTTGTGTCAGCTCTTATACCTCTTATATCTTTTAATTAATTTGGGTGTAAGAGTTCACACAAACATTTTATGGCCTCATGAGTCCCATTCATTGTCTAAGGAGCAGCCCCAGATTTACATCCCAGTACAGTTGATGTGGAGGGTTCTCTGGTTTCTAGGAGAGAGTGGTGCATGTTTACAGATACCGACTGAACTGTCCTGGGGCACAGGAAGAACATGCATGAATTCGTAATGGGTTGCATTTCCCTTGAAGTAAAAGTAAACATGCCTAATAGAGTAGTACTCTACTCTACGAGACTGACAAACCGTTTCTACCCGCAGGCCATCAGACTTGTGAATGCCAGCTCCTCCACCTAGCCCCCCCCCCCCTTCTTGAAACTGATCCCCCCCGCTTTTGTTCCAGGCAGACACTCTGACCTGACTGCTGCTGTGATTGATTGATTGATTGAAAACTTTATTAACAGATTGCAGAATGGGTACAGTACAGTACAGCTCAATACATACAATTGTTAAGGGGATGCAGACCAGAGAAAGACTTTCGTCTTGTTTACATCAGGGTCCCCCATTTTCAATTCATCATAACATATATTATGACATACTTGACATACAGATAGACCGTACTGCTACATCTATACATTTATGACATACCAGATTTGCAAGTACAGTACTGTTTGTGATACGAAAATAGTCCAGAAAAAAAGAGTGTATATACATTTGAAGTAGAAACTGTACATTGGAGGAGGTTGGGTGGGTGGGGGGGTTGGGTAGGAGTGGGGGGGGGGGGGGAGGTTCGGTAGGAGGGGTGGGTGATAACATGAGGTGGGGGGGGGGGTGGGGGGGACTGTACATTGGAGGTGGTTGGGTGGGTGGGGGGGGGGAGGTTGGGTAGGAGTGGGGGGGAGGTTCGGTAGGAGGGGTGGGTGGGGGACACTGTACAACTATACAAGCAAAACTGTACATTGGAATATTGACAAGACCATACTTGGTGATTTACTGTACATTGGAGGGGGTTGTGTTAGGACATTTACAGGGGCCAGTTTCGAATTGCAGTCTCCCGTAGGTGTTTTTTGAGAGTGTTTTTGAAAGTGGGTAGTGATTCACATTCCTTTACAGCTTTGGGTAGGGCGTTCCACATTGATGTGGCATAATTGCGAAACGTGTTTAGTCCCTTGTTTGAGCCTAATCTGGGTTTAACATGATTTGTGGAGCTCCCTCTGGTGTTGTGATCGTGGTATTCACTGACCTTTGGGAAGTATTTTGACATGTACATGGTGACCTTGGTCGTGTAGTGTATCTTGTAGACCAGGCCCATTGCAAGTTGCTGTACTCTGTCGTCTACTCTAAGCCATCCTAGATTGTCAAAGTGGGCAGGGGTGAGGTGGGTTCTAGGAGTAAGGTCAAGCAGTAGTCTGACCAGTTTGTTTTGAGATGTTTGTAATTTTGTTTTTAGCGCCTTTTGAGGTGCTTTGGTACCATGAGGTGCAAGCATAGTCGTAGTACCCTTGAATGAGTGCTCCTGCCAGAGTCTTCAGGGTATTCTTGTTTACCAGTGAGGAGATCCGGTACAAGAATCGAGTTTGTTGTTGTCACAGGAAAGATTTGCCTCTAGGATGGAACCCAGGTAGGTAATATCTTCTTTCCTTGTGACAATATTGTCACCCACTGTAACTGAGAAGCCGTCGGTCTTGCTGATTTTGTTATTTGAAACGAAGAGAATGGACTCTGTTTTGCCCATGTGTAATGATAGTTTGTTATCAGCGAGCCATATGCAGATTTTGCCTAGTTCTGAGCTGAGGGTTTTTTCAACCTGTAACTTGTTCTTGTCAGAGACCAGCAGGGCTGAGTCGTCCGCAAACAGGAACAAGTTGCAGTCACAAGCTGACGACATGTCATTTGCATAAATTAGGAACAGTAGCGGACCTAGTATGCTTCCTTGTGGAACACCACAGCTTACTGTGAGGGGGGGGGGGGGTAGGGTACCGTTTACCTCCACCATCTGCTCTCTCCCCTCCAGGTAGGATTGCATCCAGCTCACTGATTGACAAGCTAAAAGCAATTGGTTTTGATAGTCTATCAGAATGGTGTGATTGACAGTGTCGAAGGCCTTTTGTAGGTCCAGCATGACCATGCCGCAGTATTTGCCCACGTCCACCTCTTGTTTGATGTGGTCGTTTAAATAGAGAAGGCATGTGTCAGTGGAGTGGGATGTTCTGAAGCCAG